>NW_020450853.1:474748-478026 GCF_003343035.1 Apteryx rowi
CGCCGCCCAAACCTGCCTCTTGTGCCCAATGTGAGGGTATGTAAGCTGTTTATCTGCCTGTTTTTTAAAGAAAGAGCAGATGTCTTTGACTTGCACTTTAAATCAGAAACTTTTAATTTTTTTTTTTTTAAATTACTGCTTGGTTACTAGTAAAACAGTCGCTTCCTTAAAAGATTCATTACTGAAAGGAGGCTGTTTCCAATACATGCATTGTCACACTGCACTTAGTATTAAGAGTTTGGCCTCTCAGAATTTTAGTCTTCTATTTCGATTTTAAATTTAAACCCCAGCTTAATATATTACAGTATCTATGCCTCAGACATACTCATTAAACAGCGAAGGAGTTTTCTGTGGACTTGTTATAGGATCTCCCTAGGGATGCTCCTTTTTTCTTCTGATTTGCTTATTTTGTGTTTTACAGCCAATTTCATTAGGGTGACCTTTGCTAGAGTAGTCAGCGCTAAGGCATTCACCTGGAACAGGAGACATGGGATGTTTTATCTGCTTTGAATCAGTCATGAGAGTGATGTGATGTGAGCCAGATTTTCCAACCTCCCAGACAACTTCCAAAGCCATAAGGCGCCAGCTCCACCATAGTGCTCTTTGACTCATTCTCTATCGTTTGTTTGCTTGTTTGAGCTTTTGCTTTTAAAAATGAAGAAAAGATCAGAAATAGGAAGTTCTGCTGTTACAGCAAAGGCAAAAAAAGAGAGGGATTGGAGAACTCTGGGGAGAGCCCATAAGTATAGGCCCATTTGTTGCCCACACTGCTGCAAGGAGACATGAGTGCTGCTTCTGGAAGCCCTTTTCTCCACTAGCATTAACACCTTTCTTGTATCTCAAAGGTAGTAGCAGACTTTACTTTCTAGGGATTTACCACAGGCAGAATAGGCAATGGCCAGTTTGGCTCAAATCTTCTCTCAGAATAAGTGTACATGAGCATGGCTTCGGCAGTGGCACCGTGGGGTTAAAGTGCTGTGTGGTACCAACTGTAGTGAGTATGTTTTTTTCAATTGACTTGAAAACTTAAATGAGTGAAATACAAATGGACCAAAAGATGGATTTAATTGATTGCGTAGTTTCATATTAAGGTTTTCTTTGATAACTTAAAGCTTCACAACTACTGCATGGTTCTCCTAAAAAATATATATATATAAACTTACATTTCTTCCACAATAATCAACAATATTATCTTTAGCTGCGTGGTCATAAAAGATGTTCTTGAATCTGCTTTCACAGTCAGAGTCTGTTTAGTGAATATGTAATTGCACAGTAAAATCCTGTGGTTCTTAGGACATTATTTATTAGGCTCACACAGAGCAAGGAGCTGACTCTCGCTAGTATCCTGGAGGCTAAAGATATCAGCTTCAGGATTTCCTGCAGCATCCGTTAGTACAGTGACTGAGAAATGTGATTTTGATTTCAGAAATGCTTGACAGTGAAATGTGGTATCTATCCATTGTGCCTCTAGAAAATTAACCTTCATATCTAGTTTCTTAAAATTCTAAGGCTCTATATTATTTACAAATGCTGGTGGTCAGGGAATTATTTAGTTAAATTCTATATTTAACTAAAAATGGTAGTATTGCACTAAATTTAACTCATAGAAATCCTGTATACTTTAATTATTGTATAGGTAAGCAGATTATTATCTAACTTTTCTAAAGTTGTAGGTGAATGGTAAATGATAGTCCTTCACTTGTGATGCTAAAATACTACAGTTTGTTCACAGTCAGTGCATGAGTTAATATATTAATACTTTTGTGTATATCTGTGTGTATAAGTATTAAGTTATTAAAGGTTAGATATCCCAAACTGTTGTCGGCAAACTGTATTCTCCCACTCTCTCATCTTTAATAAAGTCATAATCATGAACCCAGTAGGTTTGTGCTTAGTTCTCTAATGTCTTGAAATGTAAAGCTAAGATGGGTTCTTTATAGAATCATCTTTATTTAAGTAATTCTTCTCCTGCTGTGCTCTTTTACACCCACACCATTCCTTATTTCTAACCTGTTCTCTTTTAAGACAAAGATATTTTAAGATACTGCTTTCAAAAATGTCTTGGGTACTCAATAACCTGACTGTCAATGAAAGTGCAAAAGATTTGCTGTCTCTTTTGAAATGAAAGCTTGTACTTTGTGGTTCCTTTAGAGAATTTTATCAGTTGCTGTATAGTGCTGTGATCCACAGGGGTCAATATCAAAACCACTTCGGTTTCATCTGGGTCTTTATTTATGATATTAAAGAACTACTACTCAGCCTTTTTTTTTCATTAGACAAAGATATTTTACATAAAATACTGTCGTGAAGTTTCCATCTAACTTGACTAGAGAAGGGAAAATTGGGCCTCCCTTCCCCCTTTTARCAGGTTGAAATGTAGGCTGTTAGTCCTGTCAGCCTTTCCAGAGCCAAGCTGATAATCATTATGACTATATTATACCCTCCAGTTATAGAGAGAATTAACAGAATGTTTAGTCCCTACTTTCACCTGCTGCTCATACCACTTAATCCCCAGAGAACATGAATAACAGAAATGCAAGCCTTTATTCACATCTTAGAGTTTGAGCCACAACCTGCGATCTACCTGTTTTCCATCCTGTTAATGCAAGTTGCTGGTTTAGTGCAGTGAATATGTTTGATCTTGCAGTGCTCCTGTGCTTTCAACTCATGTAGAAGCAAGTTCCAGGATTCTGTGCTGGTTCCTCTGGTGGGCTCTAATGGTTCCCCTTTCACTGTTCCTAAAATGTGCAGATTTACTTTTAATTGTTTGTTGCATGGTGAACCCTCTGCTCAGCCTGTGGAATGAATTAATGGAAGCAAAACTAATGCAGAAGGGCATTATTTTCCTTTTTCTCTGTGTGTGTGKGGGGGAATAAATGATATGATAAAAGCAAGAAGTAGACATTATTTTGCAAGTTCAGTGGAAGGGTCATACTCTTTCATAGAATAAATTCATCGTTTGACTCGGGAGATTTGTTAGAAGGCTTTAACGGGGACACAATGTGTTTTCAATGCATAGGCAAAATTGGAATTGAAGCTTCAGGGTTAAATGTAGTGTGTGTATGTGTTAGTCTTGTGATGATTTCAGTTTGTTTATTTTTTCATGAACAGTATATCATTTTGATGTGTTAAATTGCTTGCAAGCACTGTGTTCAACATTTCCACAATGTCAGTATTATGATTAGTTACTGCAAAGGTATTTCTGTACCAATATAAAACCAGTGTTCTCTTCTCCTCTCCTCTCCTCTCCTCTCCTCTCCTCTCCTCTCCTCTCCTCT
>NW_020450853.1:479843-565501 GCF_003343035.1 Apteryx rowi
TCTTCTCCTCTTCTCCTCTTCTCCTCTTCTCCTCTTCTCCTCTTCTTTTTCTTTTCTTGCTGGTACTCAAGGGAGTAGCCTTGGAGAGCCGGAAGATGAATGCTCCTATTCCACACTTGATTCTCTTGTATGCTACTCTAACTCAGAGCTTGAAGGTTGTGACCAAAAGGGGATCGGGTAAGTAGATCTTTCTCTGTGGTTGTGATTTGTTTTTTTTTAAAAAAAGTACTTGAAATTTGCAAATATACACTAAGTTGTTATACTGTTTATGAACATGGTTAAGAGGGTTTCATATTCTGCAGCAAAAAAGTTAGTAACTTCTGTATGTTTTTAGACTAAATTTTGTTGTGTGAACTTGATGGAAAAAAACAAAATGGTAAACACTTAAGATACGTAAAGTCAAATCAATATAACAACCCATCTGCTAAAACCCAGCATATTTTGTTCCAAGATATTCCCAAGACTATTTAATTTATTTAAAATACTTTGATGCAGTCAGTATTGTTAATGTAAGTTACTGGATTTGTGTTTTACTATATACCTACAGTGAAGAATCTCTCAGATACGCAGTTCAGGCAATTTTGGTTTAGGCTACTGATTTTTGTAATTCAAAGAATAGATCAAGCACATTAAATTTATTAACCATGAAAAGTGAATAGCAATACATATTTTCTGAAAGGGCAACCTGATGTATGGATGAAGAGATTAATGCACAAAAGAAAACATGGGCAGTTTTTCAAAAACCTAGCAGAGGGTGAAATGTTTACCAAACATCTTTCATGCAGTTACTCTAGATGAATTATTTTCATATGCAAATAAAGGGAACATCAACAATGAGACAATCGTGTGTTTTCACCTCACTTTTGGTCTGTCATCCTGAAATTTCAATTTTCCCCTCTTTTATGTTTTACTGAATAATGAAAAATTTATAAGATGCTACTTCTGCAAACTCCTGTCTAACCACGTGGTACTAAAGAGCACTAAATCCTGAATGGACGACTTGATCCCTTGTTGATAGATTACTACTTAGTAACTAGGTTTGTTGTTATTGTTTTCCTTCTGGTATTGGAGTGTTTTAAGGTAGCTTTTGTTATAATGTCTTCTAGAAGTTTAGCCCTGAATTCTTTCTGTATTTTTATCTGTTTCTGACTGGAGTTGGTTGCTAGTTGTTGTTCTAAAGTGATGCACGGTGAGGACAAGAGATTTTGGGCAACAGCTTAAATCATATGCTGCACTTTCAGTAGTTTATATTTGTAACAGTATTGTCAAACTGTTTATGCCTTCAATATTTAAGTGATTGGAAATGTAGAATAAGGGAAGGCAAATAAGCAGTGCAACTATAGTGTTAAAGTATTCCTCAACCAAGATTTGAGATGAGAATGTATTCCAGGTTATTTAAGCTCAATAAACTTGGAATATACTCAGTATATGCAAAGCAAAGGAGTTAGTGATAGGTTGAGGTGTTTGTAGTACAATTATGAAGCCTCTGTATTTTCTTGTGGAGCTAGCTTATTCTGGTTTTAATGGTAGATATCATTTGAAAGTGTCTGGATGTAGTATTTTTGTTAGAGTACAACTTTGTTCTTGGGAGCTTTAGGTTGAGGTTGCTTAGTATAAATGATTTAGTATAAACACTATTGCTTATCGTAAAAGTAACTGTTACAATGACATCCATTTTTAAGGAATCCAAAAAAATAGTCAGTCATCAGATACTTGTCTCTTGAATGTGATAATAATAAGAACTCGGGTTGTCTTTGCATTTTATTTCATCATTTTTGTCTGTATCCTCTTTCCGTGATGAATCAATGCAAGAAAAAGTAGTAGATATATATTTTAATTTCTGTTCTGGAAAGGAATAATAACTGCTGACCAGCCAAATAAAAGAATACCCAGAATACTTTGTAAGATGTACTGCATATATTCACATCCTGGTGATACAATAAAGAGGAAAAACTCTAATGGAAATCTTTGAATTGTAAGATGGAGTCCTTTATGTTCTCACATGAGATCTGCTTATACTATATATAGTTTCAATTGCCTGAATTGCCAAAAAGACTTTTACAGTACCTCATTACAATAATGTGCGTGGAAAATTTCACCTCTGAAATGCAGTTTTGTAATAACATAGATGCAGGGGAAAAATCTGAGTATTACTGAAATAGCAGATCCTGCTCGTGTTGTTTGGTGCTCGTGGACTTGAGGAACTTCCACAGAAGTAGGCAGAACTGTATTATGGACACAGTGCTGCTTTGTTTGATTTTTTTCCTGAGTGTTTAGAAAGCTTATTTTTAAATCCTGAAGTGTTTATTCGAAGAAAATCTCATTTATTATAATGGAACTTTTGGCTACATAAAAGGTTCACTTACCTGTGCTGTGAAAATAAAAGTTTCTTAAAGACAGTGCAACATATAGCTGGAAATGGAGGGAATAAAAAGATTCAACTTGGAAAATGGAACTTTAGTTATATGTGGACATGCTAAGCAGAGGCAGAGGGTGGAGAGGACATGGTCTTACTTAGTTGTATGTATTTGAGTCCCATTTTACCATGTGGAAATTCAGCTGGTGGTACTTTCCATGTGGAAAGTAAGCTGGTGCTTACTTCAAATTCATTAGTATGTCTCTGGGATCTCTTGCTGTTCTAGAAGGCTAAAGTATATTTCAGTTTAATTTTGAAGTTGAATGCAGATACACTTCTTTTCTTTGTTTCTTTCATAAAAAATCAAGGTAAGAGGGAAAAAAAAACCCTGAAAATTATTGTAACATAAGAAGCTTTTTTGAATGAAAGCAATAAAGMAGAGCTATACCTCTGGTATTGAAGTTTAATGTAAATCTAGCTTGAAAGTGTTATGCATTAAGGGTAAAGCTAAACTGAAGCAGGATGTAAATGTTATTTTTTAATTGGAAAAATATACACTTTAAAATAAAAGCAGTTCCACGCCTTTATAGGAATAATGAAGTATTTCATAATAACTAAATACGTGCATTTAAAAGCTGTGTATCTGTCCCTATCCCCTCCTTTGGCTCTTTATCTATATTAACCAAAACAGAAAAATAAGTCATGTTTTTAGTCCTAATGTGAAATCTAATTTATTTGAGTGAAGTATTCTGAAATTTATAATTATAGTTTCAGATTAAATGATTTGGGTATTCGATCTTGTCTCATGGTCATGATAATTAAAGATTAAAAAAAAGTGAATTAGCAGTGCTGCTGTAGACTTCTGGTTTTACTTGTGAACTTACTTCTTCAGGCTGAAATATAGAATAATTATAAACATGGAGCAGTAGCAGTAGCCTTTTGGAGATGTGTTGCCATTATGTAGTTCCTTCACTGTTACAAATTAAAGGTATATATTATGAGTAAAGGAGTTGTTGTGTTAATATGCTAAATACTTGTCCTAACTGTGATTTGTTCCTTCTAGTTCATCTTCACTGAGACTGTTTCTAAGTACTGAATCCGAAAGCATAAACCTTGTGTTCTTTATGTATTTAAGTTCAATCTTCAAGGTTAAACAGAGACCTGTCTTTGAAAAGATGTCTTGTCTGCAGTGCCAGTTGGATTTTTTTCTGCTAATGTATTTCAGCGCTCTTCTTTTGTAAGGTTTTTATCACCTGTGCTAAGAAAATAATGTTTAATAAAAGTATGAGTTTCTCCATGCAGTAGAAGTATATTTCCAACCACTTCTCTGACCTGTCAAGTGCAGGAAAACCTGCCTTCAGAAGGCTAGTGAGGGTTCACAGCATGCCACAAATGTGCAACAATTTGCAGCTTCAGAATCTGTTTTTATTTCTAAAAATGGATGATGATACTGACCATCTGTTGGCTTTTCAGGGTTTAAGTTATATCAAATAATTAGCTATATGTGTTTAAAAACTAGGATCAACATGTTGTTCTTGTCTTTGCATGTGTTGACTGAAAGGCAGGTTAGAAGACCGTTGTGAGAGAAGGCTTAGGTTACCGTGTTGGATTAAATGCCTGATCATGAGAGCTGTTATTATACCAAGCTCTTAAATTACATTACTTAAAGGCAGTTCTTGAATCCTTCATAAACAGAAGAGCAGTTAAAAAGCTGTTCTACCATTGTGTGCTGTTTATCAGTTAAGCATAATAATATAGTGTGTGTTTGGAAAAGTATTAATCAAGCACTTAGTATGTTAGCAGGAAAACATGCTCTTAAGTTAGTTTGCTCATAGTTATGTGACACACCTGTTTCACATTTTATCTTTATGATCATTCTGTTTATATTTGACAGAATGAATGCCATTTTTTTCAGTTAATGTTTTCAGTTGTTTCTATAATGTGGTGGATGGTTTCAAATGACTCTTCAAATATAAAATAAATCTGTTTTATGTTATAGCACCTAATTATGTATTTTACATAAAAATGGCTGGGTGAGCAGTTCCAGTAACAGGTCCAATAATAAAAAAAAAGACTCGAGAGACATGTTCCTATATCCCCATATGTGAAAAGTAAATTAGATTTGAGCACACCTAAATTTTTCTTGTCACTTATAGTTAAGTGCACAACTTGTACAAGTTTTAGCGTCTTCTCAAGCAAGGGTGAAAAGATCCTGTGCCTTGAGCCTTGTTATTCCAAACACTAACTTGAGAGTAGATATAATGTTTGTTAACTGGGGTTTTTCAGGTATACAGTGAAGTCCCCATGAGCTTCTGGAGAGGCTTCAGAGCCTAAAACAGTAACTTCAAAGATGAACTTTCAGTTGGCATATACTGATATCAGATGTGATCTGCTAAATAGGAAACTAACTCCCGCACTACTTCTTGACTTTCTTAAATGTTTCAAAGGATGTTGCTTTGTGAAGCAATTCCTTTGCTTGCTTGATATATCCTGCTTGATGCAAAGGAGAATAAATATTTAAATATTTATATACTGGCTTGTACAGCATGCAGTATTTTACTGGAATAGGCCGAAATTTCATAAACATAGGACATACTGCCTGTTTTTTTTTTTTTTAGAATGAAGCTGGACCACGTATAAAATTACGATATACTTAAAAGTGTATAAAGACTTGGATTTATTTTTTGTGAAGTGCACTGAGGTGTCTATTGTTCAAAGCAATGCTCTTTCACAAAAGAAAGTAAAATATACTTATTCAGACAGGATTTTTTTTAAGCAGATAGGTATAAACTTTAYTGTATTTAGTGAATTTATGGTAATGCATTTCTAAATGTTTTACTTCCCTTTTTTTCTCCTCAAAGTATCTTTAGTTTGAACTAAATCATAGACTTTCTAGCCATGTGGTTTTACTTCCTTGGTAATTTAGGTTTCTTAAATTCTGTTTCTTTAGGCTGAGAGATATTTGAACACTTACTTTTGATGAATAGAAGGTTTTTGTTTATAAAATTATTTAATAATCATCAACAGGAAGTAGGTTAGGAAAGAGAGCTTCATACAGGTATACACAGATTTTTTTCCCTATAAGGAGTGTTAAATAAAATACATGAACACTGCAATGCCATCTGGTGGTTTTTTTCAAGGATGCTGAATAGACAAGGAAAAATGTTTTTTGTTAAAAAAAAAAAAATCCATTAGAAGGGGGAAATGGAGGGGGAAAGGGTTATAGAAAAGACTTTATTACACAGAAAGTTATAACTTGATCAGGATAATTAGAAACCACAAGGTTAGTGGCATTTTAGACACTCACGTTGTCTAATAGTAATCTGATGTTTGTTGTCTTACAATCAGTAAAGGTGAGGATTGTTATTGTATTCTGTGATCTTTCGTTTTTCTACAGATTGTTATGCATGGAGTTAAAGGCCATATCCTGTGTTCAGTTTTGTCATAGTGAATGGAAATGTACTCTTCCAGCTGAAATTTATTCTAGGATAAAAATAATTTAACTGGGAGGACAGTCTGGCCAATGGTGGGCTATCAGAAAGTTTACAAGGTCCTTCACATCATTGCTATGAGATTAAAGTCTATAGATGTATTTTGTCATGTAGCAGAAAACTTCTGTTTTTAATGTCTAGCATTTATGTGCCTTAATTATTAGGAGTGAATGAATGGGTGGTTCTGGTTGTTGTACCACTATGGAAAATCAGTAATATGAAAAAAGGAAGGAAAGAGCTGCGACCTTGTGTGCTTTGTTGATTTTTCTGAATTTTAGTTTGCTTTGTAGGAACAAAATACTAATTTTAACTGGGTAAAAATAATCCAAGATATTTTTTCTGCTTCTAAAACTGGTGAAATACCGAGAAAAATCTTTGAAATTTATATAAAAAATCTCAAATAGTTATTCTGTTTGACTCATCTCATATTCCTTAAGAGCTGTAAGCAGACTTCTTTCAAAATTATGTTTCTCTATGAATTTTTATGAATTCTTGTTCTCTAGAGTATGCTTATTCTCATATAATAAATATCAGATATATCAAAATATGTCCGCACAAGCAAGGCAGTTTGTTTTATTTTTCAAAAAAAGTTTCCTTAGACTGGAAAGAAACAAGTGATCTGTGTGATGTATGTGTTATCTTCGACAAAGCAACAATTTTACACTTCTTGATGGAAGTCCTAATGATTAGTTAACAGTTTATTTWAAAAAAAAAAGAGCATAGAATGAAAATTCTTCACCTGTCCTATATATGAGGGATATATCTACAGAAGTTGAGCCAGCTTTGTGAACTCTTTTCAGGTAGGAAGAAGTGAATTTGGATGATTCATTCGTACCTAATAATTCAGTTGTCTCTGTTTTACAGAAAATAATAATAATAAAAGAAGTATAAGCCATGTTACATGATCTAAACACTTTGAGAGCTTGTACATGTTCATGACTGAACCTGAGCAGGGATCTGATAACCCGTATTTGTCATTCTACACTTTTTATCATTCTGAGTGAGACTTGAAGTCCCAACCACATGTCACTTTTCCAGAAGTGTCACACACTCATTTTGAAGTTTTTCTTTCTTTTATCTCACAAACATGAATTTCCTGTGTGGCCATTCAGCAGTAGTTTTCACTGGTATTACATAACTGTTATCCTATTCTTCTTAAGGTGTCTTTACTTCACCAGTGCCCTTCTTTTTTTCATTCTGCCTGTGTTTTGATTGTCAAAGAATTTTTTTTTTTTCAGATTCTTGTCAAAAGGTAATTAGTTGATGAATGTCATATTGAACCTGGTAGTATCAGATGGTTCAAAAATTAAATGAATAGACAGATACCTGATATTCTTTTTTTATACAATTTATAGACAGACCACTTTCATGTATATAGTATTCTAAGTTCGCTGAGGTTGGAGCAAAGCATTTACAGCAATTAGAGGATATTCTTCTTGTAAGCTATAGGAGTTTGTGTCAGTTGGTATTAATGGCCTTCAGGTGTTGTTTTCACTCTGTTACAGAATGTTAGTTTTACATTATTAGTTGTTGAGGCTTGTGGCCTGTTGGGTGGTTACACAGAACCTGAAATAATATTTAGAGCCTATCTATGTCTATCTGATGTATAAGATTAATTTGTGTGAGCAGTGATTTTTGAATAGCAGCAATTAAAACTACTGTTACTACTATGAAAACCTTTTCCTGTTTCTCTGTTTAATGACGAGAAACAAAATTATAGCAAATTTTATATTGCCACATAGACATGGCCTAAGCAAGGAACTTTGTACCTTTCTGATTATATTGACTGTGGGGAGGGAAGAGAAACCCTGTTTTGTGGGATTAACCTGGAAGTATCTGGTCAGCAGTTACTCTGAATGGAAAAACTCGCTACAAAGCACAGACTTTGTAATGAGTTATGAGTAGATTACAAACCTTAGAATCTCATTTAAAGCATCATGACCTAGGTAAGCAGTGAACCTTATTTCATATGAGGATTGTTTCAAAATATTCATTTTGAATTGTTGACTAAGTGTGTAGCCTTGTTTGTAGTTCTGGCTATGGCACTGAATGGGCAAAAAAAGTGTGAAATGCTTTTTTCTTTTTTGAGGGAGAAAGGAGGGGAAACCTTTATAGTTTCAAGCACAAAGGAAATAAACAAAAATCACCATTATCCATTCTCAGATGATGTTTTTTTTCTCCTATTTCATTTATTCCATATTGATTTTATTAATGTTCTTCTATTTGTCTCTGTTTTACTCTAAGAATAAAATATGTTTTAATTCCTTCTTGTTCAGACTTAAAACCAGTCCTTCCTCCCCATTTTTATTTGTAGTAGAAATCAATACGTTTTAYCTTCAATGTTGAAACCGCCTTATAGTTGAAGATTTAACTAACCGGGTGTTTTTATTACCTTATCTTGGATTTTGCCTAATTATTTTACAAAGGGTGTGTGCCTGTGTTTGCGGAGGTGTTGTTTACTTTGCTTCTTAATCACTTCTTTCTTAACATAGGGAATGTTCAAGGGTATTGTGGCCGAACATGTAGTAAAAGGGTCACATGAGGAGAATGATTGCTTATGTCTAGTAGGAGGGAGATCTAGGTATGGGAAGACTATGTAAATGTTCTACCTCCCCTGCTGCTTTAACTTTCGGTGCTAAAGTTTTTGTATCTAACAGAGCCATGAGGCCTCCTGAAATTAATGTAGCCTGCAGAAAAATTTCATGTGTTGGTATTTCTACATGGCATCAGGATGTTAAAAGAGCTACTCGTGGCCTTTAGCATCTTCCTTAGCCAGACAGCAAAAATATCACATATTCCCATCCCACAGCCATTTCTGGGAAAGCCATTTACTCCAGTTTTGATATAATTGTCACCTACTTTCTCAACTTATTAAGAAAAAGATGCCTGATTATTTTTAGGAGAAAAGACTTGTCTTTGTGAATTGAGAAATATTAGAAGATAGTAAGAGTTAATTATTAGCCTATTTAGTGATGTTTTGAATATTCGGAAAATCATAGGGTTCAGCTAATAAATGCTTCTGAAATTTTTTCTGTGTATGGCAAGTCTATATGGAAATGTTTCTTTTCTTTAAAAGGAAAAATCCTTTAGAATAGCGAATGATTCTTTAGCTTCAGAATGTAGTATGTGTTGCATTGRTATGGAGTAATTTTCAATTTATAGTTTTCATTTGAAAACCCTGAAGTATAATCTTATTTGAAAGAACACTAGTGTTGCTAGTGAACTAAAACAGATGTTTGTCACAGGGGTGTTTCTACAAGATGCAATTCTGTTTTCCTAAGGTAAGGACACTGTTCAATATG
Source organism: Apteryx rowi (assembly GCF_003343035.1). Lineage (NCBI taxonomy): Eukaryota > Metazoa > Chordata > Aves > Apterygiformes > Apterygidae > Apteryx > Apteryx rowi. The sequence continues at coordinate 488,993 of NW_020450853.1, forward strand.
TCATATGAACAGCAGTGATGCAGATTGTTTACTGAATGGGAAAATAACTTTACTAAACGGGAAAATTTACAGAGTATAAATAAAAACGAGCAAACATATCCTTTGCCACTAGGGAATTTGAGCAATAAGAAATGATTGCATCAGAAGCATAGATCCTTTGTGATACATTACTTACTTTGGAGACCCTATGAAAGAAGTAACTGTTACTTGTCTTGTGAGCATTTATGAACAGGATAGCTGGCATTTTAGAAATAGTTTTGTGACCTTTTATTGTTGCTGCGATCTGTACTGATACTTTTAGGAATTCTGGGAGATAGTGAATAATACCCCAGTATGTGAAAAGACTGTCTGCGCAGTATCAAAGGGTCAATGTTTTATAGTGTGCAATACATATTAAGAAATGACTAATGAGAGTAAAGGCGACAAAACAAAATCTAAAGCCAAAAGGACAGTAATAGATATTCTTACATAGTTTGGTCATTGAGTTTTAGTAGCTGTTTAGAATGACTCTGTGCTCCTACAGTCCCTGTTTTCCCTAAGGGATGGTTAGCGGTAGTTTCGCAGATTGTCATCTGTTGGCAAATGGCCTAGAAGATGTAAAAGAACAAGTGACCTTTGATCAGAAATAGCTGTTGCAGAAGATTTATTTATTTGAATACTGTGCTGTCACTTCTATGTAGAATAATGAACATGGAGAGCAAGGAGACAAGAAAACCTCAAGGACAAGTACTGAGCATCTGATAGATTTTTCTTTTTTCTTATATAAGTGTAATTGGTTGTGAAATATTAAAATATAGAAATAAGAGTTGTGATAATAAGATTTGTCCATTGGAGTATGTGTTTTGTTGGTACACTTAAAACAAATTAAAATTGATGAAATCTCTCCTAGATAGGAAAAATTACTGATTCGTTCTCTCTGACAGASGGAGGAAAAAGCGCCTTCCATGTAGTGTACACAAAAGATGTAAAGAAAGCAACTTAGAATGAAAAGAGAAGATCATCTTTTAGATTACAGTACAGAAATCTTAAGCCATTCTTGCTCAGAGTTATATTTGCTGTTATAGTCTTTATGTAAAATGTGCAGCTTCTGTCAGTACTTAAAGATTTATCTGTTTTTCGAACCAGTTTTCTTGAAGTCATGAAGACAATTATCAGATTGGTATAATAGCAAATTATGACATAGCTGTGTAGCTGACAGACGAATGCTCCAGAGGTTGCTTCTGTAATTTTGTTGTCTTGCTCTGAAGGCTTAACTTAGTTCAGGAAACTGTCAGTTGTACAGATGCAAAGTAGACAGTTGTGTTGAAGCAGTCTGCAAATTCTTTTGTATTAACCCACTTCCAAAAGCAACTTTTTTCATCCTGGCAAAAGGGAGTGATCCTCTCTTCTAAATCAATTCCAATTTTAATTAGATGACCGATCTTTAAACAAATTGTTTTAGGAAGTCAGGCAGACCTTTTAGAGCCTGTGTATACATGCTGTAGTCCCTGGTCCACAATTTTTCAGCTTAGGACTGGCCTGTACATCTCTCGTATTGTGTTACCTTATTTTCCTTCCAGTGGAAACTGGGGCATGCTTGTGATGGTACCTCTGTGTTAGTTCTAACGTGGGCTTGCAACATACCTAGGATACACTTGGAGCTATTAGCAGGTTCTCCAGTTCGGCATAGCTGGAATTAATGTTAAGAATGCTTAGCACCTGTTCAGGATACTCAGCTTCTTTCACAGTAAGATCACTGTTTATTTGAAATTGCAAGTTTATTAAAACTCTGTTGAAGCATAAAACAATAAATAAGGCATGTGTTAAGCTGCACGGAAATGTGTGTTCATACCTATAAAAATGTTGCCTTTTCCTTGTCACCTCACATTTAACTGTAATTAATACCCTTGGTAATACAAGAAGCATTGTTATTTCTTATGGGAAAAGAAATCAGCTAGTACTAGGCATGCCATCTTCATGTACTTTTAAATAATTCACTATGGTCTCTTTTTCAGTGACGTGTTTGTGGTAGAATGAAGACACTGGTCTAGGATATTAGGAATTAAATAGCAGCCATAACGTTAGCCGCTTTCAAGCAAAACCACCAATGTATGCGAGTTGTCCAGATAAGGAAAATCCATCCTGCAAGAACATTTGTCCTTGTTGTTATTACAGGTGCAAGGTCAGCTTGTCTAAACCTCCAGATTTTCTTCTGAATACTGAACCTTGGCCATATAACCCAGCGTGAATCGTTAAGGTACAGCAAACATGGTCAAGAAACAAAGCAAAATCTGTATGTATACATGTATAGATAGCTGTGCTATGAGGGAAGGCTAAATTCCTTTCTAGGAAACATGGACCCTACAGAGATGCCATTAAACCATTGCATAACTGAGTGTCTGTGTGCAGCACAGAAAAAGGAGGGAAAATATGGAGAGAGACTGTCGAAGTCTGAGCCTTTTCTAATTGAGAAGGTTGAGCCAAGTATGACAAGGAGTCTGACTGCTTTATCTAGGCCTGGATAACGCATATCTTGTGATTTCAGAAGGGGCCTGCTGGAGTCCAGTGACTGTCCTCCTGTCATTCTGCTGACTGGGTCAGGCCAGTTTATGCACTTTGCGATGAAACTGCTTTTTCATATTGTAGGTTTATTTTTGCCCTTAGCAAATTGTAAAACACTTTAGCCAAAATGTTCTCCATAATGTAATGCATTTAAACACAGAACATTTAACTTATTTAGTTCCTTGATAACTCTGCTGTGACATTTCTTTATTGCTATCAATTAGCACCTTTGTTTACTGACTTTCCTTCTGCATACTTCAACATATAAATACTTTCTCCATACTCTTTTCAGTCCTAATATAGGATCCTCGTGCAAAATCCATTTATTCATGGGTCAAGATGTGGACATAACAAAACTTGTAATAGCTTGTGGAAAAAAATAAGAAGTAATTATTTTCTCTCTGAACTAACATAATTCATCTGCACTATAGTGAGTCTTAACTTAATAGATGAGTTCTTATCTCTTAAGTGAACATGTTGCTTAGAATTATTTAACTTAGACTTTTGCAGGTGTGTTAGATTACTTAAATAGTATGTGGTAAGTTCAAAATAGAAGTTTGGAGAGCAGCCATGTTGATAGCCTATTAGTATATTGTTACATTAGGTCTTATAATGCAACATTACACAGAACAGTTGTCAAAGGGTGAAAAACTTAGCTACTTTACAAAAACAGGGAATTCAGCATTAGAGCTCAAAAAGATAATTATAACAAAAATAGATTGCATTACTTTTTATCATTAGGAATGATAGAGTAGGGCAGTTCATATTTTTTAGTTGTAAGAATTTTTCTCTATATGTTGTTATATGTATCACAAAACACTTCAAAACAATTCATGTATAAGATTTGACATAAGGAGAACACCTATTTCTGTTTCTCAAATAGAAAACCATATCCATAACAAACTTGACATTTTATTAATGAATTTTATTCATGTCTTTGAAATAGCTACTAATTGTTTCCATTACCTTTAAAAATGTTTACAATTCCCAGTTAAATTTTCAGAGTTCTGTGCAATGGCATGGGTGTGATAAAATGATTTAACTAACATTAGCTTTGACAGGGTGTCATTTAACAACATAAAAAATTCGCAGTGTAAGAGTTTAGTACAACAACAGTACATCAAAATGCAAGAGGTCAGGGCCCCCACCAAATAAAAACTTCATTTGCGAGCTATAAAGAGCACAAGATAATTTTCAGGCAATAGTGCGGTGATTGAATTCCAGTGTGATTGCATTTTTACAGTGCCTAGAAAAGCAGTTAACTTTCTTTAACAATAAGATTCGAATAAAAAGCAACTGTCCATGCTGTTATCTGACTAGTGTCATGTCATCTGCAATTCCAGAAAAACTTAAAATAATGGAAATTTTATTCATATTTAACTAGGTGGACTACTTTAATCATTCATGACTTTGTTTCACTTTGTCACTGCTAAGTAATGCATGTAACAAACTTGCATTTCAAAGTAGGTCACGCTGTTCTCCTCATAAATGTATAATAAGTGCGTGTTTTGTATATGTTTGGTATTGAAGACAGTTATGATAAGATACTGCTGGCTTGATACCAAATCTAGAGTAGGTGTTGCACTTAGTATTCATGATAACTTGTATATACAAAAGCTTTTGTTTTCAGTGAGAAGAATCAGTCTTCCACTTCAAACTGTGCTTGAACAGTTATCATTCAGCAGAGTTGCCTTCTCACTGTCAATGTATTGTGTGTTAAAAACATCTAAAGCTTTCTTTTCTGATAGTATGTCTAGGCATGTGATCCAAAGGAAATATTGAAGTCCTGTGCTAAGTCTCCAGGATTAGCTACTTTGGGGAGAAAAGAGGTTTTGGGTTTTTTTTGTTATCTTTTTAGCCTTCCTCTATTTGTTCAGTCTTTCACTAAAGCTAGATGAAGAAGAAACACGCATTCCATGGTATCTTAAGACTTTTTCCTTTCTTCTATTTAGAAACCCATGGTGAAAGATGTAACAAGGTACTGTAGTCAGCCATCACTGAACAGCCAATTCTTAGACGTTCCTACTCTGAAAAACTGGAGAAGGGTCTTGCAAGTTGATTTTCTGTGCCTCGATAAATTCATCAGCTTGAAGATATTGGCAGTTGTAGTCAATAGAGAGAGGCCTCTGTCTCTCACACACAATTTCCTACACAGCTGTAAATAGTGCAACAACTGGACATAAAATCCCCAACAACACTTTTGAGGACAAGTTCTGAATCATATCAAGCAGAATTATAGTTTTATTTAAACTGAAAGTTGTGGAAATCTAGTTTTCTGATATGGACAATTGCAAGTATTACTAATATATAACATTAGGAACTCTTGGAAGTGAATTGCTATAACACATTCTACCATGTAGTTTTAAATGGCTCTGCTTCTGTAACTGTTAGCTCAGATTGAAGCTGCTTTGTTATACTCTGACCACTTTGAAGTTTCTGTCTTTTTCTACTTGCAGTTATTAAAATACATTGATTTAATTTATGCTTTTTTTACATTGATTTTATTAACAATTTCATTTAAAAGTTATCCTTTATTTTCCCTCCCACTTGCCTGATCTTAATTTCTAGGCCAAAATTATTATGAAGCTAGTAAATCTTGTGTCTGCTTTCACCATCTGTTGCTGCTGTGGTAAATTCACAATGATAAAATGCATGTAGGAGTGATTTCTGTTTACATGGATTTAAGTCAAAATAAAGGTGAACATCTTGCTTTCCCTCCCCCCCCTTTAAGTCATGTACTTTGTTCTTCTAATGTATAAAATATTATGGAAATACTGGATTAATATTTTTTATATTTGAACTATTTTTTGAGCATCAGTTTCCTTCTAGCTGGGCTTTATTCTGTGTTTGTGGAGTATTTTTAGTTTTGAGTCTTTTTTTTTTTTAGTATAGGTAGTTTTGGTGTAGGTAACAGAATATTATATATGTATTATATGTATATTTTGTTCATTTATTTGAGGAATTGTAATATCTGATAAACAAGTGGCTGTTTGACTTACAAGAACATACCATCACCCAATCTAAATATGAATGATTAAACTTGCCTTTGAATTTGAAAAATAAGCAAATATGAAATTGGTCAGGTAATTTCCATTTGGATGAAGTAAAAAATGAAAGAAATACCACATCTTCCACAATTATTACAATTATTAAATCTACCACAAATTACTTAATTTTACGTCCTGTTAAATCTGAAGTTTATGATTTCATAACTTTACTGAAATAATAGTATGACAGGTCCTTGTCTAATGTTTCATTTTTATTGTGTACACTTTGTACTTATGATGTTAATTTCCTCTTTCATGTGTAATCTTCACTTCACGATATATAGGCAAACGGTCTTATTACACCTGTTGATGTTGTGCATACTGTGTAGTATTCAGTCCTGAGCCTGAAGTCATCAGTAGCAAAAATTCAGACAAGAAGATTTAGGCTGTAAAGATAGGTTATGGAAACAGCAAATTTTATGAGAAACTGTGTTCTCAAAGATGCAAATTTTTTTTCTGCCATTGCTCAACTTTTAATGTTGCTTTTTCAAACAGAACTGTAGATTATCCATTGCCATTTTTATATTATATTTTTGATCATTAAGCTTTTTTTTTTTTAATAGATGCAAACTCATTTAATTATCATTAACCTTTTTTCCCTACGTTTGTTTACAGCAAAAAGTCTGTTATTTTTATTAAGGTTAGACAATTCTTTAAGTATAACTTAACTTCAGTAGAATATAACTGGTTACTTAACCTGAAGAAATTTTAAACTGACACATTCTGTTCCCTATTCAGTGCATTCCAATTTTCAGCTAATGAAATTGAATGGTCCTTGAAATATTTTTCAGTATTTTGAAAGACTRACTCTGATTATACCTGCTTTGGGATGAAAAGAAATAGAATATTTCTGAGTATTTCTAAAGTATTTTGAGGTTCTTGGAAAACTCTACAGCTTTTGTACAGTATTTCAGACTGAAAGGAGTTATGTCAGTATATATGTCACAGGTTATGTTTTATATTATGTACATTGCTGTTTCATTGAGATGCAAACATGAATTTTAATTAGGGTATCTTCTCAATATGAGTCAATGGTATTAAAGAAAAAAGCAACCCGGTGCATGATTTGATTACTCTTTGAGAAAATTTCCGGAAACAAGATAATTTTGTAACAAGGCTAACTATTCAGAAATATTCCATAATATGCTATTTTTAAGTAGAATATATCAAATTTTGAAAAATGACAAAGCATTACTTAGAGTGATTTATCGTACAGTGATAGAAGAGGTTGTTTGTCGCATTAGTGTTCCTCACAAGCTTTCTTCTGTATATTTTTGTCATGAGAATATGGTTAAACAGCATGCCTAAAAGATAARCAAGGAAATGCAACTAACTAATTGTGAGAAATGTAAATGGTGTGGATTTTCTCTGCTGCTGTTGTTGGTAGAATAAATTTGATGTGCTTTCTCCTAATAATAGAAGATTTTTTTCAAATTTAGCTCTTCTTGTTGGCACAAAGTTTTAATCATGAGCTGAAGCTCACCAAATCAAGTAAAATGTCTGATTTTTCAGGTTTTTTCCATAGTCTAATTCATGCTGGAAGAGACCTCTGAAGGTCTCTTGTCCAAAGCAGGGTCAGCTCTGAGATCAGTTCAACTTTCAACATAACTTATTCCTCTATGTACATTTTTTTTCTTTTAGCTAAGCTTTTTCCCCCRCCCACCTCCCTTTTCCTCTTCTTCTCCTTAAGGCAGCTTATTGCTTCTGGTAAAGACTAGTGGAAGTCAAGTTCCTGTTGTGAGTGAAAATATGATGAACTAGTCTGTTTTTGTATTTTGTTTAAATATATAATTTCATTGTACTGCCTTCAGAATTTATGATGATATGAGATGTGGGTTTTTTAAATTATTGTTCTGTTCTGATTACTCTAAGGGATTAGTATTGTATCTATGGAATTAATGAAAGGCATTAATGTCTTGGTGGTTAGGATCAGACCTTTAAACCATACTGTGTGATTGAGAAGAATAATACAGAAATAGAATTAAAAAACACCTTAAATTTCATAATTCTATTGAACACTAGAATAAAAGTTCTTTTTAACTACATGAAGTATAGCTAGCTCTGCCAATAAAATCTCTACATATACTCTACTCTTTAAAAAATGCTTTTTAAATTGATACATATCTAGTGTACTTGAATGTCTCATTGAAGCAATGGATAACACTAATTTTTGAGTAACAAGCTTGGGTTTTCATTAACTACCACATATGACTTTCTGAAAGAAGGAAATGATAAGCGTCAGTTGAACAGTCTTTAATAGACAACTCATCTAAATAATTATAATATTAATAACAATAACTTTTTTTGAATAGATATCTTGATTCATATTATTCTTTTTCATCATGGTTTCATCACCTCTACTTCATACCTAGTCACCTGTCTTCCAGTATATGACTTAAAACAATAAAAATATGCAGACTGATTGAAACTTGGGGGGCACAGAGGAAAGGAATTCCAGCATGGTTAGGGATGTTTTCTATTTTTCTTTCTTTTTTTCCAAAGAAATCAATTGATAATTTTTTCATGCTAAGCAGTGGAACATTTGTAGAAAATTCCCCTTGGCTACAACGCAGTTTAAAAAAAAATGTATACACACAAACACATACAGGTATATATGTATACCTCCTTTCTGACCCTCTTCAGACCCATTTGTTCATGCCTGAAGGTGCAGTATTACTCTGAACAGGTCTTCAGAAGCAATAATTTGGAATCATCCAAACAGTTGTTTGTGACAGTCTCTCCATCCTTATTTAAAGCCAACTCCCACGAGACTTTATTTCAGAGGCTGGAAGAACTAGCAAACGTTATTGTTTATCCAGAACTAGGAAAACGTGTGAGTCACATATTGACTTCAGTATAGCTAAACATGGCAAAAAGATTCCCATACAAACCATTTGATACAGAAAATGTTAACTTAATGAAATAGGTACTCTCACTAGGAATACATTTAAAAAAAAGGYAGTGAAAACATGCTAAATTATCTTGCAACCAGAGATGCTGGTAGCAAAGAAGAGCTAATGGAATAATTAAGAGGTCAGAGAATCTAGAAGTCTCAGTCTTGAGACTACTCAGATATTTCCTAGATTTTAATTATTGTTCTTTATTGTTTTAAATGTACTCTTTCATCCTTTCTAGATATTCACTTGCTTTTATCCAATACTAAATGTTGATTTCCCTCACTCTGTCAAAAATGTCAGCTCTCTTGGCCAGTTTCTCTCTTCACCTTTGAAGTGTTACTGAGTTTCTCAACTTGACGCTGTCTGTAAATATGATGTCCTTTCTGTAGTTGCTTTTCAAGGTCACTACTGTCTTGACAATAAAATTCCCACTGAAATCTTTAGAACATTCTCAACTGATGAAAATTTGTATAGTTTCAAGAAAATCAGTAGATTTTCAGTGTTTTTTACTCCACTTTGTTCCTTTACTGCAGTAGAAGAAACAAAATGGCAAATTACTCCTCAATTACAGGTCCTTAGGGATGATCCATATATTTCAAAATAGCCTGAACTTTTATATGCTTTCTCCCAGTGTTTGAGTTTAGCATTGTATTGCCTCTGTATGCACAGAAAGAGCAATGCCTGAACAGCACTGTTTCATGAAATGCCCTGGAGGCATCAAAATCCAGAGACATATTTGAGTCACAGTTTCTCCTATGTCATTCTTGCTCTGGGCAAGGAGGGTAGTAATTTGCTGCTGGCCTACTAGCACAAAATTGCCAATTTATCCTCTACCATCTTTTCTTATCTATGTAGCTTCAGCTCTCTGGTCAAGAAATGCTCCCAGATCCAAGTTTTGGACAGACTGAACAAAGATTGAGAGAAGGTGTTGCACTGTGTTGGTCTTGAGAAAGTGACTTCTTCAAGTACAAGCAAGCCCTTCAATTTTCATCTCCTTCCAGTAGGAATGAGTAGTATTGTGTTTAGACACTTACAAAAACACAAAATTAGTCTTGCCTGCATTCCAACTAGATTATCGATGCGTGTTCAACTTCTGCATCTTTCATAACTAAATCGTTAGGAGGGACCAGCTTCCTTCAGTGATTACAAAGACACCACATGCCTCTGCATGTGAAAGAAGTCAATGGAGATATGGAGTAAGTCCTACTCACTGCTTTGAGAGCAAAATGTGGTTTTAGATGTAAAATATCTGAAGTCAGCATTTGACTTCTGAAAATTTCCTTTTGACAATTAAAAAAGAAATTTTCACTGTTTTTGTGTACATAGTTGGGTACCTTTTAATAYATTTTACTGTGTTTTGCTCTTCACACCCCTGTTTTACTGAAAAATTTTCCTAAAGAAATAAACATTTCATTACATTTCCTATAATGTTATAGATGTACTTGAGAATTTTATTTTATGTCATAACATTTATTTCTTTTGACTTTATTCACTGTAGTATGTATCTGTGCCTTTTGTCTGAATATGTTAGTAATTTAAAAATAACACTACGAGAGAATCCATTTCATCACTGGGGGACAGGACTGGCAGGCCTGCAGTCAGGCAAACTGTGTGGTGTGTTTGGCATTTCTATGAAATCACTGTGTTTAAATTAAGAGACACATCATTTTAAATCTCATTAAATATGGCTCTACTTTTGAATTTACATTATGGTGACAGAGAGGGGTGATTTCCATTTTCTGATGTTTGACTTTATAAATTTACCAGCATTCCAAACCATGACTATGTGATGTTATATTAGTAAGGAATGAAGTTAAGCAAATTCCCTCCAGCTGAAGGCAGGTTCTACAAAATACTTTGAGACAAAAATTTAATATGAAAGAGTGTGGTAATTATTGCTGACTTCAAGCATAGTATAGAGTAAATTGCAGTTTTTCCTTAAGATGCAGTGCCTTGAGTAAAATAATGCTTTAATGTAGCTGTTTTACCAAGATGTTACATATTTTCTGACTTCTGTTTGGGTAGCATTGACTTAATGCTTTTATTTGTTGTCTGTGTGTTATGCTGTTTTTTTTTTTTTTTTTTTTTTTTTTGAAGACTGGATTGAAATGAGTGTTAATGTCCAACACTTTATTTTCCACAGATGATTTTAAATATTTTTTCATAAAATTCTTAGTCTTGTCCAGAATTTGACCTGTAGTTCATTGCAGCATAATATATGTGACTTCTAAATTTCTAGTCTACAAAATAACAGGGCATAACTGGCACTGAATACCTCGTTCCAGAAGCTGCACCATTATGTGGCATTTTGGGATGAGGGTCTGCTCAGATTAAATGGACTTGATTGAACGTAGCTCTAAACTTTTTCTGTTTTTTTTTTTTTTTTTTCCCTGATATGTGAACTCATTCAGTAGAGATCCTGTCRATTAGTATCAGCTAAGGAATTGAATTACAGTAACTTCTGAAAAACAAAGGTGGAAGTCAATTTAGATTTTTTTATTCGATAGAGCAAGGAAGAGAAGATTGGAACAAAGATCTGTGCATAAATGTCTGGTTTTATAAAAATTTCTGTGAGTTTCACAGTCCACATAAAGCAGATATGAGGCTGAAATCTTAAAAGGTCGCTGAAAACCTGCATGTATTGCTAATAGATTGGGTTAATGCATGAAGGTTAAGAGAAAATCTTGTTAATCTCTACAGAAGTTTCTAACATATTTTAGCATTCTGTTACTTCTCTGTGTGTTACTGCTCAGGTTAGGTTTCTGAAATATGGAATATTTTTGATCTAGAGATATTTTTTCTCAATTCTAATTGAAAAAAAAGGTAAGCAGGTACTGTTGTAGCAGATTTTTACTTAAAACATTGTGCTAAAAATAATACAACATGTAGTTAAGCAAAGGAGGTTTCATGTACCAGAAAGTATTTTTTACTTTTTGAGAGGAGGGTTTGAGATAACTGAGCTTAAAGGCAATGATCTGGCTTTTGTGCTGAACATGAGGAGCTCTCCTAGAATGTATGTGACTATCATATATACCAAAATGTTTTGGGACCTTTTAAATATATCCTCATTTCAATAGAGGAAGTCCAGACATACCGAGAAAAATGACAGGGGTCTAAGCAATTACAGTTTAATGGTAGCTCTTGATTTTACCATCAAGAGCATAGGATTAATTTAGACCATAAAGCTCAATTCTACAAGACCAAGAGGAGCTGTGCAATAGCCATCCAGTTCAGAAGAGGACAGCACAGAATATCTCTATGGATCTTAAGCTCTAAACTAATAACTACTCAAAGCTATACTGATGTCATTGTCAAACATTTTCATGAATGCTTTGAGTCCCTTCTCTCCCTCCCTCCCTCCAATATTTAGTCACTTTATGAAACTGCAGCCAACTTTGCAGCCGTTTGATACCTGCAAAGACAGCACATTTTTTCTATTATGTATGCACAGAGCAGAACTGAGTTCAACCAATGCTCTTTATTCAGACTTTTCTCTTTCACCAGCACTGTTAGCCCTGCTAATGCTTTCCTAAAGCATATAACAACTGTGTCATTGTATGTAAGAACTTGGAGTGGTCTAGTGAGGGTGAATAATATGCTGAGTAATATGATGAAATACTTCATCTCAGTGTTCAAAGAAGGAACACTTCCTCCATTCCCCTGCCTGCATTGCACATTGTTTCATCTTCCTTTTCCCCAGCAGGAGTAGAGTATTAAATACATTCGTCTGGCTTTGCTCAGCCTTGTCCTCTGAGTTTGCTTTATGAATATATGATGGTCTTTTAAAATAGTTTCTTGGATTGTAATTATGTAATAACTACATCAATTTCTACTTGCTTAAATGAGGTATGCACAGAGTGAAGGTAACGATAGCTGAAAATATCTCAACTATCAGTTATTCAAATCCTCAGAAGTTGTTTTTTTAGAGGCCAGGTTTGCTTCAAAATGTTGAGAAATGAAGTCAGTATTTTCATTTTTCATTTATTAATTCATCTGTCTTTGAAGTAAGCATACCTAAAAAGTCCTATCTTTAAGAGCAACRTCTCTCTATCAACACTGATTTTTAAATTCTTCATCTGAGAAATAGAAAACAAATTGCCTCCATAGAAATACCTTCTGTATTTTGAACAGGATTGATACAGTCTTTCTCTCCTCTAAGCACTGTAAGTCGGTTCATAGGGTGCTACTTTATATATGGTTGACAATCAGTCCCAATTTCTTTGTTACTTGTGCATGCTTAGCATTGCCTAATCATATGAATATCAGCATATTCTGGGAGTATCTCTCCAGTCTTCTCTCACTGCCTCAAGAGGGTATAAAATGCCTTCAGTTCAGTCCTGTTGTGACATAGAATAATGAACAGTAAAAGATTTCTACCCACCCACCTATCTTTGCCTCTCCTTCCTCCTTTATTCCTTCCCCTGCTCCCGTTAGAAAAGGAAGCATATGTTTTGTTTTATTATTTGTAATAAATTTTTATAACTATATAAATATTATATATGTATTATATACATATATAAATAATATATAAAAATAAATAATAAAATAAAAATTATTTTCCCAACACAATCTTTAGTGACATCTCCTTGTGATTAAAATGCAATTGAACTCTCATAAAAGTTTTGTAGAAGAATCTTTCCAAAGAATTTGGTAGGAGCATCAAAGGCGAAAGACAGCATTTGAGTTCTACTGTATAAGCAATAAATACTTGATGCTACATATGGATACCAGGAGAACCACCTGGCACATTATTTTAGTCATAAGTAACAAATTCTGATTGATTCAGTTGCAACATACTCTGTCATATTCTCTGCTGAAACCTCCCATTCAGTTACTAAGGCTGAGTGGAGCACACCACACGTTCTGATTTCCACTAACTTGTGGATTGGATTAAATTCTTTAAATTTATCTTTGCCCAATTTAGCTTCATCACAAGAACAGTGTTCATCTGAATCATCCCTATGGGGATAATTTTTCACAGCTAATTAGGTATTCATTTGCTAATAGCCAATAGAAAGCAGGAAGTTTCTTGGTTCAAATGTTAATCAATAAATTAACCTTGTTCTTTCTACTTCATTTCTTAAACATTGAAAAATTTAGGCAAAGATCCTTTCAGTCCTTTTGGAAAAAATATTTATGCTGTAAACCAAATCCTAGGAGGACTTGGCACACAGAACTTGGTACACAGCTCTCCCACTGATGTTGAAATCAGTGTAAGAAAATTTATAGAATTATGATTCCTTTGGGACTCAATTTTCTTCCTTGACTGTGTTGACTTTATGGGAATTGTGTATGCGCTGTATGTCTCACAAGTGTGGGTTTTACTTCAAACTATGATATGGCTGATTCTACATGCTGCTATATTTGATTATCTATTCTGGAATCAGTCAGTCAATAATAGCTTAACAAGATTCATTGAAAGTAATAGAATTCTATTTCTGCTTTTATTTCTGGCAAATTTTGGTTTCCTGTATTTTCTTTTCCTTCAGCAAATGGAGATATTTCATGTTTATAATGCTACAGTGCAAGCCAGATTTTGTCTTCTGATTTGTTTTCCCTAGGATTTCGGAGACCGAAAGACTTGTTTCAAAAGGCCAGCCCAGTATCATCTCTGATTCTCCTCATTTACACCAATTTAGTAGGGCCTTCCTGATGTTCATAAGGTTATTTGATGATTACTGATGAGTCAAGCCCTCACACAAAAGTCTGAGGCAATACTAACAAGAAAGTAACTTGTTACATTATGTATTTTAATAAGTACCAGAGACAATGGAAATTGTTATACTGATAATTTGGTTTAAAAAAAAAAAAAAAGTCTAACCTGAATCCTTAGGGCTTTTAAAGGAATTGGTATGACTTGCAACTGAATAATGTCGAAGAACATAAAATTTACGCATTTCATAGTGCACTGAAATAAAAGGATTTGTTTGAGTTTCAGAGGGGCAAATGATACAAGAAACAGAATAGTAACAGGGAAAATACATGCCTAAGACAGTCTTTAAAGAAAGAACAAGATTTCTTTTAACATAAACATAATTTCCTTCTTATTGTTGCTACTTTTTAAGTGTATTTTTATAGAGAACTGTAGGACAGTATGAGGATTAATCAAGTCTTCCATTTTGTAATTTAATTTAGCTTTTTTTTTTTTTTCCTTTTAGATGGTTCAATAAATTCTTTGGAAAATTATTACCATTATTTGATACTTTGACACCCCAGTGGCTGATCCCAGGCATTTTAACTACTCCATATCCCCAAATTTGTCCTAATTTTGAGGACTGATTCTGTGGCCCAAGCAAATGCAGTAGAAGACACTGAAGGTAACCAAATTAGTATAGTTCAACTACATACTATCAAGATTTTGAAGCTGCATAAATACCCATCCTGCCTTTGTGTGCTGTAGTTCAGCCCACATGCGCTGGGCCAGCCTGGCAGCTGGAGGTAGTTCTTCATAACTGTGCAACCATTAAAGCCCCTTTGTGGCTAGCTGTAGGAACTTTTCCTCTGCCTACAGGTTTAATTACAGAGTGGCACAGGATGGAATTTGTTTATCTGTAGCTTTTAAACTTTGCAGTGCATAGTTCTAGCCTGTGCTTTGGCAACAAGATCTTGAATTGTTATGCTATTTTTATTGCCTGTTTTTTCACAATGCACATAAATTACCTTAAAATCGCTAGGGTAGATTTTTTTTTTTTTTTTTTTTAACATTAATGGTGCATGTTTACTCTAATCTATATAACACTGCTAGGCTACCAACGCACTTCTAGTGCTCTCTTTTTTCAATTCTACAGTGGTAGTCTCTGGGATTTCTTGCAAGTACCTTCTAATAACTACATCTAATTTTCAAGACTTGAAAAACCTGGAAAATCTCTTTAAAATATTCTTTCCTTTTTTTTTTTTTTTACCTTTCAAATAGCTAAGAGCCTTGTGTCTTTTTTCTTCTGCTCTGTTTATTTCTATGCTTCTTATATATCTGTGTACGCACACATGCCAAAACTGGAACATAGTATTTCCTGTTTTACTTGGCTACTCTTTCTTGGAGTCCTAAAATAGAATGCACAGGGTTATGTTGAATATTACTATTTGCACATTCTAGAATCTTGTTATTATTTTATTTACTGCTGCTATGC
Source organism: Apteryx rowi (assembly GCF_003343035.1). Taxonomy (NCBI): domain Eukaryota; kingdom Metazoa; phylum Chordata; class Aves; order Apterygiformes; family Apterygidae; genus Apteryx; species Apteryx rowi. The sequence continues at coordinate 504,605 of NW_020450853.1, forward strand.
ACTATGCTAAAAAGCACTAATTCTACTACTGTTCCCAGATCCCTTTCTTCCTATGTCTTGCAGTATCTGTCTATAGCATGAATAATATATTCACCTTCCCCTCCTCTGCCTTGCCCCTGTCATCATTTATATCTTTATGGTGATCTGTGTAAGTCACTTATTTCCCTGTGCTGTATAATTCATTCTGTGTTTTACTGCCTTCTCTCTCTACTCAGTGTGACTGCTGTTTTTGTATCATCAGTTAAGTGTGATCATTTACAGCATGATCCCAGGAACAACTTTGACCTACGATACAAAGATTCAATCATGGCTGATTCTCTCTCTCTACATGGCTCTTTACCTTGTTTTTCTAGAGCTTCCATTTCTCGCCTATGCTCTCTCTAGCAAACAAAGTATCAGCAGTTCCTGTGCTGAACAATACCAATGGATTTTGTGGAGTAGTTTTATAAATAGAACCAGATTACATTTTTCCCCAAATTCATCTAACTRCCTTTTTCTTTGTAACTTTAGCTTTTGACTTTAGCTACTGCATATTCAGAAGTATTTACAAAAGCTGCATTTCAGTGACACTTCTGTTCAAACATTCATGGCATTAATGTGTCTATCCATTTCACAGAATCACAGAATGGTTGAGGTTGGAAGGAACCTCTGGAGATCATCTAAGTTCAACCCCSTGCTCAAGCAGGGTCACACTAGAGCATGTTGCACAGGATCGCATCCAGGCAGGTTTTGGATATTTCCAGAGAAGGAGACTCCACAACCTCTCTGGGCAACCTGTTCCAGTGCTCTGACACCCTCACAGTGAAAAAGTTTTTCCTCATGTTCAGATGGAAGTGTCTGTGTTTCAGTTTGTGCCCGTTGCCTCACGGCCTGTCGCTGGGCACCACTGAAAAGAGTCTGGTMCCATCCTCTTGACACCCTCCCTTCAGATAYTTGTACACGTTGATAAGATCTCCTCTCAGCCTTCTCTTCTCCAGGCTAAGCAGGCCCAGCTCTCTCAGCCTTTCCTCATAAGAGAGATGCTCCAGTCCCCTAATCATCTTCGTAGCCCTCCGCTGGACTCTCTCCAGTAGTGCCACATCCCTCTTGTACTGGGGAGCCCAGAACTGGACRCAGYACTCCAGATGTGGSCTCASCAGGGCTGAGTAGAGGGGGAGRATCACCTCCCTCCACCTGCTGGCAACACTCTTCCTSRTGCASCCCAGGATACCATTGGCCTTCTTGGCCACAAGGGCACATTGCTGCCTCATGCTTAACTTGGTGTCCACCAGCACTCCCAGGTCCTTCTCCGCAGAGCTGCCTTCCAGCAGGTCCACCCCCAGCCTGTATCTGAGTTTCTAGGAACTGTAGATGCTTGCTAAATCAAAGTCAGATCATCCACATGCACAATCATCCAGAGAACATATCTTAACAAGGATAGATATAAAACAAATAGCAAACCAGAAATTATCTTTTGGAATCAATACTAAAAGCAATATACCGGTTGGAAAAAAAWATATATATATTCAGGTATCTTCCACAGATTTTTTTCTTAATACATGAGTAAAGACTCCTTTGATAGTACATTTCTTGTTTCCAACAGATTAAGGTAGTAAAAACTCAGTGTATAGCTCTTGAAATAAAATCACTTTTCTGCTCTTTTGCTGTTCATGTTTTAGTGAGATAAGAGATGATACAGTAAACATGCAACATTACCTGTTTTTTTAAAGAATGGCTTTATTTTAAACCTTTAAAAGCTAATAGAACTTGAAAACTAAATGCTGCTATGAACAACATGGCACTTTTATGTGTCGTTCATTTAAGTGAAAGACTAATTAAAATTGACAGGAAGAAGAAATCACGTCTATTTTGCTCTGATGATTTTATCATTTATTTGATCTTTTCCTAAGGTTCTGGCAATCTATAAACTCTTCTTTCATGGCAACACAAAGAGATCAGCTCATGCTTAGAATCACTGCTGGAATTATTAGAGGGTCTTGCCACAAACTTTATTTTGTGTGCTTTTTTAATTCTCCCAAAGTTGCTTCTATGCTGACTCCATATATTTTTCTCATCCAAATAAGGTAGTCAGGGAGTAACTTTAGAAGCCAGTATTGTGCACATTTTCTCTTGGACACTGGAGATCAAGACATACTTCATGGTTATGTTTGTTTTTCTTTCTTTTCCCAACGTCTAAACTTCTGGGCCCAGAGATCTGAAGTGTGGCATAGTGTTCAGTCACCCCAGCATGTTGGGAGCTATTTCATTCTCTTTTGTTCCAAAATAATGAGATGCCTGATCACTGAAGAAGATTTTTGGTTTTATTTAGCTAATCCAATTATGTGTCTGTACTGAATAGGAATAGGATGAATGTATAAGGAAAAAAAAAAGCATTGTTTTTTTTTTAAACAGTGTTGTTAGTATTTCCAGTTAAAAAAGAGAATAATTTTACGCAAAAAGGAAAATTTTGTTTGGTAGATTAGAAACTTCTATCCCTGTCAGTCAAAATCATTGCTTTTCAGGTTTCAAAAAGTCTATTAGTTTGGAAAGCGTAACAATTACAATCTGTTGTCTTCTGTTGGTGGATGGTTAATACGACCCTATTGTAAAATGTGTTTTCACTGTCATGCAGACAATGTTTTGTAGGCTTTTAAATCCCCTCTTGACTGCTCTGTTTGTTTTAATTAGTTTGGATATTTCCATACCCCCATGTAAGTGTACGTGTTAGCTCAGATAAGCACTTTCTGTAGAACCCATGTATTTTATTTCAAAATTCCTCTTTCAGAAATGTGGTAAGTCATACAACTAGTACTATTCCAGCCATCCACTAATGTGTGTGACAGATTTTATTTTTTTTCTGCTGTAATCAGTTCAGTAATCAATCAATTTGACAGCAGAAGTCAGTAAAAATCTAATCTTGGTAACTGTAAAAACGATCTTGCAAGAAATCCAAGTTGCTGTACACCCAACATTAGTCTTGGAGATCCCATTAGTTGAGGAGTGAAAGAAAAAGTGTAGGAGTCTCTTCCACCTGAGTGAAGCAAAAATGCTTGGGTAATTTTAAAGAATCTGAAGACAAATCCAGACTGTGTTTTCTCTGTATTTGTTTGTGCTTTTAAAGGAATCATTACAGTTGAGCCTGTCACCTTTCTCTTTGTATAAATAACAGTTTCTTTCATAGCATTGTTTCCTTCTCAAGGATTAAACTAAAAAAGGGCTGAAGGGTAAAAGAAGAGTAAAACAGTTCTTGTTTTTCTGCAGGATAATTGTTTTCCCAGTTAATTCCTGGGGTACAAATAAAACTGTGCTGGATTTGAAAAAAGTATATTAATAGTTTATATAAAATAATAATAGAACAAACTATCCTTTTTCAAGAAACAGAATTTCTTTTCTCCTTGCCTACAAATATAAATCTTTATGATAGTGATGGGACAATTCAGAACTTGGCTGAATAAGTATTCTTGATGCAAGCATGGTCTTTGCTTATGTTAATAATTAATGTTCATATTTCAAAACAGAATTCAGCTCTTGATCTCAGTGAAAGCAAATGCATTTGATGCCTACAAGGAAACTGAAAATTATAGTAAATGTTAGCTTAAATGTGAGTGAGACTTATAACTGACCTGGAGGTGCAATTTGTTGACTATGAAACAAGTAGGACTGGCAGTTTCAGCTTCATCTTTCTTAATGAGACGTGTCCTCTGTTTCCAAGAGACTCATTTATCTATTGTTAACAAGATCGCTGCTCAAAAAAAGTATCTGCCCTTTTTTGTTAGATTTGCAGTGCGAAACTATAGATATATAGTTTTTTGTTGATTGATCGTAAACATTGACACGAGTAAAATAGCTTAAAAAATCTTTTTACTGTTTATTGGAACTTCATTTTTTTTTACTGAATGTTGCTAAAAGTTTTCTTCAGAGTCCTTTAATCCAGTTAGAAGACTTTTCTCAATTTGATTTGAGTTTTGCTTTTTCACTGAATGAATTTGTTACTGGATATAATTCTCTGTAAGAGAGAAAGAAGAAGAGAAGAAAGGTGTATTTTCAATTTTATCAGTAGCACAGTGGGGAAATTGAGTGGGAAAAGTTATGGAAGTTTCCCAGCTTTGAATTGTCTATCTGCTAATGTGCTCTCTTAAGGATCTGAAGGACAGATTTTTTTTTTTTCCCGAAAAACAGGAACCCAGCCTGAATGATCAGAATCATTGAATGACGCTCAGGAAACCAGGTGCCTAAGTACTCTGAAAGGTTTACTGTTGTTTTTCCATATCCCTTATCATTTCATAAACTGATAGAGATGATTCTGAGAATGTATAAATATACTTTGTTCCTTATACTACAGATATTATTGAAGAACATCAGGGAAAAAGAGGAGAAAATATTTTGGCYATTTTTTCCCTCAGACTTGTGCTTAAGGGTAGACTACGATTGGATTTAGGTAGCAATGTAAATGGCTTAATTATCACCATTTTGTTCATGGTGAACTATTGAATTTGAAGTAAAAAAGAAGCTGTCAGTCATTGAACAACTTTAAAAAAAGTCAGGCTACGTGTTTAGGTAGGAAGACTTAGGCCTTGGAAACTTCTTAAAGGAAACCATTAAAATACATTTTAGGGTTTTTTGTCTCCCATGGAATTACAAACCAAATGAAACATAAATATGGTATTTTAGTTAAACAAAATGATTCTTACAGTTAGTGAAAGGTTAGCACTTTTAAGGAAATAAAAATCAGAATCGGAGAATATTATTATTAGAAAGTGTTTCCTGACAACTAAAATAACAGAAGATTGGAGCAAATACTTCAGGAGTCAAACAATTCTGGCCAACTGGATACCAGTGCTACTCTCAGTTACTATCACAATACTTGATAGATACTACCCTTATCCAAACCCTGTACACGGAAACAGATGACAATAGTCCTTGCAGATTTTCAAGCATGAGAGGCAATATTTATAAGTGAAGCCACTTTTGGCCTTAATTGTTTTTCTTTTCTATTTAAAAGTAGGTTGTAGTTTCTCTTCCTTCCACTCCAGAAGGAATGAGAAGAGGCAAGCTTTCCTTTCCCTACCTGTAATTTGAACTCAGGCCTGGTATCAACACTGTATGATAATTCTTTTTCTGTGAGCGTGTTCAATTACAAACAGGTTTACCTATCATTTAAGGTTTTGGGGATCTGTTTCTTTTATACAGGTTTAATGCTGTTTCACCAAACAAAATCACTTTAAAGAATGAGTTCAGAGAAACTTAAAATTCAAACCGAAATTGAGAGCTCTACTCTTTAATAATAATAAAAAAACTCCTCCTTCCTTCATTTCTTTTAATACTTCCTGACATGCTATGGTTCATATTCTTTTACCCCATGATGCCTTTTCCCCTGAGGTTCCTGGGCATGTAGTATTCACAATTAAGTTCCCAAGTGCTGTTACATCTTTATAATGCACTGAGTGTGCATGCTGCTGTGTATCTAAAAGTGGAAGGTAGCATGTATTTCACAAAGCCTCAACACTAATAAACTTCTGATTAAAGACTTCTTTATTATTTTCTTTTTCATTAGAAATATTCTTTCAGTGGTTGCACTGTACTAACAAGTAAGTAGGAAACTATATTTTAACACTGATGAGAACCTGATGTGTAAGTATAAGAAGTAATTCTAGTTTTCAGCTCTTCATGTACTCCTTCAGAAACTGGGGACAATTTTCTCTCTTACATATGAAGGCAACTCTCTCTGAAGTTAATGGGAGGGAAAAATGAATCGTTAACTAAGGTTAGAGATAGATTCCACATAAAATAAATATTGGTTGTCACTTATACTGTGCATCTTGAGTACAATAAGAGAAGATGCCTTTTTTTTGTCCTTCTGATATTATCTCTTAACCCTGTGAATACACACTATGAAGCTGGGGAGGGGAGGGAGTTGCCTTTTTTTTCAAATTTTTTGAGCCAAAATAACTTACTGTAATTTTTACACTTAGTCCATTGAAATAATATAAAACCGAAGTCTGGTTTTGCTATTGCATAAAAAGGTTTCGTAATTCTTGCCCTTCATTAATAGCATTTGTGTACTCACATTTTTCCATAAACTGTATTGAACAAAGTACATACTTAAAAATTTTTTTTTTTTTTAGCTGTTGTATTTTATTTGAGAACTTTCCATACATTCAGTCTGGAAAGTAACTTCTTCTGAGCAACATTCTTTTTTTTCCTGTTTTTCTTTTTCCAAATGAGAACACATGCACTTCTCTTCACAGCTTGTATAAAATGAATGTTCATACTGTTCAGTAAATCTCTCACTTTGTCACTGCAAGGTGTATGAAATTATCCTGGCAAAATTACCATTAATATACATTATTCAGAAGATGGTTACTGCAGTCTTGTTGAGTGAGCAACATTAAAAAAAAAAAATTAAGTAAAAGACCTCTTTGAAAGTATACAACAAATTTAATACTAAGTATTACCTGTTTTTATCAGTTTCTTTTGTGGTTTTCCTAACTGTAGAAAGAACCTTAAAGCAGAACATTTTATGATATATATCAATTTGTGTTTTTTTGTCAAGACTTTTGCATTTAAAGAACTCTTCCCTTGTCAGCAAGTGTTTTTGTGTATGTATCAATCTCTGGCCTTTTAGACACTCTCTGTTTTCCCACACTGATCTCCTTATATATAAGATAATTCCACCACACCACCCCCCAGATATGGGTGTAATTTTGCATAATTTCAAGGTTCTACACTGAAATAGCAGGTCTGCACGTGTGTGTGTGTGTTTTTTGTTTTTTTTTTTTTTAACATTCCCTTTCTGAATCTTTCCATACAATATATGACTTTTCTTCTTTACTTTTTGGCAAATCAGTGCATGTAGTAAAATAAAAACTGTAACCATATTGGCTGAGCCCACAACTGGCTAGATAACTGGCTGGTAATTTAACTTCTTATTAGCACAGGGGAATTTCCTTTTTATATGCTTTAAACGGAAAAATTTCACTTCAGCACCCTCACATGGTCTACATTCTCACCAGCTTCTTTTTCAGTCACGTCATTGTCAGCTGGGTACAGTAGGAGGAACATGTTTTTCTGTAGTCTCTAGTATACTATCAAAAATTTTTGCTGTTTTATAAAATATCAGTGAGTTCTATTTTCTAAAAGTCTAAGCAGCTTTTCAACAACAGAGACTGACAATATTTACTTAAAACCTTTGGTAGCAGGAGAATTGGAAAGCCTGTGACATAATCTGAAAGGCAACATGCAGAATACTTTTTTTTTCAATTGCATTTGTATTTTGTTATTGATAGTACCTTTCTGCAAACCTCTAAACATAATTTTTCTTCTTACCGGTATTGTCCTTCCATATACTGTAAACAGTGATTCTTTTTTTCTTTTTCTTTTTTTATCTCATGTGTCTGAGGAAGTGCAAATCAACAATCACTTAGAATTTCTTTTTACCTTGTTTGCGTACTGGTAATGTTACTGTCTGCATAGCTCTGGGAATAGGGCATGAACTTCTACTGAAGACTGTGCATCAGCACGGAAGAAAACGTTTTGTTTTGATATAGATATTTCTTCCAGAATTTAAAAGAGGCTAGACAAAATTGCTCTAAAAAGGCTCAGAGCTAAGGAAAACACTGCCCTAAATATTTCGCTGAAGTAGACAAAAGAAAGTTTGCTATGGTCCTGCTCATACTGCTGCTCAGTAGTAAAAAGGAGAAAATAAGGAAGATAAAGCTCTTCCTAAGCCTTACAATGTTACCTTGCCAAATATGAGAGCCTAAAATAACTTATATCCCTTTTTACTTTTCAAAAGTAGATTTACTTCACCTTTTCCCTGTAGCGTAAAATTCTGATATTTGCAATTGACTCAAAATTACATGGATAAGGAGAAGATAATTCTGTGCATGTTAGCCCCTGAAGACATTCAGCTACGATAAAGACTTATACACAAGGAAAAGAGTATGACCCTCACATACACGAAGACTGTTGGGGAAAAATAATACCACCAGTTTTGGTTTTGTTTCAAAGATGTAATAAAACAATCAATACATGAGGACATATTAGTTATCTGTCTTTCTTTTCTCCTGCAGATTGTAATGCAAAACATTTAAAGAAGCTCTTATTTTTCCAGTGAGAGCTTACATGAGTATTGTTTTGCTATAAAATAAAATTAGATTATTAATGAGAGTCCATGAATAGAAATGGACCAGAACCATGAATTAATTGTGTGCTTTATTTGATGCATTTTTGTTGTGTTGGTAGATGGAGGTGCTTTCAAGTATGAGATTAAAATAAAATATCACAAGGAAAAACTGGAATCCGAGCTGTTCTAATTTCTAAATTTCATCCATAGTGGTTGTCATTAAACCTTTTCAAATCTTTGATTACAAAATTTATAGCAGCTTTCCTTAAAAACTTTTCAAATAGAAGCATAATGTATTCTTCATACTTTACATCATTGCCCCTCTCTTTCTTTGCTTTGAACAAGGGCACAGAAGGCGTACAGAATCAGGGTCTCTTGGTCATAATGTCACAGTTGTTTACCCATTTTTCCTAAGGAGCTGATAAGGTAATACTGTGGAAAATTATGTGGAGGAAAACCTTTTCTTTTGGGATTTTTAATGGGCTGGATGAATTTTCATCAGCTTACAGTAAAGCACAGAGAGAACATGATTATGGCAAAATAAGTATTCCAAAGTATCCTAAAACTTCTCAGGAACTGCTGAGGTGCTGCAAAAAATATTTATAGTATATTCTTAGAGATGCAGTATAATTCTAAATTTTCAAATTATTCAAGTATATCAGTTTTTAGCGCATGTTGGTTACCAGAGTATGCTAAGTACTAGTAATCTGAAAATCATTTTGTGGGGAAAAAGTGAAGCATGGACTCACTTTCAGTATTAGGACAGCTAAGAATAGTTCAAAGTCTTCCTACCAAAGAATATTTATGGATCCTGGGATGTACTCAGGTTGCTTTCTGCCAAGGTAATAGTCACCTTAAACACCTTAAAGTAGAGAGTTGATGTTTGGTCACGTTCTTAAAAAAATTATGTTTTTATGATTATATAAGGAACAGTATATGAGTAAGTAAAATGGAAATAACTTGAAGGTAGGGAGAATTAAAAAAAAAATAAGAAGAAAGAAAACATTCTTGGCAAAATTAAAATTCAAATCCTCTTCAGCAGCATATGAGATGATGTGTGGTCAATTCTGCGTGGCCACATGATCTGCACAAGCTCTCCTGAGATTTAATACGTTTGAAGAGTATTGCACGACTAACCTTTGCTACTTTGAAAAGCTGTTTGTTCCATCAGATAACAGATAGTGCTTTAGCAGTGTTGGAGTATGGATAGCACAGCAAGATTTGCCCTAAAAGGTCAAGCATTATCTAAGGCTGTGCCTGTAGTTCTACCAATACCTGTATGCATGTTCTGAGAAATCTCCTGTATAAGGCCTGATACTGTTAGCTACTTTATAAAGAAACTAAGGGGCAACCAATACTGGAGAAGATGAACAAGCTCATTCAGAAATACTTAAGGCCTGAATTGCAATTGCTTTGCCTAGCAACTCATACTAATACAAATTGAATCTTACGTACATCCTAACGTGATGCAATTTTTAATACTCATTTTGGACTCTGTGCACAGATGCAAGAATCAGTATCTTTACAGCATGAAGGTATCAAAAATGGTATTTGGAACTTTCATGAAAGATAGCAAAAAATGTCCTATGAATCAAAACTGCTTCGTATTATTATGAGAGAGTTGAATTGGTAAGACTGACTTTTCAGAACTTGCCAGTCTTTAAGCATCTTTTTAGTTTGTGTGAGATATAATGGAGTCATATATTAGTGTATCCTGTCCCTTTAGACACTGGCATTAGAATACAAAACTGACTTCCCATGTGATTAATAGCTAAAAGCTGTTTACTTAGATTTTAAATATTCTATTAGAGGATTTAATGTGTAATAAGAAAAGATGCAATATATCGTGCAGAGAGWTTGCATGACCTAATTAGCTTATTCAATTGTTTGTTAAAATTAAAGGATACCAAGATGTCTTGATCTTTTTTCATCATTTCCCTGAAATAGGGGGAGCATAGCTTTACATTTACTGGCAGGGTCTTTGCAAACAATTTATATTATGCTCTAGCTATTCATACATTTAATTAAATCTTTATGTCAGCAGTATTGAAAAGTCTTATTTATTGATAAGTGCAACTAGGATAAAGTTAGGTAAGTAATTACAATACAGACTGGTTTTTCTTTCCTACTACAAATATTCAATAGCATTAACATTTAGCTTATCTTCCCTCTTTTTTTTTTCCCCAGGTTAATTAAAAGTAACTCACTTAAGCAATGTTTGTCAGATTCAGTAATTAAAATTTCATTAAGTAGTAATATACCCAGTAATGACTGTTTCTTTTTCCTTTCTTTCTCATGTGGAAAAGGATTTTTGTGGTGTCATCTTTTCCATTCTGTTCCTCCTAATTAGACTGCTGTCATCTTGTGTGCTTTCTGTCATAATACATAGATTGTTGTTGTTGCTTTTTTATGTCTGGTATTGTGGAGGAAATTAATTCAGACAAACTTGTTTTGCTCTTTCAAGGAACAGAGTACTCAGCTAGTACTTTGTTCTTAATAATAAAAACTCCAAATTAAATGATAGAAAAATAATCTTCTCTGCATAATTCTGTGATGTCCCTGTGACCACTATGAGACTAGATTAAATCTTTTGACTGAAGGATTTATTTTAATAAAATCTGTGAAAGTAAAGCCTGAAGGAGAATGTTAACTTATCTAATCTGGTCTTTTATAATGCAAACTGTAAAATTCCATGTAGTCATTTCTGCACTGAATTATGTACCTTGTGTAATAAAAGCATATTTTCTAAAATGATATCTATTTTTTTGTCTTCTTCTGCATCTGAATTTTCAGATTTCCATTTTTAAGCTTTTCTCCATAGTCACAAAGGTTAGGGTTTTTTTYCCCTTCATTAAAAAAATGTGTATATATATTCCCTTGGGTGCTATTCACATGGATGCTACAAAAGACCCAGTTTAGCAGCACCATGTTGAGTATTCACCTATTGCCACAGTATTCACACAGCTTCTTGCAGGCTTTGCTGAGCCTATGTACTATAAGTAATTGTCAAAGTTGGCTGGCTGAAATATACCTTTACATGAACAGCATTTTCATTTTTGGTGATGTATGGTATGTTTAGGTTTCAAACTTACTAAAGTGTTGTTGGGAATGGAACTTAATTGGTTATTTACAGAATGGCTGAGGCTAGAATGCTCCTCTTGAGACCATCTAGTCTGATCCTCTAGCTCAAGCAAGGTCAACTACAGCAGTTTGCCCAAGACCGTGTCCAGTCAGGTTTTCAGTATATCTAAGGATGGAGCCTGTTCCAGTGCTCAGTCACCCTCACAGTGAAAAAGTATTTTCTTGTGTTCAAGTGGAATTTTCTGTGTTTCAGTTTGTGCCCATTGCCTCTCGTCCTGTTGCTAGGCACCACTGAGAAGAGTATGGCTGTCTTTTTTGCTGCCCCCATCAGATATTTGTACACATTGATAAGATACCCTGAACCTTCTCTTCTCCAGGCTGAGCAGTCCCAGCTCTCTCAGCCTCTCCTCATATATCAGATGCTTCAGTCCCTTAATCATCTTTGCAGCCCTTTGCTGGACTTCTTCCAGTATGTCTGTATCTCATACTGGGGAGCCCAGTGCAAAATCCAGCACTCCAGATGTGTTCTCACCAGTGCTGGTAGAGGGAAGGATCACCTCCCTTGAACTGCTGGTGAGAGCTCTTCCTAGTGCAGCTAAGGATACTGTTGGACTTCTTTGCTGCAAGGGCGCATTGCTGGCYCATGTTCAACTTGCTGTCCACCAGGACCCCCAGGGCTGCTTTCCAGCAGGTTGGTACCAACCTGTACCTGTGCTTGGAGTTATTCCTCCCGAGGTGCAGGACTTGGCATTTCCTGTTGTGGAACTTCATGAGGTTCCTCTTGTTCCATTTCTCAAGGCCCAGCCTGTCAAGGTGCCTCTGAATGGCAGTAGCCCTCTGGTGTGTCAGCTGCTTCTCCCAGTTTTTTACCATCTGCAGACTTGCTGARGGTGCATGCAGTCCCATCATCCAGGTCATTGATAAAGGTGTTAAACAGTGTTGGGTCCAGTATCAACCCCTGCAGAACACTGGCCTCCAGCTGGATCTCGTGCTGCTGATCACAACCCTCTGAGCCCAGCAGTTCAGAGAATTTTCTGGCCACCTCACTCTCCATTTATCTAGTCCATACTTCATCAGCTTACCTATGAGAATGTTATGGGAGATGGCCTTGAAAGCCTTGATAGAGTCAAGGTGAATAACATCCACTGATTTCCGCTTGTACAGCAAACTAGTCATTTCACCGTAGAAGCCTCTCAGGTTGGTCAAGCATAATTTTCCCTTTATAAATCCATGTTGACTATTCCCAACCACCTCCTTGTCCTTCATGTTTTTGGAAATGGTTTTTAGGATTAGTTGCTCAGCCACCTTTCCAGGGACCAAGATGAGGCTGACCAGCCTGTGGCTCCCTGGATCCTCCTTCTTGCCCTTCTTAAAGTTAGCAGTGACATTTGCTTTCTTCTGATCATCAAGAACTTATCCTGATCACCACGACTTTTCAAAGATTATTAAAATTGGCCTCAGAATGCCATAGGCCAGCTCCCCTAGGACTCAGGAGTCCCTCTCATCGGGTCCAATTAAATGTTCCCTAAGCTAATCCTCTTCCACCAAGGGTAAGTCTTCTTTGCCCTAGACTTTCCTTCTGGTCTCAGGGGCCTGAGATTGCTGAAGGAAAGTCTTACCAGTAGGTAAGACTCCACTGAGTTGAAGAAGGCATTCAGTACCTCAGCCTTTTCCATGTCCTTTGTCAGCAAGACCCTTGCCCCATTCAGCAGTAGGGCCACATTTCCCCTAGCCTTCCTTTTGGTGCTACTGTATCTGTAGAAACCTTTTTGTTGTGTTTCATGTCCCTTTCCAGATTAAGCTTTGATACCAGGGCAGTGAACCTATTCTGTAGTTGCAGATCTGCAGTTGGAGCAGGAGCCTTCCTCCTGGTGCCAGAAGTCACCAGCTTCCAGCCTTTGCCTCTGGCCTTTGCCAGTGGGTCTCCACTTCCTAACCTGATAAGCACAGACTCAGCCTACCCCTCCTTCTTGTGCAGTTAGGGGTTCAGGCTCTTGTACCTGCAGGGTCTCCAAGGACATCTGGTCACTTTCCTTTTCATCATCTCTTATGTTGTGCAGTCTGCTGACCTCCTCCTGCAGCTCCTTGTCAATGCAGACCTTCCACCAGTTCACATCTGCTGTTGCCCCAACCTCAGGGGCTCCCCTGTAGTCCCAGACCTGCAGAACTGCATCCTCCCTTGGCAGCTCCATCTGGGTTGAGGCCTCTGACATTATTGGGATAGTTGCCTCAGTCAGTCCTGAGGACCATGCGCTATGGTTGCCCCATGTCGCACTCACATACAGAGCTTCTGGACCCCTTCTGTGCAAACTGCTGTGCAAACTGCTGTGTCTGTTGGCTGCCTCTGTAAGCTGCACTCCATTTATCAATTACCTGCGTTACAAAGGAATGTTGCAGCCTAAATGTTGTAGATGGAATTCTTTCTTTTAAATTTCAGGTAGGTCTTCAGTTCCATAGTACCAGCAGGTTGCAATTTACTGGCAAATCTGGTATATACCTGGATGAGTAAAAGTGCAGAAAGCACTAGAAAATGTATGTATTAGGAATGCAGAAAACAGGACCTGTTTATCACTCAACTAATTTTCTGTAACCTAAGAAGTCCTCCAAGATATGCCCTGTGACATACTCTTCCAGCAGATATTTGTACTTGATGTGCTGTGTACAGTAAGTGCCAATATGTGAAGATAACTGATTTACAGCTAAGTAGCAGAAAGTTAAAGGACATAAAGTTACTGCTTTCTGAGTACATTATTATACAGTCTGTACTCTTTTCAACTATTAAACTGGTGTTTTTTCACAGTAAAAAAAAATACATTGCACTTTAAATTTGAATACCTCTATATGTAGTTCAGTGTACGGTGTGGTATTGGACAYGGGTTTTAATGACCTTTGGCAATTTGGGAATTTTTTGACACTGTCTCTTGTTCTTGCACTGAATTCTTCACTTGTATTTTTTCCCAAATGTTTAACTTCCCTAAAGAAGATTCTACTCTATGACAGTCAGCCCTGTCCACGTACACTACTGTCAGTTCAATTACTAGACACCTGTTGTCACTAAATGTTTTACAATAAAATAATGTATAATGTTATATTAAAAAAGAATCTCTCTTATTTAAGGAATAAGATCAACTCCATCTCTAGTTTAATACATCTATTTACAGTCTGGAACTCTCACTTTTGCCATTATGTCATCAAATTGTGTAATTATGACCTGCAGATGTGAGTTTACCATACAGATCTTTTGTTTTTTCTAAAGTGATGAAGCTACATTCTGACTTAGATAACTTATGATAATAATTATAACTTGCTTTGTTTTTCAGAAGGAGAGAAAACTCTCAGATAGGTATGCACTGTTTTTTTCCCCTTGCCTGACAGAACTGAATTATTAGAATGGTACAGTATGCACATTTAATGTAGGAAGTAAGGTTCATATCTGACTTCACAGATGCTCATGAAGTGCTTCTGGCTACATGTGGGTCTGTGAGAGCTGAAGTCCTTTAGATCCTAAATGGAAAATCTTACAGGGTCAAGAATATGATTAAACATCCAAGAATGCACGGGTATCATTTGCTTAAGCTATACACATATTTGAGTACTTTGGACCTGCTGGACGATTTAATGAATAAAAATATTTCCATGGAGCTTACAAAGATCTACTATTATAAATGTGTTGTTTATTATTGCCGAAATTTATCTTGAGTTGTATAGAAGAGATGGGTTAGATTATCTCCTCAGGTCCCTTCTAGTTGTATTTTCTATTATTTTTATGAAATACTTAATTGACCCTGGACCTGTTTCCATTATTTTAAAATCTTCACTGCATTACAGATGCCTATTCTTCCCCCAGTAACCACAGAAACTACTCTAATCACCAGAAACTTGATAAAAGCAGAACAGGTAGCATAATGTTGCAGGAGGAGGGTGTGAATAAGAAGAGTTGTATCTTTAGAAGATACCAGGATTTGKTCTCTTTTTTTTAGAGTTAAGAGTCTACTTAGGCACTTGTGTCTTTCTCTTTGCTTTTTTCTTTAAAAATGGCACAAAAGTTTTCCTATAAATGTAATAGAGCATTCATATGTGTCATTCTAAAAAAACTCTACTTTGTTAATCTAATTGTTTTAAGAATATATCATATCCAATATGCTGTTTAACCTAACACATTCCCATCTCCAGTCTAAATTGTTTCATTGTGAAATCAAGTAAAACTACAGATTAACTTCTCAGCTTCTCAAAACTAAATTCTTTAGTGATACCAGTTTTTGTCTCAAAACATGGAAATCAGTCGTGAGCAAACCAAAACATGTGCTAAATTAAATGTACTGTTGCAGTTTAGTCTAATTATTTCAGTTCATAAGAAGTAAAAAAAACCCATGCAAACACTCCCAAGACACTGCTTTATTTGTGACAGGTTTACTTAGTTAACACTCTAAATAGTCTCTTTCTTTTTTTTTTCTCTCTTGTGGATGTGGTGTGGATGTGGCTTTAGGGACAGCGTATGATATTATAATCAGTGGAGTTAAACTGATTTAGCCTAACTGAGGAGCTGAGCCTTATGTTTTTTTTCAATCCCAAAAGCTCATTGGGAGTTCACAAACCTTTGTCATATGAATAAGGCTGTCACAAAGAAAAGGCATTTATTTTCTTTCTTTTTAATCACTCGAAACAGTTCCAGAAGCACTGTAATATGTCTGTTTTGAATGTTCAGTCAGAATATGACTGTGTGTCGGGGTATGACTTCTGGAGCAAAATCATATCCACATGTATACCATTGAAGTAAAATGAGTTACAGAAAAGAAGCTACTTGCGAGGTTCCTATAGGCTACTGAAATTGAGATGAACTTTGCAGGAGTCACCTTTACATCAGTTCTGATCCTCTTCAGCAAGACCAAGCGGTTCATTTCTTTAGCTGTCGCATCAATAGAGAGCATTGTTTTAGTGCGTTTCATGTTTATTGAGAGAACTGCTGAGGACAGCTGAGGATAGATTGACTATCCTTTAACTGGGCCTTTTCTGCAGTGCAGTCACACTTTTGGCAATGCTTAGGAGTTGTGGGATGTCCTCCACACTCCACTTCTGAGGCTCTCAAAACTTCTCAGATTTGCCATATGGTGATATTTTGATTCAAGTTAAATTAGATAATGCAATGTTTGTTTAATTTATGTACTTTTTTTTTTATGTAACATGAATTACTTCACTCAGGAAGATTGTAATGAATTATTATTATTATAGCTTCTTGAAGTAAGAAGCTAYGAGCTCTGTTGATGTGGCCATGAGAGGCCAAATTTAATAAATACTGTTGTTTTGGAAAAGATACAGACTGATTTTTGTTTAGATGTAACTCCTGCAAATAGCTGTTTTCAGTAAGAATTGATTCCTCTGCCCTCAGTGACTGCTATGATAGTGGTCTTAGTAACTTAAAATTTTCTTATTGTAAACATTCCATGTTAAGACAGTATTTTACTCAAGCCAGAAAGTTTAAAATATGCTGCCTAACAGCAGCATACTTATTTTTAAACAAAAGAAGAAAAATATAATAAACTTTATATTCAGCAGCAGTGATCATGCTCAAAAGTTGTACAAAATGAAAGGTGTTTGTGCCAAGAATTCATACTAAAGATGCTTCAATTCATGTTACAAATATTGTGCCTAAAAGATTTCACTGCTTCATTTGTTATACTCACAGAGGTGGTTCTGGAGTACCTGGGCAATCTTAGGGTTTTATCGTTCAGAAACTTCCAGTTTCTCGTGAATGTTTTGCAACATGTTTTGTGGAAAATTTGAAGCCTCCACATGAACTTGCCACTCCGTATAAGGGAGAAACAGACTAAAATACATTAGACTGAAGTTCTACTTCAAAAATTATTTAAAAGCTGTTTCCATCCTTTGGTTCTCCCAATTCTCATGGTTGCTCTAGTTAATTTAGCATAATTTCTGTATGGAAGATTGTCGTTGTCATGAAGAGGAGTAAAATCTGACTGCTTCAAGAAAGAGTGTGTGAACTTAAGAACTTAATGAATTTTTTGAGGACATGTTATTAGTCTTTTTTTTCTTAGACTCCTTGAAACCAAACCTGACTTGTTACTTTTTTTTTTTTTTTTTTTCCTGCCTTGGAGATTTTGCAGGCCAGTGCAACCAGAGATTGTTTTCTGTGAACTCAACTCGAAGACTGCAGGGAGTAGACAGATTCACAATGAATTTGAGGATATTTTAAATAATCTGTATAACGCTGTAACTGGTGGAGCTGGAATAATCTGTGCCTCCAAAGCTTTTCCAGAGCCAAAGAGAGGTATTTATTGCACGTTATACCAGGATTCTTTTCTAAGATATTCAGCCAAGGAAGGACATGCTGTCAGGTTTCTTCAAGACATAGAGCAAATATTTGTTGTTGCATTTTTATTTTTGGTGGATCTCAGTTAATAGAATGATGTGTTTATGAAGACAGTATAATTAAGATAATCAAATGACTTAGCAAGAAATTTCTTGCTCTTGTGTAGGTCCTACTAATTCCTAATGATTTCCTGCTCTTGTCTAGGTTCTAGTAAACTCAAGGTTTAGTACACATATCAGATTTTCCTTGCCCTCCTCTCCTTTTTTTGTGTTAAATGCAGTCTCTGTATTTGCAGTACTGCTGCTAAACTGTGGTGTGATTTAATTTTCTCCCATCTAGAACAACCTTAATATGGAAGGATTTCTATCAGTAGAAGTGTACTAGCATAATTCATGTTCCCATAT
Source organism: Apteryx rowi (assembly GCF_003343035.1). NCBI lineage: Eukaryota > Metazoa > Chordata > Aves > Apterygiformes > Apterygidae > Apteryx > Apteryx rowi. Next base: position 522,522 of record NW_020450853.1, read on the forward strand.
GAAAATACCTATGCTAGTATAAAGCACTGTTTGATAAAAATGAATCCCCATTAGGAAGTTCAGCTACACCAGCAAAAATATGGCAATGCTACATTTTAGAAAGCCATAGGAGAGCTGGACACAGATGTTTTGATTCTTTCTTTCCTGCTCCTTAAACTGATGGGATGAATTAAATGTTTTGCCAAAGGACCATACTAACTGATTTCCGGTATCATCTTTGCTCTCTAATTCACACTGTTAAATGGCAGTCTTCGAGCAGGCTGCCCTGCCTGCGCAGGAGGAGGCACTGAGATGATAGCTATTGAGTTCACCAGGCAAGAGCCAGCAGGGTGTTGCATTGAGAAGGAAGTTGGAGAGCTAAATAGGAGAATAGAGAGCCTTCTCATCTGAGGGAGAGTAAAAAAAAAGATGCTTCTGAAATGAAAGCAAGCAGAGACAGTCACTGAGTAATGAAATTAAAGGAAATAATTGTGTAAAAACATTGCTGGTTGAAGCAGATCAACTTGCACTGGGAATTCCCGACAGGAATCCTGTACATAGTACCATTTTCTTTTCTGTATATGACTTTTTTTTTCCTAACATGTAGCTGTTTGATCTTGATTTATGCAGGCGAAACATTTATTGCTGTAGGTCAACATATTTAAAATTCTATAAATAAAATATGCTTTTGAGTATTCTGAAGAAGTAAAAAGAATGGCCATGCATATTAAATCTCTTGCAAGAATTTCAGGCTCAATTTTTTGATAGGTTTAAGTAGAAAGAATATACATTTAGAGATTATTCTCAGTAGCATAAGGAACAAAAGCAACCATCATTTTAAAAGAAAATCATGAACATGCTCTGTGCTGAAACCACATCTAATTAGAATAAAAAGAGAACCCCCCCCAAATTATTGACTGGAATGTCTTTGGTTATTATACCATGAACATTAGCTTCACCCAGCAAAGTTTTCTTCAGAATGTGTTTATAACTTAATGTTTGCATTGCAGTTATACCAAGAGATCACTCAGGTCTCTGAAGTAGATGCTATATATTGTCATCTCTCTCCCATGAACAGTTATATCAAATGCTATACTTTGGTACAACCTTGTTTGTGTAGATTCTACATAACATACATACATAACATATATGTTTTCTGCTTGTCAGAGTATTGTTCCTAAATATCCCATTCTTGTTATCACCTGTTAAACTCTTTGGTGTCTTAAGATAATCTTAGGGGATTTGGAGCCAACTGCTAGCAACCGGTTCAGTTAGACCAGTGGTGCTCTGACTTTGAGAAGCTTCTAGATAAGATACAAGAGCTTCATGCTGTCCTGTTCACTAACTCTCCAGTAACATGTTAGGCATTCTCTTGGCCTTTCACGACTTCAATGAGAATATTATTTGATGGTAGAACAAGATAAAAATTGGCGTGATAATGATGTAAGCAGAATGGTTTAGGATAAATAAATTTCTTAGAAAACCCTGAAAAAAGTAGAATTCTTCTAGAAATGCTACTGTGAGAGTAGCAACTGTGTACCTAGATGTATTTGAGTTTCAGAGGGCTTTCTTTTGTACAACGCATGTAGCTGTCTTGTAACTATGAATCAGTAGTGTTCTTAAAGCAGCTGCTTTCAGGTCGCTTAGAGAGAATCCAGGAAGCAGTTCAGCTGAATGCAAGTCTTCCGTAAGTGCGTTGAAGGAAATTAAGAATAAGTATGGGCATTACAAAGACTTCCAGGAAGCGTGCCAAAAAGTTGAACATGTAAAACTTTCTCAGTTACTATGCTTTTTCCTTTTAGTGGATATGCTGTATTGCCTGTTGCTATTTTCTCTTATTCAATATTCCTATCAGTATGTCTGTAATTATTAGTATTAGTGGACATTTAGGTACATAGATTAAATAATGCCCTACTATTGTGTACTTGTATACACATGCCTATTTGCATTCATTAATAGGGAAAATGAATAATATAAAAGTTACAGTTCGGGTGAACGTATCTGACAAACTTTTGAAGCTATGTGTGTAACCAAAGAGGCAGGAAAGTGTGGAGAAGAATAAACTGAGACGTACTTCCACAGAACTGAATTGCTGCTCCAAGCCATTTTTTACCTCGAGATTTTAAAAGTGAAAAGAATATTCTCCCCAGAAAAGTCTCTTCTTAAATGAAACAAACAACTGCCAGCCACCTACCAAATCAGCAAATGTGAGGGATAGGTTTCCATTTCTTTACATTTCTGGCTTCATCCTTTGCTTACTGCTAAATCATGGGCACAGGTGCTGAGAAAAAGCACTGTTTAGTTAAGAGTGCCAGTTTTATTGATACTGGCTCTAAATGTCAGAGTAGAATGAGGGGATCCATAACTGGGAACCAGCCTCAGATATGAGGAGATGTAGATCTGATTGCCTCCTCCTTCCAGGCTACCTCTGTGAATTTTGACAAATCTGACAATGTAAAGGCAGGTTTTTAAAGCTGCTTAGACACTCAAATCCAGTTGTAATTAGTGGTGGTAAAACACCTTTTAGAAGAATACAGTGATAGTTTTCCTCTTGCCCCTTAGTAACATTGGTGACGTTAGTGGTGATGGTATTCCATAAAGAAAATGAAGTCTGAGTGTTTCAACTGGTGAACAAACAAGAAGCCTCTGTGAGCTTTTTCATTTAAATATATTTAAGAACATTTTACGGGTCGATATTGCTGATGGAGCTGTCCTTTAGGACTCAACTCAGTTGCCTAAACTGAGCAACTAGCACTATTGGAGATGCTCTGGGGAGTCCTGCTGGCCTCCAGCTGCCCATCCAGGCAGCCGGAGCCTCACGTAGCTCTTGTGTCACATCTGTCAGCCCCATGCGGGAAGGGTGGCACGTTTTGAGTGACTCTAAATGTATCCACTTGTGCCTGACTATTTGTCGTTGGCAAAAATGGAGAAGAAAAATCGGTGGGGGGTAATTAATATAGATAAGCCTGACATTTTCTGTATTACCTTGCTGTAAGGATGTTTTAATTAATTTCCCAGTAACAAATACAGTTCTTAGGGAAGTTACTGCTGTTTTTATATAAGCAGCTTACATATAGGTGTATATGTATAATTTTTACATGTGTGTATGTATATATATATGCATATATAAACTTTGCAGAATTCAGGTTTATATTTATTTATATTTTATAAGTATTACAACTGTCTATAAATATTGCCTCATTTTTTCTAAAGAAAATATATCTTGTATATTAATTCATTAATTCACTATATAGCCAAGATATTATAATGGCTATTGGTCATACTACCCTGGGTCAGACTCTACAAATGCCCTAGAGAAATGAATGTTTCTTCTACCTGTTGCTTTATCCCTGATGCTACAGCTGAGTTTGTTGTTTCGTGTTCTGCTACTGGAAGAGGAGGTTCTACCTCACCTGCCAGCTCTCTGATATCAGCACTGACAGTTGCGTGTCCGTGCAGAGGATGGCTAATGTGACAGGAGAGAAAAACCCAAATGATAACTTGAGGGAGAGGATGGGAATACATTGCCAGGGACTGGAAATGGAGAGAAGAAAGCTCACAGGTAGATCGCATCAAGCCAGTTGTGAAACTACATCCCAAGATGTGTGGAAACAAAAAAAGTATTTTCTTAGTATCTGTCATAATTTAGTGAGATGTTATTCTTACATGTTATTTCATACATTAATATGGCCGTACTTTTTAATTATCTGAGCATTAACATCTTCAGTTACATGACTGGAGACAGAAGACCACAGTTATGCACATCTCAAAAAGTGCAGGTCTACAGAGCGGAATGGAGAATATATACTTTGCTGTAGTGGTTTCTGTTTGGTTTTGAGTGAAACAGAAGTGGATCTGAACACATATACAACATTTAGAACTCAAAATATGTTTCCAATAGGATCGTCTAATAATTTGAAAGCAGAAAGATTAAAACTTGAAAGCATAAGAATTCTGACATTTTTCATTAATTAAAAAATCTTGATGCAGCCGTAATAAAAAAAAAATGCCTTTGCATCTTTATATCATCTTTATTTCATGTCATTCATTTAAGCAACCTTTAACTGAAAGCATAGGACCCCATTTTGGGATTGTGCAATACTCTCAAATCAGAATAGATTGGCCAACTAACTAATTAGGAATAATTTAAATGTGCTTCTCTAACATAATTTGTAGTAAAAGTCTACCATCTTGCCATTCACTCTAGTACTCAGGTTTGGCCTTTTCAAGCTTAGATATACCCCCATTATCAAGACAACATCCAGGTAACAAAATTCTAAACTAGTTTGGGGGGTACCTTTGACTACCTTAGCTAACTTCTGTTATCTATAAAACACAAGAGGTAATACAGTCTTTTCACTTAAGAGCTATACTCTGTGATATAAAGCACTGAGGAAATTATTTCCGTATTCTATCTCCGTGGATCTAAAGTTCAAATTCAGCACCTTGAATTTAAAACAGAAATATACAAAATCCAGACACTTTTGAAAGCAATGTTGTAGGAAGGATTAAAGATGTAAAGGTCTTTGAAAATATTAAGTGCTAAATAAATGTACTGTTGTGAAGGAGAGTAGGAAGAGGTGATAGAGCAGAGAATAATCCATTGTCCTCTCTGCATAGTCTCATTTCTTCCAGTTTATTAATGCCTGAACTTAGATCCTTATAAATGGATTAGAAGTATGTAAGTATATTTATGCACAAGAATAGATCCTTTTAACTTAGTGGAAATGCACAAGAGAAATAAAATTAGGTACATGAATATCTACAATCTGGTTCTGATCTTGCAAATTCCATTGCGAAAAGGAATCATCTCTGAAWTACGAATTTAAGATAAAATTGTTACCCAAATCTTTGGACTCCGTGTTTAAAAAAAATTAATAAACATAAGATACAGTCACACAAATATTTGAGCAGGAACATGAATATCTTTTTCAGCAAACAAAAAAAGTATTTGGAAAAAAAAAACCTTTTGAAAACACCCTACAGTTTAGCTACAACACAAAACAGTAATCCCAGCTGGGCATCTTCTATGTTGGAAAAAGGTATGCAAAGGAAAATTTCAAGTGTTAAAATATCACAAATCCTGCAACATCCTAAATATGATGCATGTTAATATAACGTATGATTTTTCAGTATAGCCCTTACAGAATAAGATCCTGAAATGCAAAGGGTGGAATTAAAAAAAAAAAATCAGCAGTTTTCCAGCAAATAGAGAATGCTTTATTTGTTTGGGGTGCTGCTTTGAATTTTTGGGTTTTCTTTTTTTTAGTAGGAATGCTAATGCATAAAAAATAAAACTTTCTGAAGAAACCTTGTCTTTTCTGACCAAATTTTCACTGGGARTATTTTTCAGAGCCAAAATAGGGTATAAGGTCAAAAGAAAGAAACAGAGCAAAGAATATTCAATACCTTAATGCTGCGTATGGCACTTATTCAGGATGCAGGAGATTTTTAATTGGCTAATTTAGAAGAGGTACATGAATCTGGGTCTTCTATATTTTATGTCAATGTTTTAGCCAGTGGGCAGTAGTCCTTTTACAGAGGGATAAACTTAAAGTTAAAAATACCTCATCCTCCCTTTCTAACAGTTTATAGTAAAATCAAAATCTATGTTGAGATTTCTCACATAACAGAATATTTGTTTTCTGGCCTGCTCTACATATAGGCCTTTTCTTTTACTGAAAAAAAAAAAAAGCTTTCAGATCTAATTTTCTGCTAAACTGTGTATATGTACATATGTGTGTGTGTGTATATATATATATATATATATAAAAAAATTTGTGTTTAAATATTCCTCTACTAGACTATGCTACTCAAAGCATGAAAAAAATTCCATTTGGAAGTTTGGCAGTTTATAAGATCTGTACTTCCATTTTCATCATGTAACTATTGCATGTGTATTTACTCTGGACACAAAGATCATCTTTCCTGTAAAGTGAGAAACTGTAGATCTTCAGGAGAGAGTGGAAGCATGGAACAGCAAATACATGGTTGCCCTGAGACTCTATAGCAACATATTAAAATAGAAATACTAAGAAAAAAGTAATAGACAAAAAAGCGTGAACATATTTGCACAAACAGGATACTTGTTATTAAAATAAATAATTATAAAATTAGTGGGGAGGGGATTAACCAACTTTTTTAACAACTCTCATCCCTTTTGAAATCCCTGTTCAGTGAATTTGTGACATCTCTAGGTCAAATAAGTAGCCAGAGGACTCTGGATCTGACACACAACACCCAAAGTAACTGAATCATAGTCCTATACTCACACTGTGAAAGAAATCCATTGTAATAGGAAAGGAACACAAAGGCATTTAAATAGAAAGCATAAGCAGTATTTGTTATTCTTCGAATTCTACTCTTCCAATTAAAAAAAAAAGAAATGCATTCCACTATGGCAGAGAAGCACTTCATAAATGATGTATTCATAGCCACCACTTATCTGGGAGAGATACTGCCATTATTAAAAGGAATATTGATGAGTTAGATAAAATGCTGAATGCACATGCACGCAGATGTGATTCTTTCCCATTTTTTGATTATACATGTTATTAATGCAATTTATGTGACAGAGGCTTGTGTATTTCAAGCATGTTGTTTTGTTGACATATTCTTGTGTTAAATTATTTTCTATTTCCGTTATTTTTATTGTACTGTATGCTGTATGTCAGCTATTTAGGTGAAGGACAGCTTTTCAATAAGATGGGAAGGAGTGTTTGGAGTTCTAGTTAAAATGTGGCTATTTGAGTATCTTTTATGGCTCAAGCTTCTAAGAAGAAGAATCATTATTTTTTCAAAATGCCTTTTTCAATATCTATTGTATCAAAATCTACTAGGATAGTTAATATTCCACTAGTTTGAAGAGCAGACACATTTACAGTTATTGTATTCACCCTAGAGCGTTTTATGAAGTTGGAAACTGTGAAGGCTTTATAACTACTTTATTATATTGTAGGATTTAAAAACTAAGCCTATTTTACCTTGACAGCAAATACTCACTGCAAGTCCTGATGCAGTGAAAATGCTGTTTCCATATTCTACTACTGCAGTAGTGAGGATTGCTTTGTCAGTGCGATGATCTTTTTCCAGTCTGATACAATTTTTACACCCAAACTGGGGAAAAAACAGTTTATAAAGGCACAGCTGATAATTTTGATAATTTTTTGAAAGTAACTGGATAAAATTTTGGATTTGAACCAGCTTTTTAATCGCTTGTGAAACAAAGAACTAAAACAAGATTCAGAGATACTAATATGAAATTTGTTCGAAATGATGGCTGAAAGACTAAGGCCCTAGATTTTGTAATCAGTTTTCTGATAAAAAAGTAACCTAAGTTTGCCTGTGGCTTTTCATCCGCTAATATGCAAACAGTCTTAACAAAGTGTTTCTTGGAATGTGCAATTTGGGGGAACAGAAGGCATGTTCTTAATTTTAAGACTCTAATTCTGAAGAACTGATTCACCTTAAAGAAAATATTTAAACTTCCTTCATTTCAATTTTTCTTCATTGATCTTGAACACTTATACTGATCTAAATAATGGCCTACAGCTATTATGGCCTTCGATCCTGCAGATTCTCATGTTCCAGACAGTTTTTATTTGCAAGTATTTCTAAGCAGAATGAAAAGCTATGTATTTGTAGAATTGTAGCCCCAACAATTGCTGTTATTCCTATTAACAGTTCTTTGGAATTATGGGAACGCAGGAGTGAAAGGAAGCAGTAAAATTTGAAGCAGTTGATGAGAGAAGTCTTGGAACTGGCTAATTTGTGAACAAGACTGTTCTGTCTCTTGCTCACTTCTCATTTGCAGAGAATATTTAAATCATAGGCATACTGTTCAACTGGAGAACCACTTCTAAAGGATAGAAAATAAGAGCAAGGCAGGAATTACTGCACTCTTGAGTGTTTCCATGTGGTTGCCCTATTGCTGTGGAAACTAGGTAATGATTTATTTGTTTCACTTTGATTCCAAGAGGAAAGAAAACACTCTGTGGGTTCAGAGAAAGAAAGAAGTGAAGTAAAAAACTAATGATTATCAGAGAAATTCTAATTTTTAGTTGAGTGACAGGAGAATGCAATCTCTGCTAAGTTTTGTGGCATGTGTGAACTACAAATAGTATTGGTCTGTGCAGAAGGACTTTCTAGATATTTTAAAACTCCCAAGGAAGAACAGGAAAAGGAAAGATATTGATGTTATATGAACTCCAGGAACATGTTGATTTTAATTTTTTGCAGTGAAATAATATTTGCACATGTAAAGACTTCGTGGCTCTTTTGAGCATGGCAGAGGAACTCATTTAAAACTTTTAGGTTTGCTCTTGAACATTTTTCCACCCATTTAGGTCAGAGATATCTAGAATATTCCCAAAGCCTGCGCTGCTAGACTTGGCTACCTTTTCAGAAAATTAGATCAACAGAATACCTGTTKGACTTGTACTGGGCTGTCCTTCCTTAAAGGAGATAAACTTTTATTGCTAAAGATCTTCTTGCAAGTATTGTTAAGTTGCTCTTAGAAGTTTGGATAGTGTGTGTCTTTTTACTGTTCAGCAACGCTAGTAGTCCATCTAGTAAGTATGGCTGGCAAACTGTACTAAGAAATTGCACAGTCTCAATCCCTTAATATAATAATAAGCAAAACCTACTTTTTTGACATTGTATCCTGTGAAGTAACTTGAACACATCTTTCAAAGCTGTATCAGTGACTTGTACTGAAACACCTTACTAGCAAAAATATGCTCTGGAAAGATCAAGTTGTTGTTGTTGTTGTTGTTAACTCTAGTGGTTTTTATCTGTGATTTTATCTAGGGCACTTCAGTAGGCATTAGTCCAAAAGGTTAAGATCCTAAAAAATAGCGTACAAAGATAATTCCCCCTTCAATTAAATCCTTCTAACAATTACTTGAAGTTGTAATAATGTTGCTTAATGTAAATGTATTGAATTACAGGAGTCTTCCATCGAATACATGAGGAGAGCTGTCCTTTTGCCTATAATGTACATTATGTAAGCTGCAATTTGGTTGTGAAGATTGTTGTTATGTGTTTCTAACAGAAGTACTTTGTTATGGCAAAAAGATAGCAAAAGCAATTTCCCTTGAATATAAAGTATGCTAAAGTAATGGCCATAAGATGCCTTTTGTTTCCTCAGAGCAGCTGGGGGTTTTCTTCCAATTTTACAATTATCTTCACATTGTCCTTGATTACTCGTGTTACGTTTGCTATTATCATGTTGGGAGATGTAAAGAATCCAAGGCCTGTTCACAATGTTGAAAGAGAGAGAAAAATTATATACAGTAGGCCTTTCTGTATGAAAATTTTGAAAGTATTGTCGAATTTACATCTTGAGTCACAGCCTTGAATGTGGCACGGAAGAATTTGCTTGTAACCAAAATCTTAAGTGAGCATATCATTCAGATTTAGCTTTTCATATTAAGAAGATCGCACAAAATGACTGAAATGATGAAGTTGTGAATAAAACTGAACAGTTGATGGCATACTGTTTTCTCTATCAGGATTCAAAAAATGATTAGTTTTTCTGGTACATTTTGTTTTTTTTCAAGAATAAGACAGATAAGATTCGTGCAGAGGAATAAAGAGGAAATGAGAACAGATGTTGTAAGGTAAAAGGATAAATTGTTTGAACTCATTCTAAATAGGTTTTATTTCCCTCCAAATGCACAAAAGTTCTTAAGTGTTTGAAGATCTAGGCTGCGAATAAAGCAGCATTATCGTGTTTCTAATTCTAATGGTAGATTGAAACCTCTATTCTAGTATTTTTAGTATTTCTCTGAAAGAAATTCACTTTCATGGATTGATAAAAAAAATTTGCAAAATACAGACATTTTGCTTTAAAAGCCCTATTGTATCATTACTGCTATGTGGGTTTCTTAATTTTGGTTGAGAAAAGCAAGGTGTAGTAGAATTTAGAGTCATTTTTATTTGGTGAGTTGTGTTGGTTTATAGGAATACAAGAAGCACCAAGGGTGCCAAAAGCATGCAGGTGTAGAATCCTTCCCGAGACAGAAATTAAGAATTTTAACTCAGGCCTAAAAAACATTGAAATTGTGGTTTGCTAACACTTCAGCAATTCAAAACAGTATTTTAGTATTTACATATCATTGGCTGAAAATAAGTTCATAGTTCCAGTGAAGAGCACTTTTATATTTAAAAAATAATACAGTGATAATAAGACATTGGCTAAATTATCAGTGGAATGCTTTTCACTTTAATGACAGAGTCAACATAGCATTCTGTAACTGCTTGGGGTGATTTCCCTGAAGAACTTTGTAATAAGGAGTAACTTCTCCAAAAAAAGAAGAAAAATAAGGAAGATAGTATAATTAGCTGGAATAGAGCCAGGAGGTCCGAGTTAATCCTCCCACTACTGTAAAAGCTGGTGCAGCTGACATCACCGATAATTCACAGAGCAAGTAAATCAGAATCAGTTTGAGGCTGGAGATAAAATATTCCAAAAGCAGACGTTTTCCGCCAAAGTCACTGGGAAATTCAAGCAGTATGCCTGATGAGGTGTTTAGCCAACTTTGATGTTTAGGGAGGTGTGAAAATTTATGCAGTCTATTCTGCCAGCGTGGAAACTTGTTAATTCTAGTGGGAGCTGCTAATTATATTTAAGAAAACAAGAACGCTAGCTATCTTAACACTAACCTCTGATCAAATACCGAGCTAAAGTTTAGGGCAATGTACTGTGCATGATACTGTTCAGCACATTCAGTAAAGCACAAGTGTTGCAAGTATTCGGCAGTCTTTCTTATCCTGTTAAGCTGAAAGTAACAAAATATGTTGAAATACAGACTATAACAAGTTTCATCCACCTTTAATGTTGTTTTATTTAAATTCTTTTCAGAGAAGGTCCATGTGGAAGTCTGTTAGCTTTGCTGGTATGTTAGTCCTTTGTTGTCTGTCCACTGCTGTTGCAGGTGTAGTTCCCAAGTATTTCATTTCAGTTTAAATAGAAAACAAGTTTCCAGAGTTTTGTAATTGTCTATTTTTTCTTCTGCTAATGAAAACTGAGGAAATGTTGAGGGTGGGTTTGGGGTTTTTTTTTTGGTTTGTTTGTTCTTAAGATGCAGGAGAGACCTACTCTATCTAGAATAGAGAAATGTCTGTCTATTTGGATAGTTATATATGTATGTATATCAAGTTTCAAGTTTTCCTCTTGTTTATAAGGGAACTGGAACTGCTTATCCTTTGCCATGGATGAGCATACAGATGAAAAGTCAGTATCTTCTACTATATCTCTTTCACCTTGTATTAATAGCATTGACCTAGAGAGCATGGAGGAGAACTCGGAAGTCTTCTCTGGAGGAAGCAAAGAAGTCACTTGAACAGGGTTTTAAAAACCAAATGAATGTGCTGACCGCTACACTATCAGTGCTTCAAGAATGGTTCACTTTTTTAATGAGAACACATTAATGAGTACTGTTTTAGATGAGACCCCCAGCTGGAAGTCCCTTTTGTGACAATGCAGCAGTCTTCAAAGTGAAATCGTAAATTAAACTGCACATGCACCGCTGCATACCACTGATTCAGCTGCTTGTACTTTCCCCATTAGCCACTTTGCATCAACTCTGTAACTAGGCTGCTGTTGAGCAGCATTCACAGTATGCGCAGACAGCCATATAACCCTTCTTTTATTTTTCTAAATCATTACTAGCTGTTCTGTTGGGCTTCTAGCAGCATCGCGCTGTCTCGCAACAGTCAATATGACATAAGTCAATGAAGTAATGTAGACACACCAGCATGGTAACATTTGATGACTGCTGACATTTTCTTTATGATGGATTTCATACTTCACCTTGCTATAGTTTATAGTAGCAATGTGTGTAAATGAAAAAGGAAAATAAAAAACCCAAGTATGTATAAGACTTACTTGTTGAAACAAACACCTGAATTCTGGTAGTGCTTTTTGCTTTGGCAGTATCCTTACAGGTGATTGAATACTTGATTTTTTTAGGATGCTACTTACTGGAAGCAACTAAAGCAATGTACTTTTTTAAGGGTAAGTTATACTTAGGAATTATTGCTACTTAGGATCTATGGCAGAAAGTACATCAGACTAGTAAGATTGGATTTTTCTTGTCCATTAGGAAAAATGATCCATTTTCCAGTTCAGAGTTGACTTTAAGAAAGTAAAAGAGATTGGAAAGGAAAGAAGGTTGTCATTTACATGCAAGTTGAAGGAAAAAGATAAGGAAATAAAACTTTTCAGTTGTTTTTAGCTGACAAAAGAATTGTAAAGGAAGAATTGAGATGACTACAGCATTAGATATGTTGAGAAGTGTAATCCTAGCATCACTGTCATTCATAGTAACTAGTGACTATTTGGGTTAGTTGGTGGCTTCACATATTTTAAATACTGCTCAGTTTTTAACCAGCTGGAATAAATGTTAGCTTTTTCCTGATTTTTTTTCCCAAAAGATTTTTTTTGATGTTTGCACACTTACAACTTCTAATTTCTTTTTTTCTAATGTCTGTACATGCTTTTATGAATCAGTCACAATACAATGATCACTATTAGCACTTTGTAGGAAAACATTCAGAGTTGCAAGACTGTCTGGCACTTCCCACAGAGAATGTGCCTCCTAGCTGAGGTTCCCATGCAGCCACTTTTTTTTACCTTGGTCAGTAAGCAGGCTACATTAAGCTCCATCCTACACGATAGAATTGCTGCAGAAATGGTTAAAAAAAAGAAAAAGTATAATTCTAAATTATTCATGTCTAAGAGCATATTACATGCATATCACAAACTGTCTACTGTCAGATGAATAGCACTGTTATGTTTTGTAATAGAGTATTTTAATAATTTTGCTGTACAAGCCTATCATTATACTTTTCCAGTTGTGTTAGTCCTTAGTAAATATGCCTGTATATACTTTAATTCCTGAAGCAAAACATGTATCAAATGCATGCTGTGTGTTTGTTCTGTTACTTGTGAGAGCCAACATAACAGTATCTCATTTATGGTTTGAAGAAATATTGCCACAGTTTCACAAGAGTAGAATAAAGTGATGAAGCATAGCCTTTGGAAAATAAGGGAATAAAAAAAGCAAAACCTATAGTCTTCTGTTTCCCAAATATATAGCTCATAGGAAGCTCTAACATATGCACCCATCAAAGTGCTTCAACGCTGTTCTAGCATGATTGATGAACTGTTTAATTTCTATTCCGGCTTAGTCCTTGGACAGGTTGCTGAAGCTGCCTGAAGATTTTTCAGTTAGAATTAATTCTTACGGTAACTCCTGGCATACAAGCTCTTCTCTGCTCATAAATGGACAGGGATCATCTACATGTTTTGGGGCTAAACAACATGTTTCCCTTTAAAGCTCCCTGGTAAAATTCTAATCAGTAAAAGTAAAGTATCACATGTCTTTCCACATTCTATATTGTCACATATATATAGCTTTCTTTATTCACTTAATTTTCCTGAGGAAACATATCGCTCCCCTTTGCCAGCTATAAATGAGATAGTCTTGCCTTTGACATTATGGGTAGAAATTTCAAAAAGAAAAAAAACCCTCTCTAATATGTCATGCTGTGAAACAGAGCTTTTGATTTTTGCATGAAGCTTATGTAGAGAATGGCAAACGAACAAGGTAAAGTCACAGTGCTACCCTGAAATTCTTAAACAGGTAGGAGGATTGTATACAAAATGGACTAGGAAGTTCAATATAATCTAGGGATCGTATCCACAGGTGTGAAGTTCACATTTTGGGATCATTACAATGCCAGAAGCAGTGGTGATGTTTCCGCATGACATGAAAAAAAGAATGGAAGCCAACTGCGCAATTGTTGAGTAAAATTATATGTGCTGCATAGGGATGTATAGTGGGAACATAAAATATTCTTGCCTCTAAAATAAAATATTGGATACTGCAATAGAAGGAACAGTAACAGAACAAGTATCATTGAGATTTACAGCATGCCTGAAGGCACTGAAGAGGGTGACCCCATTACTTTAATTGAGCAGGTTTTTTTCTCTTTCTTTTCACGTATGCCTTCACAACAGCATTTGAAACACAGTCCTTTGCTGCCGCTGCTGCTTCTCTCACATCGCTTTTTTTCTTTCCTTTTAAGATATGGTGTCCTTCAAATTGTAACATTTTTACTCAGTATTCCAAATACTGTGGTTAACATGTTCTTTTCCCTGGCTCATCCCATGGAAATGTGTGTGGCTTAGGTATAGGGAAGAATAATTAAAGAATTTCCCTCAGAGAAATGGTGAAAAATATCAGCCTGATGCCTTATATAGTAGCTGGTTTTTTTAAGGGTAATAACAAGGAAAGAGTCAGTCTTAGCCATATTGCAACTCCAAGCTGAAGTAAAAAATAAGCAGTGTGATTGTGCGCTTTTTTTTTTTTTTTGGACAATATTGTACTTTAGATGGTATTTATATAACAGCTGTCTAGTCCAGTATAGTTTATGAGCTGTTTCATCATCATACAGCCCCTGGTACCTGCTATACCTTTTAATATCGATACTGTACATGAAACTTTTTTATCTAGGGTAGCTTATAGAGTCAATTCAAAATGTTTGAAGACCCTTTAAATAATTTGGTTCATTTTGTCATTTTTTTGTGCTGTCACCAGTATGATGGTGACTTTGGAGACTGAATTTGTTGGCTTCAGTTTCTTTATATTTTTGCTTCAAAAAACTTTGTGATGCTTTCAGTTTTGTTCTGCTTTTTACATTCTCTGTATTAAGCTAGATTAAGTTACTGCTTACCCCATCACTGTTAGCCCACTAGAGGTCCCATGCAGGGAGCTCATTCTGATTCAGTCCTGTTCTTTCTCACGACCTTAAGATGTGGCTGTTCACTTTATTGGTTGTAATTTTTAATTGCTTTCCCACAGAAGTGTTAGTGCACACTGACTATCATTTTGGGGTAGATTTTTATCAAACTGTATGCGCTGCATGATGAGTAGAGTGTTTCCTGATATTTTCAAGTATCTTGAAAGTTTTAAATCAAAATTATATTCAGAGCAATCCATAATAAAACATTCGTTTGAGTATTTACTGAGGTCAATGAAAGGATGTTCATGGACTTCACTGAGTTTTGTATGAAACTATAATTCCATGATAAAATTCAAAGTTTTTAAGTAATGATGAAGATCTTAATTTTGGAAATAGTGCAGTCAAGGTTCTAAATTATAGGAAGTCAAATTTAGTCTAGTAAATCCTATTTAATACTAAAATAAATGTTCAACTTTAAGGTTTGTTTCGTCTTAGAAGTGCTCCTTGCACATTTCTGAAAATGACATAGTTTACTAAGGTTCCTAAATAGGCAGTTAATCTCTAACTTTCAGATGCTTGCTCCTTGGGAAAAAAAAAAACAAAACAAAACAGGCAGTTAACACAGAGTAGTTTTACATAGTTTTACATCTGTATCCCTAAGTCAATACTTTATTTATCGTTTCAAGTGCCATTCATATAATTTGTCTCCCAAATTAAAAGACCTAAGCTGAAAGCCACCTCTCTACTGCACCACTTGCTCGACAGAGTGCATGCTATTCCACAAGATTATACAGTTAGCACCTGCTGCTTGTTCAGCAGTGGCACCAGACATCAGGKCATTTGTCTCCTTATCCCCTTTGGTTGATACAGCAGAGTTACTGTATGTGGAGATGTGAAGCATAGAGCCTCTCTTTTTAAAAGAGAAATACCATGTTCTCCAGACCTTAAGTTTTCTGTTCTAAGACAAAAGCAGGTGAATTGGCTTTTCAGATATTCACAGCTGTTTGAAAGTTGCTGCTGAAGTGTAATAGCTGTCATTTTTACCTCCATTTTGTTGCTGAATTAATTATTTATAGCAGTCTTTAAGTATTTATTTCTACAGAGTAATATATTAGAAATTCTGTCTCCAAATATGGTGTGAAAAAACTGAGATACTTCATGTGTTYTTCTAAAGTCTTATCTTGTTTTTTACTGCTTTTAAGTTTTTGAGGGAAATTTCTGCTAACCCTGAATGCAAAGTTCAGTTTGCCAAATTTATTCTGAATGTAATATTTTCTGATGCAGAGTATGTACTTATGTGAAGGGAGTGAATAGTTATAGAGCAAGTTGAAAAGCTTTGAGTTGTGAAAGGAAAGATAATGAGGAAAGAAATAGTTTGGCAATTTTAGGGTTTTTTTTCTGGTTGAAAGAGTAAAGGGGATTATAACAGTGCAGTATCATTCTGTGAGTAAAAGTTGCCAATTTTCTAGAAGCTAAGCTAAAGTCTGTTGCAAGTCAGTCTAGTACCCTTCAGTGGACACTCGGTCAGGTCCTTCAAAGTCAAATGTAACATCTTAAGGTAAATATAGGAAGCGATTTTCTCAATGAAAAGATCTCAAATGAAATAAATTGTTCTCTGTTCTTATTCTTATTTATAGGTATTCATAGAAGAAATAGCTTTTATTATTGATTTCAGTCACTGAAAATACCACCATCTGTCCCATGCTAGAAAGAGGTATTAAAGATCAATATGAAAAAGAGAAAACATAACACGGCCTGACGGGTGTGCCAGTAGTTAAATTAGATAAGTACCCTTTGTGTCTCCTTTTTTCCTTTATACTTGTATTCTGTTTCTTGCTTTGATGTTGACATGCGATGAATTCGCATTAGTGTTGACAATGACTTGTACAAAATTGATATAATTAACATGACCACTTAATGATAATTCAAGGTTCCGGAATACCTGCTAAATGAAACCCTGCMGAGTATACTCATTAAACAAAAAGGGATTTCTTCTCCTGCAGATTTGCTTTGTTTTTCTTGAAAAAAACAAGTATTTATATTAAGCTGTTTTCTTCTTTGCTTTCATCAGCTGGGTATTGGCAGTTGGCAGTCGCTGCACCAAAATGCCTTTAGGAATATGGATCCAAAAATAATAGAGTCCTGTTGGAAGATTTCTGGTGTTTAAAGATCCTGAGAGATTTCATAATACTTCCAGGAGATTATTTAGGGATGACTGTCAAAATGTTTACCAGTGTCTTTACCAACGCTGATGAAAATATGGTATTCAACAAAGGAAGCTGATATTGCCTGGAATTTCACCAGCAGGTGGTAGCCCGTTTACATACTTAAAGAAATCCCTGGTATGCTAATCTCCTTATTTTGTTGTGCTGATGACTAAATACAACATTTTCCTACCTCTTTATTAAGATGTAATGCAACTTTGCAGGCTGAATTTGGCAAGTATGTTTGCTTGTGCCAAAGTGATCTTTAAAAGGGAACATACCTTGTGCTTTACATTGCTTAGCTATATCTGGCAAAAGAAGAGCAATGAGGTATGTGAGGAGGGTGGGAGAGAGAAAGATAACACTACTCCCTTTTATTAAAAGGACTTGTCTTGCCAATGTTAGTGAGTAAATATCTTCTTGCATTACTCTCAGCCCAAACTTAAAAGGCAGTTTGTTGCATTTTATCTCCGACTATTTCTTTACTATCACGAGCAGCTTTAAGTGTGCTTTGAGCTGTTGTTTATCACAGCTAAATAGCTGAGAGGACAGGTGTAAATGTATATGTTGTACTGATTTTGCATATACTGGGCCTGGGACAAATGCATGCATGCTGAGAAGATTAAAAATGTATATGGCAGAAAAATGAAATACAGCTAGCTATTCAGTTTTTCAATTACACACACCACTATTTAAATTACTTCTGTATGTGACCCTAAGACTTTAAGGGAATTTGTACTCCTTTTGTACTAGGAGAGATGCAAGGACATTGTATGTCTGTTGGAAAGATAATAAGATAGTAGTGCTTGGGGTCTTATCTTAGCCTTCATTACATGCAGCAGTTTTGGGGTATCTTATATTTCCTTCTTCATTCATCCATGACTCACTGCTCGAAAGAGCCTACTATGGCAGTAATGTACATATACTTTTGTTTTTTTGTCACAAAGAGGATGTGCGAGTTAGCCATGAATATTTACTTCCTAATAAGTTTCACTACATTAGTGAAATGCACAGTATAATGCTCAAAAGATTTTTTTCCTTTTATAATGTACAAAAAAAAACTATTTAAAAGTATTTACTGGTTAATTTAAATATTATAATCATAGACAATATATTTCAGGGAAAAGTTAAACCTCACCTACATCCTGGGTCAGTGATGCCCTCGAAATGTCACCTGTTTACTGGCATGTATAAAATGAGTAGAGCCCAGTTCCCAGCAAAACAGGCATCCTGAAAACAGCCTCTAAAAGGAGCCAGGAATCTGGCTCACATGCACTAAATCGCACACTCCTCCCAGACGTGGGTGTTACAAATGAACCCTAAAACATGTCAGCAAGGCAAAGTAGCAGGGGGTTTTTTGGAGAGAGGGAGGGGTTGTTCCTTTTTCATAGAGAATTTGTGAACTGATAATTTGGTCATATGTGTTGTTTTGCAGACATCCTGGAAAGGATGAAAATGAAAACCAAAATATTTAAACAGCGTATTAATATGACAAAAGAAAGATCTCTGTAAGTAAATTTGTAATTGTGTACATTTACTTAAATCTATTCTTAAAACACAGGATGGCTCAGGACTGGTTCTATCCRCCCATGAAGACAGCTGGTTTCAAGCAGTGGTATTTATCTCCCCTAATTTTGGTTTAAGCAAGTCATTCCAGCTTCCTGTTTAAAGTCTGGAGAGAGGCAAATATACCCAGAGGAGGAGATTTGTCTTGTTATTTTAGGCTGAGGTGAACGATTTTCTAGGGTCTGTGTTTTTCAGAGGTGCCACGACCTTATGCTGCTTGCAGACTAAGTTTGGTGCAGATTAATAGATAGAAAAAAGGCAGACTTAGCTAGGATAAAAAGAAGCGCTAGCAAGAGTAGAAAGAGACAGATCCTGTTAACACTTCCTGGTACTAGGTCATTCCTTGCAAGACTTGCATACATATTAGTATGCCCATACAAGAGATGGCAAGGAAGATTCATCCTGAGGTAATCACTCTTTTCTTGGATGGCAGGTGGAGGGGTAAAACCGGTGGTGATTATGGTGCCTGCAAACTGTTTTTCTGCTCCTATTTCTTTTCAAGGAAGACGCTGATGATACCTCAGTCCGGACCAGTGTCTTTGCTCCTATATTATGCAGCAACTAAAACATGGATATCCAAGAGGGCATTAGGTTTGCAACAGTTGTGCAAGCTTGGGATAAGAGTTTATCCATGCACATTGCTGCATGATAGGCATGAAATTTTTATTATGTAAATCACCTGTGCTAAAATCTATGCAATTGCATTATATATTTATGAGAGATTTGAAGCCCATTTGAAGAAATATTTTTCACAGATCAATCTATTGTCATATTTGCACAGAGCATCCGTGCTCTAGATCTTCCAGTAGAAAGGGGATCATACTGATCTGATATTACTCATTGCTGGATGACAGATAATGTCATGCTGGCTATGGACAAACTGAACCTTATGCATGAAGACAACTATGGGGATCCAAATACAATAAAAATGTTCTATCTCCTGATTTTGATTTCTCTCCAAGGCCTTCCCCATACACRTTAGATAATGTAGGACTCCTAAGAGAAGATTTACTTTTGACTGTGAGATGGTAATCATGAATTGCTATTATTTCTTAAGTTTCTTTCCTAGCTTTTTTGTCGCTATTTTTCTAAGTATTACTATATTAGCAAGTGAATCCAACATTCCACACATATATGAGGAAAGTCCTTTATTCAGCAGTGTCATGTTGTTTAGTTCCATGCTGAGATAGAAAAAAAACAAACTTACAGTGGCTGTGTAAATATTAAATCATCTAAGAATGAAGCAGATTGTAAACCAGACCCTTTACCAACTGCAGTATTCATAGAGGTAGTTACTTTTCCAGCCTTTCCTTTCAGCCTGCTTTCTGCTTTCCTCCTGTGAATTCTCAGCTTTCGTGTTGATTATCCCTTGACTCAACAGCCTCTAATTTTGTCATCCTTTCCTTATTGGTCTTCAGCTTGGCAGCAAGCCTCATTGCAACTCCTTCATTATGAAGCAGTGATCCGTTCTTGGAGTAAAAAAAAAAAAAAAAAAAATTTTTTTTTTCTTGGAAAAAGACTTAGTGGTGTTGTTTAGCAGGAAAATCAAAGCAAGGGAGAATAGGAAGAATCCCTATTTTCAGCAGAACAGCTTCTTCAACTTCTTTTCTCACAGCCCTTTTTTGGAAAGGCTTTCTATACCAGAGCAAACACCTGCTTACAGTTACCAAGCCTTCCAGTTAAGAAAGTTCTTCTCCAACTAATATTCATGATGGGATCATGAATCACCAACGTTTTGCGGTGGAAAAGCTCCATCCTTCCCTTTAAATGTCCAGGCCAAAAACACTATGAAAGGGGCTAATCCCCAGAGGTATATGTGTATTAGAAAGCACCTATAAAAAGATGATTTTGTTAACAGACCAATCTTAGGTCTTCTGGATCAGGCAGTTTAATACAGGAAGTTTGAAAATAACCTCTCCAGCCCACTGTGTCCTTGCAGGATGTGTCCTTTTCATTCTGGTAGTTTTCAGTGGCTTGTTGGGTTACACAAACTTTGTAGTTTCCTCTGGGTCCCTAGGAAAATCACATAATCTTTGTTACCTTTGAGAGGTACGTTTGAGGTCTTGAAGGCCTTCCCTGCTCCTCRCAGGACCCTTCTCATCTGAGCACACTTGGTTGCTCTCAAGGTGAGAACCTGTCCTTTTCCCTCAAAAATGTCCCACTTGAGCCACAGTGCAACAGCCAGGATAAAGCAGGTTCCTTTGCTGCTGCCCAGCCTCACCCTTAAAAAAAGAAAAATACAATCGGTACTTAGACAATAAACTGTGAATAAAGAAATAAAGCAGATACATGTTCCAACTCAGATACCAGTGAAATAAACCTCTACACAAGTGTTTCATCAGTACCAACTGCATGTGCAGCTCATCCATAAGGCCAAGTTATTTTTGCATTTTGTTTTAGGGTTTGATCTGTGTAACTGTGTTGACTTTTTCAAAGAACATAAACTCAAACTCAGCTGTTGGTTTGGCTTTATTTAATTTGATGAACTGATGAAATCTTATTGTTGCTTCTTTTTCTGTCATTCCTTTCCTTCCCTGATGATCAAAGAGGCAAGATGACTTCTGCACATTTTTTTATTCTCACTGTTGCATGTAAAAATGCTGTGAAGATTTCTCAGTCACTGCAGTTCTGAAGGTAAAAACTGAGTCCTATTATTTCAGTTTAAATACTCTCTGAGAAAGAAAGAGCATTTCCCTTGAGTGTTGTGCATTTCCTGTCTAATCAGTATGTGCAAATGGCTTGTCAGATATATTGCATTGTCAAATCAGACAAAACGGGGCCTTTGACCTTGGAATAACTTCGTATTCAGAGCTTGAAGTTATCAACTTTTATATGAATTTTATATTTTTTCTTGATCTACCAGTAATGCCTATAATTGTGTAGTTTTTTTTCTAAGGAACTTCAACTTTATTCTCAATATTAACAGCAAGAAGGAAAAAGGAATGACAAGCCTCTAGTGGATTATGATCAGTTATAAATACGTTTGGGTGAAAAAAGGCCATCACCATCACAGAATTTTTTTTTTAAATATATCAGTGTCTTCCTGATTTGTCCTCTAAAATGTGCAATTATTTCCCAGTGCAATATTTTTATATAATGTAAATAACGGAATGAAACAAGTTCTAGAAAACACCAAGAGAGAATTTTGTTGTAGAATCAGTGATACAGACTTACGACAGGTAAGAGAAAACCAACAAATTTGCCAACCAACTGGAGTAATCCACGCTGTTCTCTGTAGCATGAGTGTTAAAGCACGCTAAAGAACACAGATAACACTCCCTATCTTTGTTTTTTGGAAGAGTTAGCAAATCAACAAAGAATTTCAACAAGATACCCAAAGAACTGTATTTAAGCTAGCAGAGAAAAAATAGATAAGAACAGTATTAGAAAAAGAGATGTGGAGAAAAAGCAAATACGTTCCATTTTATTTGATTATGGACAAGGAGAAGAGTGTGAGCCAAGTCTTTTCTTCTGCTAAGGAAATTTGCCTTCTTATTAATAGTTTTTGCAAATATTTATGAATTCATCTTGGTGGCAATAATTATTAACTAAGGCACAGTTCAGCATAAGTCAGAATAGCAGAATAGGTAATTGTAAACTAGCCATTGTAAAAATGACTAGTTTTATATTCTTAATAGAGCAAAAAAAAATCCCCCCAAAATTTTGGAAAAATTTTCCCCCAAAATTTGGCAAAAAAGGTTTTATACTATCCACATTTGAAAAGTGTGATGTTTTCTCCTTTGCAAAGAAATTTATCAGAGCATATGCTTTACAGAAATATAGTCAAGATGTTATCATTTCTGCTAGGTGGTAACAGAGGTTGTCTTTATGAGAAGAATGCATTCAAGTGGATTCTTTTTCTTTACTTTGCAGAATGGGAAGAAAATTGGCTTGCAGAGCACACCTAAGTTACTAGTTAATTTAGAAAGTCTACTTGAAGTAAGAAGAATGTAGGAAACAAAATAAATGAGTGAAAAATATGTACTGTTAAACCTGGTATTTAAAAGAAAACTTTTTATTGAAAAGTTTAATTCCTAAAATGATACTGATCTTTTACTACATTATGGTCCAGATGAAAAATTGTGTAAATGTCCATCACTACTTCTATTTTGTTTTAAAATTAATTTTCATTGGTCTTTTCTCACAGACGAATCTTGTATATTTTGAAAGCGTTAGAACAAARTATACAACCAAGTTTTCTTAATTCCTTTATGTGTGAGATTAGAAATCAGCCTTTTGAAAGGTAGAATGCATCTTCAGTTGTTACAAATCCACTGGCCTTACTGACTGCAGGGAATGTTGACAATTTATACTAGTATTAGATCTGGACAGTGAGCTTTTGTTCAGGATATAGACCGTAAATCCAGTCATCATTTCCCTTTGCTTGTTCAATAAGAAGTATGATGCTGTGTTTAAGAGTACGTGGTTTAACTTACACTTAAGGAACTTAATGTCCAATGAGTTGTCATAGCAGGTTCAACGATTACAGTTTATTCACAGAAGTAGTTGTGAAGATATAATTAATTCTTCCATTACTAATAATTACCAAGCCATATTACTTAGACATAAAAACTAAAAAAACCCACAAACCAAACCTAAATTAAGGCAGCCTGAGAAGGAGGAAAAATTTATGTTCTTTAGTTGTGAACTCTAAAATAAAATATACAGAGCCAACGGGCCAAAAAATTACTTTTGCTAAACAGTGAAATAACCCTTGTTTCCTATTTCTACTTTCTGTAGAACTCCAGTCAAATGGAAATCTGCATCTTTAGCCTTTTTTTTCCCTAGCATCCACTGTCTTTACCTAGCATCTCATTATGTTTTGCAAGATAATGTGCATCTGTTTAAAGTGATGATTTTGTGTCAGTGATTTTGTCTTATGAATATTGATAGCATTACCTGTGAACAGAGTTGCTGCAGTGAAGATGGCAAATCTAGAGGTATCTGTATCTCTGAAAGCACAAGTCCTACCAAAACCTTGGGCTTTGAACAGAATATTATCAGCTCACAACTAATGACGTTAGAGTTAAATGTAAAGCAATGCTATAAAATCATTGATTAGACTGTAAATTCTTTGGGACAGGGATTGTTTTTTTGACCTAGAAAATCAGGAAGATAAGATGCAAAGTCTGTAGTTTAATTAGGTCAGAACATTATCAATTTATCTCACTGGGGAACTGTTTGACAATAATTCATGTACTACAGGAGATACATTATCATTTTTTTCTACCCATGCAGTGTTTCCTTTCCAATTTGATATGATAGAGCAGGTGTCTAGGTACTCTCAGAAATAATAGATAAAATAATTGAACACCCAAAAAGAAAATACAAGGGACTGAGTACCTGCATATTCATGCACACACTCCCTTCTCTTTGTTGTAAGACTAAGAGCCTAGGAAGAGAGACCTGTCTTTACTAGACTAAAATTTGCCGCTTCAGGACACAAAGTTGACTTCTGAATCCTTGTTGTGAGGGAACTGAAATCTCCTCAGGGTATACTCATGGAATCTTATGCTGCCAGCTGGTAGCAGAAATTATCTTGGTTGCCTAGGTATAGCAAGCCCCCCTCCTAGGAACTACTCCCATGCCCCAACTTTCTCTTGTTTATCCTTGCTCACCTCTGTGTAAGAATCAAAATCTCACAGCTGCCCAGGTTCTCTGAGTCTGCCAGCCAGCCCACCCGTGGCCTTAGGTCATGCCTCTCTCTTTTTCCAGATTTCTTCTCCAAAGTTAAGGAGGAATTCCTATATGGACAACTCCCCTTACCCACCCACCCATACCCCTTTTCTTCATCCCTGAGATGATGAAAAGGCATTTTACAAAACCTAATCAGAGATGGAGCAGCAGTGCTAAAAATACAGGAAAAATGATAATAATTTAGTAAAGAAACATGTTCCAGGGATCTCACCTTGGAACAGATTTCTTCAGTTGGGAACTACTCTGACAGCAGTTCTGAGGTTTATGATTTCTCTAGAAAGGTCTTGTTTAGCAATCGTTAACTTCCTGTGGAGGCATGGAGGAATGCAAGAGGAAAAGTATACTCAGAATCCAATTTTGGATCTTTTCCTTCATTTTTCCAGATTATTACAAAGCCTGTCAACTATTGAGTCAAGTGATGTACTGTCTTTCTCACAAATGCAACAAGACTTGAYACACGATCTAGTTAGGTTTCATTTGCTTGGGCTGAAACTTCTTCACTCATTCAGATAAACTGAAGGCTCAGTATCAATTATTGATTTTTAAGCAGAAGGCTTTCAGATTGCAACAATGTGGTTGTGAATTTAAGTGAGGTTTATGCCACCTGTAATGAAATACTTGAAAGATCCTGTGGCTAATATGAATGGAGTGTGTCATGCAAATTATTTTTAATCAGATGGGAAACATAATAAAAGCAGAAAGAAAAATTAAATCTGCATAGATTTCTTCTTAATGATCCTGTATTCAGATAAGTATTTGTTGTGGTCAAATAAGTATAGCTGTGGTCAGTTCTCCCTTCTCATGTTCTCTCAAGTCTGTTGCTTTTCTCAAACAGTACTTTGTTTCTGAAGAAAGTGAGGCGAACATCTTTTTATTGTAACATCTCTTTTTATCGTTATACTTGAACATTAGATATACCTTCAAAAAGAGAAGGTGAATTCTGACTATGTTTCTGGGGTTAATTAATTTTGCTTGGGAGAGAATTATATATGGGGTTTGTTGGATCCTTCTTTGCAGAAATGACAAGGGACTGTGATCCAAATGAGCAGCTGATACTTTATATTCCGGCTTCTTTTGTTCCTTGCCTGTCATGATTCACTAGATTCAACAGAAATGCTATTTAGAGATTCACTGGAAATCTCAAATGCATGTACATGTCAAATAGATCCCCTTCACATAAAAATATATTGCAACAAGGCAGCACTGCATTAGATGTAATAGAATTTATGTTCTGTATTTATCATTCAAACAACATACAGGGTTTTGATAGATCTAAAATACAAGTACCCTCAGTTTGATTATAAGATTTCTTTGTTTAATATCTTGCCTACTAGTAAGCTTAAAGTGGCCTTGTCTCAATATTTTGAATTAATCCAGAAGTATTGTAATTGCTAATATTTTTCATTATACAGAATTTGCCAATGTATATATATTGTTGAATTTTCAATACTTGTACACACGGTTGAGAGCAAAGGATGGAATATTAAAAAAACAATTTAACCACAATATTTTAAATTTGAATATTTAGATTTTTTATATTAAAAGAGTGAACAGTTTAAAAGTTTTCATTTTTATTTGCACTTGTGTTGATATTTCTTCAAAATGTCTTTTTTTTWAATTAAACTTCACCACTTTTTAGTCTACTAACCAGTTTTCTGAAGATCTCTAAGTGACAAATGGTTTTTTTTCTTAATTTCTTTGGGATCTCTCCTGTTCAGATTCTTTATGTTCCCATCTCTTAGCAGCTTAACTTTAGATCCATGTGGCATGAAGGAGAAACTGTCACTATGTACTGCTATGTCCTTGTTAAAAAAAGAAAAAGAAAAACAACAACAAAACAAAGCCCCTGGCTTTTACTGTGATTCACCTCTAAAGAAGGGCAATCAACTGTGACTCAAAATCCCCGGCTTTTGCGATAAGCATATAATAATCTTTAAACAAACATTCCTGTTGGGTCAACAGTACACTGCCATGATCTGGAACATGGGGTATGTTAGTTTTCAAAACATCTTATTTTATCATATGTCATGTTTTTTCTTTGGCAGGGAATAGAGTGCCAGGTGAGGTAAGCCCCATGTTTTTGCCAGTAACAGAAACCCTAAATGATCAATATTTCTAAGACAATCCAAAATTTGGTAGTGTGACCACTGAGATTGTACTTGTTCCTTTCACCAGCTATGAAACTGTTCATGAAACAGCTGAGAAAGTTTGTCTTCTTCTTCTGAATAAAAATATCTAATGTGCACAATAGCTAAGATACTAAAATAGTGGAAATCTAATGCTAAACTTATGTCATTCAGATTTTAGATATTTATGAAGTTCATTGCTTATTTAAAAACTCTAGACCCACAAAATGTATTAAATGTAATCAAAATGAATTTATAAAAAACACTTAAACATGATGTTCCTAAGTACTGGAAGAACCAAAGAGGCCCTCCTGTCAAGGTGCTTGTTTAGAAAAATCTCCTTAACCCCAAGTGTTTCCATCAGCGAAAATTTAGCCTACAGCATTACAGCAGGTAATTACACAAATATGATTGTAATGAACTATTGTGAACAGGTGTAATTCAACAAAAAGAGAAATATTCTCCCAAAGTCCTATCTATAGATGTCCAGTCAGCCATGAATTTCCTCAACAGGACCTAGTAAAAGAAGGCATCCTGGAGGCTACTGGGTAATGCCGTGTTTCCAGACTGTTTTAGTAGCTTTCCTATTCAATGGAGATGTCATCGTCTTTGAAAACCTCCCATGAAACATAACCTCACCGTGTAAAAAATAAGTTCTTCCACTATTTTGAACATTAGAAAGGTTTTGTTGCTGTTCTGTTCCTTCTTACTCCCCAAATATCTAATCTGAATAATCCCTCAGGTTGTTAAGGTACGTTATGATTTGTCATGCTGTACTGTTAGCTCCATGGACATGCAGACCCTGTTGGTCTTTCCATGTGATTATTACCTCTTCCTGTCAGTCTTCATCGTGAATAAGGTTTGTGTATTTTTGTGGCCTAATGATCATTGTGGTAAAGAGATAAATATCTCCTCCTAAATGGTTTCACTCAGGCTACACTGTGACTCTTGAGAGAAACTAGTTAACCTGAGCAATCTGGCATGAAATGCTGGTTTGTTCTTTTTTTTGAAACCTTTAATCAGTGAATCACTGAAACAGCTGGTGGAGGGCAGTTTTTTCCTCATTTATTTTACAACCCTGATTTCTACTTCACTGGCTGTGATGGTGGAAGATTTAGTTAAAACAAGCGTGGCATTGACATTTAAATCATTCTGAAGTGCTGGCAATTAAAAAACCAAACAAAAACTTTATTCTGCAAGCATTTAATCATTTTTAATTTTTTTGAGAAAAAAAGTGACAGAATTTGAAAAAAGCTGTTGAAGTACTGGGAGAAATTTCAAGAATGGAAAAGTCTCCAAAAATACATCTCCGAGATCTGTCATCACTTGTCTAGGGTATTTGAAACAGGAGATATAATGATCCTTATTCCTTCGGTTTCATTAACTTTCTGTCTTAAATAGATTGCATTTTTGCTTGTTTGCTTGTTTTGATGTGCTAAAAAAACGGGTCCCCATGCCATTGCGTATGCGATCATTGAGAGGAGGGATCTTTGGAGCTCATTGTAGCCTCACAAGAAAGTGCAGATGTTCTATTGTGTTCTTAGTATTTCCAAGCTGACAGGCCACTAGTTCTACATGTGTGTTTCATGGGTGCACAGATCTGTTAGGCAGAAGCTGAACAGTCAAGAATGGCATTTTCAGTACTGCAGACTGTCTCTGATGTTTATTTCTTACTGGAAATTATTCCAGAATTTAATCAGTTGAACCTTCCTGAAAGTAAGGTTTTTGAGATGGTCGACACAGCCTCTACGGTTTCATTTTTAGCTAATAATCAGGCAATAATTTACTTGCATTGAACATCTACATCATAAATCTTTATTGAAGTGTCCTGTGGCACCTAATTTTAATAGTATAATAATGCCAGATTAGAACAAAATAATGAAAATAAATGACATCCACATTACTACAAAATAAATGTCTTCTGACTACTGTTATTGCAGTGAATACCAAATGAATTTATGAAAATGAATGCTTAAAAACATCATTCTTTCTAATATACCCTGACATTTATTAATAAAAATATCCATGATGTAGCAGTAAAAATCATGAATACTGAACATTCCAACATGGCTGCTGAAGTTGAAGCTAGAAAACTAGATTATATATGAGGCAGACATTTTAATAGTATGAGTGTTTAAACCACTGGAAGAATAATTGTGGTGGAATATCTTTTTTAACAGAGTAGGGATTTTTTCCTTATAAAAATATTTACCAGTTTGAAGAATAATAATTTCAAAAAAGTCCTGTAGCTATATTTATGTCTATGTTGCCATATTAATGGTCCTTTCTTATTTAAGGATTTATGAATTGTTAATAAGCCAAACACAATAATACACTTGAACAGTTTTACAGTGTTTGCAAAGCAGAAGGTGGTGCTCAAGTAGTAATATAGAACCATGCATATACATCTCTTCCGGTATAATTTAATCCCTAAGCCAGGTTCTTTTTAATATGTTAATTTAAGAAAAGATAGAATGAATATAGCATTGCTGTTGTCTACTCAAGCCAACATGCATGAAAGAGTTTCCGTAGATCTGATGAAACAGTTCCTGTATTTTAATATTTTCAATAGGACTATTTCTAACTGTCAAATAAATATTTTTCCTTCCTGATTCAGTCTGCTAATCTTTTGGAAAAGTGTACATATACTTAAAATGCGTAATAAATATTACTGACAGACCTTCTGTGTTCTTGTAAAGCTCTGTGATTATTTTATGGACCACTGAAAATTAAAGTTTTGGTTAAAAATATCAAGCTTAAAATAAATCTGCCTAGTTATGCTGTTGAATCGTTGGCTGATTTCACTTTATCTCACTTTCTTTTTTTCTTCCTTTTTTCCTGCATTCCCCCATATTTCCAAATGCAAGTGACTAAACACGTAGTTAGACTTGGACTAGGGGCTCATTCTCCTCCCCACCATCCCCTCCACTCTCTCCACCTCAACCAAATTAGACTTCCATCATTTTTTTTTGTCCTTTTTTTTCTCAGTTCATTTAACTTCAGCAACTCAAGGTCTGAGACTCAGCTCATTTCACTGTTACAGAACTCAAATCGTATGTGAAAATTTACTGACTTACACTAGTAAAAGTTAATTAATTTGAATGTGTGATAGGAGTCTCTTCTAAAGCAATGCCTTCTGGTTTGCCTGTAAAACTCCAATTGTAAACGAAGTAGTGTCAACCCATCAATAGAAGCTGACACTGTGGAAGCCCCAGCAGAGGTTCGCAAACGATGCCTTATTAGCGATTTTTGGGCCTRTACAGAAATTGTTTAACTGCACTGAAATTTTCTCATTTATTATTTCTTTTGAATTTTGTTTTCTTTGCAATGGAGTTTAAACCCAAATAGCATGAAAGTCCAGAAGAAGTTGTTTCATTCCTGGTTGTGATCAAAATTGTGCATATGCAACTCCTTTTGAGCTGACCCTCAATTGTTGTTGCTGTTATGAGTTTTCTTGGTATTAATATTTTAGTATTTACCAGGAGATGAATCATGTCCTGAGAACTATGCTAGGTGCTTAAGCAGTATATGATTTTTGAAGCAAGAAGCCAAAATCCCAAGCCTTCATTTTTCAGGCCATTTCTTTAAAGAACTGACTATCTGTTTCTCCAGGCATAATATCAAGTTGCATGCTCTTTTTGGCCTGTGGTTCATTGGTAACACTGAAACTAGTTCTAGTCAGTAGCTTCAATTATATCTCTTCTGAAAAATTGTTAGTTATATATTTTTTTGAGACAGCCATAGAGGAAAATATTGAACATGGCGTGTTTGAAGGAATATTGAGCATGAACGTTAGTGCTTGTAAATTGAAGAATAGTTGGACATTTGTAATCTGGTATTAATCCTGATGTAATAGATGTTTTATACAGATTGCTTCTTTCTCTTTTTTTCAATAGTCAATACCTGAATTTTTTTTATTCCCAATATGTGCACATAATAACTCTTATGATTGAAGTTTGTGGTGTTTTCCATTTTTGCTTTGTTATTTAGTGTGGCAAAGAACAGTGAAATGAAATTTCGGTGACAAATAGGGGGCATACAATCAATTTGTTTAAAACAAATAGATATTCTGGATCAAAGGTATGAGTAACAGGTTGAAATCTAATCCCAAATTTGGGGAGCATCTGCAGGCCTGAAATCAAGCCTGCCTTCTTTCTCTCTTTTATCTGTGACTTCTTGCTGTCACTGTTTGCTGTGCTGGTAAATGTGCCAATGGAGATGTAATCACAAAACATGTACTTTTTCTCTGAGTAAGAGGATTTAAGTGCCTGAGGAAATGGAACTTATATATATTATATATAAACTGCCATTTGTCTATTAAGCCAAAGGAATTTTACAAAGTGCTAATCCCAAAGGTGTCTTTCATGCCTGCGAGCAACTGTTAGTAGCTTTTATTTGATGGTTGTAAATGGAAGTCTACCCATCCAGGGCTCCTGATTATTTCTTTGTCTTTGGACAAGGGCAAAAAAGAAAAAAAAAAGTTTGCACTGCCACCTTTCTGTATATGACAAAAAAGGAAGGATTCAAAAAATGTAAAAATGTCTATTTAAACATTTTGTCTAGGTTATAATTAATACACATTTTAAATAACAGTAACTAATTTTTTATTGAAAAATCCTGCATAGCAGTGAGGAATTCAAATACTGATACGACTTGCTTGCAGCATTTTTGTAGCAACTGTGAAAACAGTTGCTATTGAACATAGTTTGCACGTTAAATCCTAAAGTCATTCTGAACAGTAAAAAGGTTCTTTTATTATAAGTCTGTCATGGTATAGCAGTAATATATGTTAATTGGGAGTCTTTCTAACTGTGTCACCTTTTTGTGCTTGAACTTGATTGATCTTTTCTGTGTATATGAACTCAAACTGTTCAGTGTTTGTACATACTAGGCTTTCACAGTTTTCTTCTCATGCTCTGACATTTGGAGTTTACTAATTGGATTTGTACATTTAAACTGCTAACATTTCTAAAGCTACAGTGGCACTGCCCCAGATATGTAAGCAAATATGAGCTTCAATCATTGGGTATTCCTGTATAAAATCTAAAATTCAGAGAGTTAGAGAATAACAATAACTAATGTCTTTGGTTGCACAGCACTCTATATAACGTCAGTTTATTTTTCATTGGGAAATGGCAATATGGCTTGTGAAGCACAGCTTGAGCATGTGAGAGAAGTGTGACCGTCATTGTCTCCTGTGCCAACAGTCTGTTGCATCTCACAGGAAAACCAACAAAATGGGATCTATTCCTGTTTGTAGGATTAACGGCCCATGTAAATTCCAGCTGTTGCTCACATGGTTGGTCCTCCTTGTAGCCAGGTGTGGCTTCCTGTATCCTTCTAGGGCCACCCTGAATGAACTCACCATTTAAAAGTCCAGTTTGCATGATTCAGACAGGTAACCGCTCTCCTTGTACATCAGAAGTCTCTTTTCTGTGTGTTCATAAAAGAGTATGAAGTGCTTATAGTATATATAGTTTATAAGTAGATAATGTGTTGTTTATGATTTCATTCTTTATATTAAAAGTTGTTGTTTTTTCTCTTTTTGAAGTTGTTTTTTTCTGTTTTTTTGCTCATTCAGGACCGTTTCTGGCCATTGCTACTTAGGTGCATAGTGGGTAAAGTGAGACATAAGGAGGATGCTAAAGAAAACAGATTTTATTCTTCCCTTTTTGCATGTGTCTGAAGAACTGATCTCATCAGGGTGCCAAAGAGTCATGGTATCACCAGTGCTGCTGAGCCTTTCTGAGTGCCAGAGACAGTCTGAATGACTCAAAGCTGAGGCAGTGGGGATTTTGAGAGCTGCCTCTGGGGCAGAGCCACATGGAGACCTACATTTGGTGCGCTATCACAAGCAATAACAAAGCTTCAYGATGCCTGTGTATGGAAAACACATGGAAATACTAAACGAATAGCAGGTGGCATTCTGATAAAGATAAAACCTCTGAATGGTGCAAAAGTTCAAGCTCACATCCTTCGATTTATTTTCCTTTGTATCTGAAATGATAATAACAGATTGCAAATCTCTGATTTCCAAACCTGGCGGTTTCAGTGGTTCCTTCTAGATCTCCCTGTCTTTATCACGGTTGCCTCCAGCAATGGAGGCACACCTGCCAACATGAGTCAGAAAAAGTTAGCCATCCAATGCTAATAGGAGCTCTCTGTTAATCATCTTGGTGACAAGCCTCTGTGTGATGTATGTGTGTGGGCTGGTAGCAGATTAGTACTTTGTACCAGTATATACATAACACACAAGCCTGGGATTTCATTAATATCTATAAAATTCCTGTTAATGTAAGGAGAGACTTTTCAATACAGCTTATTATACTAGACCCAGATGTCCTAAACAAAAAATGAGCTAACAAACAAAAAAGCTCTGTTCCTCCTCATACTCTTTCAGTATCAGGACATTCTGTGTTTTATACAAACTCTTTTTTGTTTGTATTTGAAGCCCTTTTGCACAACTATTGTTAGTTTTCTCAATAGATAGCTCTAAATTTGATGTGCGTGTAGGCTTTTCTGTTACTTGTAATGTTTAATGCTGTACATTGGCTCTGTAGCCAAATTAATTGAATGCAGAACTGCAGCCCTGAAGCATCCCCGCCAGGACAAGCTTCATCGGGCTCAATCTGGAAGGCAGAGGATGAAAGTTCCAGACTGAGAGTAGCACAACGTGGTATTCTGCTGTGTGACAAAGCATCCTGGCACGAATAGGAAGGGCATCATTGTTAGGCCAGGGTTTCCCTGTGGCAGGACAGTGTTTTTATGATGATTTGCTTTGAATATTATTTCAATTCTCTTTTTCTTCAGTTGCTTTCAATTCCTATATTTAAAAATCTGACATCTTTTCCTGTAAATGAATTGACTCTACTTATGATTTCTACTTACAATTTGGCTGAAGACATCAGTGAAGCAGATTCAGCTGAGAGGATAAGGGATATCTAAGAGTTTTTGAAAGGACAATCTACCTATTGCTTTTCTTAGCACTGAAATCTTGAAAATTGGAAATGCGCAACAGATGAGTAATAATAATAAGATAGGTAATCTTTGCTCTTAAATGTGCTTGGTATAAGCCCAATCTATCACTGTCCCAATGATTGCATAGATTTTTCATGGTCACATCAAAACATATTTAAAGAATTTTTTCTTACTTATATTTTGTCATTATCTTTTTCACTTTTAGCATGTTGAGTGTTAAAAAAAAAGTGTAAGAGGAGAATTCAGGTGGTGGTAAAATATTTTGTTTGGTGTAATTTTGGACTGCAGAGCTACACAGTGGGACCATTCTTACACTTGTATTTAGGCATCTACAATTGGCTTTAGGCACCCTGGAATAATACCAGAGGAAAATATTAATAGTTGTTTTTCTTCAGTTACTAAATATAACTGTAAATGTATTCTGACTTAGAGGAAGTAATGTGGGAGAAAAATAACGTGATTTTTATTCAAACAGATAACAAAATTTTTTTGGAAAAAATAAAAACCCTGAAATTTTTGATGAATTGCACAGTTTTGCTTTGATCTTATATCTGTACTTTCATGGCATAAGAAATTGAAAAAATGCTTCCTTAGTGTTACTGTAGTGCTGTCCTAGTCAAATGTAACAACTTCATTCGGCTAGGCTCTCTATATTTAAAGAGCAAAAATGTTACCTATTGCTTTGTATGCAGCTCTGCAAAGGGAAATTATCTGCAGGGAAGTAAGTCCTGTTGATTTTGGAAAAAAATGCATGTAGAGGGATAGATTATTAAGAGCATGGGAATGCACTGTGGTGCCTGAATGTAGGGTTCTCTTCTATAAAGTTAGCTAAGGACAAGTGATGATTTGGCTTTCGATACAAGAATCAGAACTCTAGGGTTCAGTCACTGCTGCTGATATATCACCTAGAGATATTGATTTATATTCAGGCAGTTATGGACTCAGATCCACTGTCAAATGTGTATCTGATGTAAGCTACACTCAAGGGAGCGTGCCTCTCAAACACTGATTATTTCTTACACTGCGCTAGTTCATAGGCATATGTTTCATTACAACCGTCTCCATTTGGCAGTAAGTTAGCTGATAGGCTTGACATCTTGGTTTATTTAATCATTAATAATGTTAGGAAGAAATCAGTAACTTAAGAGCATCTTGAGAATAATTTCTCTGTTTCTTCAAGTTATTTATATATCATTTTCTCTCCTTTTGTGTGTTGCTACTAACTGGTAAAATAGGCAAACAGAATGTCTCTCTCTTCAGTGGAGAATAAACTTACATTACTGCTTGTAGTTCTGGTGTTCATTTTGCTTTATACATTATCAACAGAAGCCTTTCCAGAAACATTAGCAGTGCTGATCTATGACAGACTCCTGCAATGACAGCACTACTTCAGAAACATGCTTGATGAGATACCTGTGCAGAAGGTGCGTCGTAACAACTTTGTTGCTTTTGATTAGAATGTCGTTTTATTCCAAATACCTTAGGGCAATAAAAGATGGCCACTTGAATATTTCTGGAGCTATGATTGACTTTCAGATCTTTGTTAACACGAAAATTTTATATATGTTGATCAAGTGCTTGATATGCTTTTGTATGTCCAACTCATGCTATAATACACTCTTCCTTAACATTTGAAAGGCAAAATAACAAAATCAGTTATTGGAAGTTTGGAAGATTTACTTCATTGTAAAAAAGTGAATATGATGAATTTTCACGCATTTGTCCCTACCTCTTTTGTTTCATTCTCCTATAGCACAGACACCTATGCTTTCTGAATGTGTTAAAACCACTCTGTCAACATTTTTCTTTCTATGTTATTCTATATATTCATTTAATCTCTTCTGTGATACATACTTTCTTCAAGGAATTCCTTTATGTGTGTCCTGCTTTAGAAATTCTGTTTATATGTTTATGTTTTAAATAGACTAAATGTCCAGCATCCAATGTAAATAATCACTTACTGAGCTTTTGTATTTGCTCCCAAGAGAATTAGATTAACTTAAAGAGTTTGTGTGTAGCTTTACCTGGTAAAAGTTAGGAGATTTTGTGTCACAGTAACAAATTCTCTTACAATATTAATTTGTAATTTAATTATAAATCCCTCTCAGGTTAAGCTGATCTCCAAAAGAATGTCAAAAGCAGGGATATATGTAACTAACGGTGTTGTATTATGAAGACTGAATTGATATTAATTTTGGTTAAGTAATTGCGGGCAATTAATAGATAGGTATTATACTGTATGTGAATGTGTCTCTTTATATAATCCTCTAGTGTGTGTGTATGTGTGTGTGTATATATATATATGTATATGTGTATGTATGTATGTATGTATGTGTATACACCAAATAAATTTTAATGGAAAATAGTTCAAATCCTAATTAGGCATTTCTGAAGAAATATCTACTTCTCATACATATTTACCCAAACATTAAATATTTTAAAATAAATTTAAAAATGGATAAATATAATAGTTTAATAATTAGAAGGAACCTGCTGTTCAAACCTTAAATTGAAGTCATGAGACTGATGCTTTATGTTAAGACTCTAGGACCAAGGCCTGAAAATGCCAAATGGAAGTTAGTGCAAGTCTAAACATTTCAGTAAAGTCTTTCGGTTGGTAGTGGTGGTACCAGACCTTTCATGCAACATTTGTCTGACAATAATGACATAGCTTTTCTCTTCAGAAAGACATTTCACATGACAAAGGAAAACAGATACTAATTTTTCTGAAGAATGACTTTATGTGGAGATGGCTTGCTTCTTTTATGGCACTTTTCTTGAGCTTTTAAAAGCTTTTTATGTGTCCATTAATTTTTTTTCTTACTCTTTGTGTTTTATTTCTTTCTTTTAACACAAAAGCATCAAAGTGGAAATTATGATTTTGTCTTATCTAAATAAGAAGCAATTATAGATGTTATCTTGATTTTTTCCTCTTTAATGTACATAGATTGGTGATGAACTTTTCATTTTCTTACTTCAAAATAGTATCACATTTTCATTTTTTCTAACATGAAAACTTGCATCTAATCATAAAGAGACCCTAGAATTTGGAACCTAATATGGGGGAAGTAAATCAGTATAGAGAAAAATTATATATATACACATACTGTATATGTATGTGTTATATATATAACACATACCTGTATATACACACAGACACACAGGTATATGTAAATGTGTATGTATATTATATGTATAATGCATAACACATAAATGCAGATGTAACATATATGTGTATTATGTATATACACTTACACACATGCATATATGCATATACATATGCATACTTTTTTTAAATATGTATGTGACAATATCCCCTATGAAAGAGGATCCCATCGTGGYAGTTGAAACACATGAAAAAAGAAGAAAAAAACACAAGCTTTCTTCACAGCGTCATTCTTTTTTCCTCTTAGGTTTCTGTGTGTGCACAGGCGGCTTACCACTTTTTACACTGTTCTTGATAACTGTCAGCTCGGCTGCTCCAAGGACGATGACTGTTTTAATCTTGATGTGTAGGTGGGTGTGGACATCTGCTGTTGTAAAAGGCTGCTGCATTTGTTTATCTTCAGAATTTCCTTGACTGTATTTTCCTTGGAGTGTGGACTGGCTCTGCTTAATACTCGCAGAGCTACTCCATAGTCCACAAGAATTCTCTTTAAAACTGCTGTCCCAAAACAGAGATAAAATGTTGTTAACTTTTAATTTGCTGGAGTTAATCTTTTCCTATGTCTAGATATTTGTGACAGAATTATGATTATCCTGTGGTAAAGTTAAATACTGGATTACCTATTAAGCTGTGTTGCCATCCTTCTAGATTTTTTTTCCAATTTTTTTTGTAGTCATTTAAAATTAAGAGAACTTGTCTAGAACTCTTTATGAACTACCTCTTAGATTATTCCATTCTCCTCTCATATTTACAAAAGTGTCTTTATTAGCACCGGTTACAGAAACTGTTAATATAATAGTAAAATAATTATATAAATATATATATAATATATAATAATTCTTTTAATGTAAACGGATTCTTAGTGGCAACAAGCAAAAGGTGCAGAACGTTGTTACCAGCCAGAACGGCGTTACCAAAGCTCACCCTTTGAAAACTGATAGCATGAGGCAGTGAATGGTGAGGAGACCCACAAAATCTTTCTACATGTCTGTGGAGCAGAAACACAAAATTAAACAGGAAATGACTCTGTTAAACAAGACCTAATGCAGTAGTTAAATAAATACGCTGTTCATAAATAGAAAATTTGATGTTCTGTGAGGTATAAATATTCCACTAGCTTGTAAATTCACTGTCAAAAATGAGAGTATCAACAACAGAATTCACCAGAAAAAGGTTGGATCCAAAAAACCAAGCATTTTGGAGATTTTCCTATAAAACAGAAGTTTTCAGGTTAATTTGAGTCCTTTTCCTAACACTAATAGTATCTTTGTACAGTCTGCTATATACTAATGAACTAGTGACAATATTTTATGTTGAATAACATGGAATTTAAAAATTTTTTTTCTTTTTCTTTTTCTTTCTTTCTTTCTTTCTTTTAGATCTTAAGATATCTCTTTAGATATTCTTTTAGATCTTAAAAGATTTTCATCTCCACATATAGAAGAATTTCTGTAGCACCATGTAAATGCAATAATTTAATATCTTGCAATATTTATTGTCCAATCTTCTAATTTTGATGAGAGTGATGGGGCTAATAAGGTTCCTTCTGTGCATTAAAATTCCCAAATCAGTATGTAACAATAAAAGAAAAGCAGTATTTTTTAAATTAGGTTTGTAATATGTTAATGGTAGTGGTACTCAGTAAATGTCATGACTAGGCCTGTATTTTTGAGAGAATGTAATCAACTAAATGTACTAAAAATAAAATAGGATCTTACTTTCTCCCTGCCTTTTGCTCTCTCCTCTGCCCCTTCTCCTCCTCCTCCTCCTCCTCTCATTATTGTTTTTCCAAGGAAAAGGTCAGAAGTGGTAGGAGAGCTGAATCATTGCATCCTGGAAAACACATACCCAGAATCCTTATTCTAAGAGCACTTACTTTATTCTGACATTTAGATTCCTGCAAAATAACATTCTGTTGTTCTCAAAGAATAACATATTCTTTGTTTAAAAGGTTTACGTGCTTTGTAAAGTTTCCTAAATGTAGTGTCAGTACATTTATTATGACAAAGTATTTTAATTCTAAAACTTAACTTATTTGGTCTATTACTGCTTGTTTATATTAACATAATGACTAGTAAATAGCATAGTAAATCTATTTGGGGCATATAATAGTCAGTGCTTATATACAAAAACTATGGTGAGATTGAGAATTGTGCCCCCTCCTCCCCATCTTTTACCGCGGAGTCCAGAATCAACTTTTAAAGGGCTGAGGTAATTGCTAACCATTATAAAAAAGGGCTATAGGGGTTTGCTCTGTCTTCAGAGGATTTTAAAACAACTTGAACGGCTAAATGATGTTTAATGGAGTTGTGCTGGTATACCCGATCAGTTTCATTAACTGATCTAGAATGTCTTTTTATTGACTGATTTCTGTGGACAAGTTCTGCTTTTCCTGACATTTCATATAGAAATGCATACATTTGGACCAAATACTTGGCAAGATTTGGAGGCTGAAGGCTGGAAAGGAAAAAACACAATATAAAGGAGGGAAAGAGAAGGACCTAGTCAGTTAAGAAGGTAAGTGATTAGGACCCTCAGCTGGGATGACAGGGTTTCAGATGTAAATCCATGTTTGCCATGCTTTAAACAGACTGAGCCCGTCTCTGATGTTCTGCACTGGGTTTCTTTCTCCCCCACAACCTCAATAGTTTTTGCTGACTGAGGGGTTTAAGCTATCAGTAGATAGTAGATTACACCTCTTATCAACATACGAAGGTAATTGAAAAGCATAGTGCTATGATAATAACGGTCTACCAGTGCTGGATTGGAGGCTAATGTGGATCCAGGCAACCTTGGAGCGCATTGGAGTAAGCTGATGGCTGGCTGCACAGAGCTGTGAAGCCATTGCTTTGACTGTGCACGGAGTAGATGGCTTTAAAAGATACAGTTGCTTCCTTCTTTTCTGTTAGAACAATTGCCCTCTTTCCCTTGTAGGACCCCTGTCAAAAGGAGATGTACTGCAGCTTCTGCCTAGCTCCTGGGGGAACCATGCAGGGAAGGAAAACACCTCAGATAAGGCAGAATTTAGTCCAGTCTGACATCCTCAAGGCTATAAAGTAAATCTGTTATATATAAAAAATAAATCAAGCTTAAGCTCAGTTTGAATGCAAAATTGTCTCCAATTATTGTTATTCCATCTAGTAAACAGCACCTCCCCTTTCTCCAGTCTCTTTAAGGAAACAAAAAATGGCATCCGAAGGAATAAAAAAGGGCTGTAGACTACTGATTTGAAATCAGAGAGATTACCCTGTTCGTGTGTGGATGGTATAATTGATAGCCTTTCTTGACTGTCAGTTTTTGCAATCTGAGTGACTTACAGGGATGTAAGGTGGGATTGTGGTGAGCAATATCTAACTAGGCTGCTTTAAATCTAACCATTGGGAAAAAAGTCCAAATACATGGA
This sequence comes from Apteryx rowi, assembly GCF_003343035.1. Lineage (NCBI taxonomy): Eukaryota > Metazoa > Chordata > Aves > Apterygiformes > Apterygidae > Apteryx > Apteryx rowi. The sequence continues at coordinate 562,392 of NW_020450853.1, forward strand.
CTGGTATGTTATTTCAGTTAATCCCACCATAATTCTGCATCATTTCATGTAAAATGCTGTAGACAGTTTTGATGGGTTCTTTCAAGCTCCAGAAAGCAAAGTTGTACTTGTATACTTTCATACTTTCATCCTCTATTTCTTGTTTATTCAGACATTTTGCTGAATTAGGTGTTCTTCAGTGTTACAAGGTGCCATGGTGCCAAGCAGTCTTTAATTTTGCATTGACAACATTATTTGTCGTCAAATTTTCAAATATGGAAAACATCAATTTCTTTTTTGTTCATAGATCTTTAAACAGAAGAATGAAGTAAAGTAATTACGGGAACATGTGGAGACAGTTGCTTTTTTATACTGTGTTATAGTTCTGCCACTTCAAGTTGAATTGTTTGCTAGTATAAAAGAAATCCCAATGATGTCTCACATCAAATAGAGAATAGTGTACCTAAAATTCTGCATTTTTAAAATGCCAACTTTACAGAAATGTCACAGTGCTTTAAATCCTGTTCTTTTTTGCATGCGGAAAAAATATAAGCATTATTTTAAAGGCTTGAGTCATTACAGGTGCTGGAGTCAAGTCTTGACAAAGGGTAAATTCATCCTTATTTAAATATCCTTTAGAGAATACCTGTGAGAGGAGTAAGTAATGTGACTCCTGTTTCGTTATTTCAACACAGGAAGGCATAAAAAACCTGAAACAAAGTGCAATTTAGACTTGAGTCTTATCTAATGGACTTGCAGAGCCATTGGATTCAGGTGTTGCTGTGAATATATGAGGAGGGTTGGGGACTAAGACACTTGTGTGGGATGAAATAATTCTATGAATTAAATCAAAGGAATGAAAGTTGTATGTATTAAAGAATGAGCTGTCTACCTGTCTGTCTTTCTGTTAGTCTAGTACATAAGTGCATGTGTGCGTGCACACATGTGCCTGTGGTATGTATACATTTAATCTTCATATATATTAAGAAAGATTACTTATGATAGTTCACAATATCTTGTTCTGGTGGAACAGACTTTTGAACTGAATCACAGATACATGTCCTCTATTAAAGACATCTTTTGAAAAGGTCTTATTTTTGCTAAAGAGCTGTAAAATAGCAATGTATTTGACTCCTCTGTACATGATACTGTTGGGATTGAAGTTCCTTTTAACTACAAACTCATCTATTTTTAGTGTTGAGGTGTGTTGGACCAGGTGTTTTCAGTGTTTCTCTAGAGACTTTTTTGAGTATCAGAGTACATAAACTTTTCTGTTATTGCAGAGTATAAAACTTTAGATAATTTATGGAATTTTTTTGTAATCTATGAGCCGTTGTTTAACTTCCTAATTGGAAAACACAGGTAATGCTGCTGTTACCTCTCTATTAGGCATAACTATTTAGAAGAAATAGAAAGTAAATTAATTTAGCAGATTTTTTGCTAATACATTAAAAATCAACATGAAATAGAAACTACTGTAAGTTTAAGAGTCCAGTATAGCCTTTAGAAACAAATATACCAGCCAAGGTAGCACCTTTTAGAAGGCTGACAGTATTTTTCTTTTTTCTAATTTTCCTCTTATGGAAGTTATGTAATAAATTGTACTTCATAATTCAGTATAACTGAAAGGCTAATTTTAGCTCTGAGGGATTTTTACATCTAAATTGATCAATAAATTAGATGGATTAATTAAATTCTACTGTCAGGGCCAAGGACTGTCAGTGGATGAAGCCTTGCTGATGTGTCATTTATTAGTATCTCAAAGAACAATAGCTTTTGAAGAGTCTCTCTATATTCTTTCCATTTTTAAGGCTTTGAAAAGGTCTGCCTATAAAATTCTGTTATATTAGGGAGATGCCAAAGTCCCATCTGTAATGCAGACCAGCACTCACCTGCAAAAGAGGAACAAATTCAGGAAGAATATAATTTATTCCTGATAGCTGCACAATTCAGAAAGAAGTTGGCTGACAGATGAGCATGAGTGCATTATGCAGTCCATATAGCCAACATTTCACCTGATCAGAATGAAATAATGTAGGTGAAAACTGTAGAATGTAGATTATTGACACATGAATGAATACATATGAATCTCCGTTCAGTGAATGAGAAGCGATTTGTGTTCAGTGGGCAGCTTGAAGATATTCAGCATAGAAAAGTCCTAATTCTCCTATTCAGAATTTTCAAAAGACACAATAAATTCTGAGGAAAAAAATCCAGTGCCTAAGGGGAGAGTGAGGCTCCTTCCACAGAAGAATAATCTTGCAATATGATAACCACCAAAACTCTCATGAATCATCTCAGAGGTTCTAGCACTATATGATGCAATTCATTTTGTCTCTCAGTAATAATTGCTATCCAGACAATAAATTCATAAATCCATAAATATTTCTATTGGAGTGGTGCGAACTGCAGCAATACTTACTTGATTGTATACTCTTCATGTATTTTAGATAGAGAAATAAATGAGGAATACAACCTTTTTCGTTACAACTGGTCACAAAAGATGGCGTTCACATTGCAATTGTATACAGAATTGATAACACTGAGGGAGCTATGAAATGCATAACGCACATATTTTCATGAAAATAAATTTTCTTTAATGCTTTTTAGGCCACCGAGTGCTAGTCATAATCTTGCTATAGGATCAGAATTGCAGATTAGAATTTAGAACAGCAGTTAGACTGCAAAATCCTTGGTATATTGACTATGTTTTCTCTTGTATTCATACAGCCAATGCACAGGTGAGACCTTCCCCTACAGGCCTTTTACCAATACAGATAGTAATGAGACTTAAAAAAAATAGAAGAAGAAAAGAAAATAGATTTGTTGCATATACATAAAATTTTTCTGACCTTTTTAATTATCAAGGGACTTGCTATGATTCATTCATAGAAAGCAATAAATTTGTTTTCTGAAATGTCGTGCTCTAATGAGAGCGCAGCTAACAGAGGCAGCGAACAGACGCAGCAGTTTGCGCAGCAGTGKTTGGGCTCTGASYAGAACTWGAGGATCTTGTGGAAGTTGTGGGCTTTCTGAGGACCCCCGAGGACCTAGAAGGTGATCGCTGTGAACAGGAAAGGGGAAGCTAGGCAAGGACAACTGCAGGAGGCCTTGACTTCTCCTGGGAAAAG
>NW_020450854.1:0-43477 GCF_003343035.1 Apteryx rowi
TGCTTACTTGTGACTTGCTCAATTATTCTATTAAATTGGAATTTATGCAACCCGGCCCGAGTGGTTGTCAATTTGTCACGTTTACCCATAACAGGGGTAATCAACGTTTGCCTGCCAGAGCCCTCCTCAAAAGGACTTTCACTGAGTCAGGTTTGCAAAGTTGAACAAAATAAACAATTTATTAAAGCGACAGATCAACAGGTTCAGGATTGCCAGTGATAAATGTACTTACTGCAACAAATTCTACTTTTTCCGAGCTCAAACTGATAATTAAGTGCTTTCAACAATGGTATTTTTCCCAGGGTAATGTCCGATGTTGTCGGAGGAGCAAATCTTACCAAAAAGGCGCCCCTGTTTTGGGGAGGAGAGAGGTCCAGGCCTGTTGAGCCTACGGACAGTAGGTTGGTGTTCTCGTCCTCAAAATGGAGGAACGTTTATGCGCTGAATTTGTAATCTTGGCGAGGTGGGGCTGAGTCAAACACTGTGGGATGACTGGTCCTTGTCGAGCTCAGCAGAGGGTGTCAATGGCTGCTGGCCTTTTTTTTTTTTTTTTTTGCCCTTATCAGCACCACCAGGCTGCAAGACTCCCGCCTCGCCCCAGGTGTTGTTTTGGGTGGAGCAATGTCGATTGGTGAGACCTCCGCCTCATCCTGGGCGTTGCCTCACCCCTCACCAGCATGGGCATCAGACCGCAAATCACCCTTTGTACCCACTGTTTACCCCTGGCAGGGAGAATCACAGATAATCATAGACCATTATTCCACAGTATTGTCTATTAAAACATATTAATTCTGATAAAAATACTTGTAATGAGCAGGAACCAGACATCAGACTAAAGTTTTATGTGAAGGTAAAAGAGAAATTAACCTAACATATTTATCACAGTTCAGGAGAAAGCAAAGTGGAGGAGTTCAAATTTATAATCTGTTTCTATTAAAACTTGCTGGTTTATGTATCTTTCAAGTCAGTTACTATAGCTGGTATGACTTTATTAAACTATGACTTTATTAGATCATAGTGGTCAAACTGTGTAACTCTCAAACAGAAAATGCTCAGAAATTGACTTAGCTTATCTACTTTTATTATTTATCCACATGGAATGAATTATTCCTCAAGTCTGATGAAAAAGGTACAGTTAATTTCTAGCATAATGTTTAATAGTACCTGCTCTGACACTCTCCCTAAATGATGTTGTTAGGGATTCCATATGTATGCTATTAGTTATGAAGGTGACATAGAAGAGATTGTATATAATAAACTAGCAATAAAATAAGATTTTAATTCTCAGTTGAGAGATCGTATTTTTTTAATTCAGAGAGAAATGAGAAACTGTGAAGTAATAAACATTTAAAATAGCAGGGAAATGAGAAACTATAGTATTCAATTTGAAAACAAAATGTTCTGCTTATTAAGGACCACAACAACCACTCATTTCGCTATTCAGTGAGGAAAGATGACTAAGAGCAACGTAAAAAGGAAATGTTCCTTTGCTTGAATCACTCTCCAGCATACATGCTAGGTATTGATGTATCCACAACTAATTTTCAACTTTCATGGCTACAGCTGACATGAATATTTCATGTGCTATGATGAGCTGGAGACTAGCATTAGCCAGAGTCAGGCTTACCTTTAATTATTTATTTCTAAGAGAACAAGAGATTTGCCTAATTTTATACTGCAATTTCACCTTTCCTGTATACATTCTGAGAAAAGGCTTTGTAGAAACTGAAAATCTACAGAATTGCCAACATGTAAAACTTAGGGATTTAGCAGTTTATCCAGGGATTTTTTGATTATGCATTCTGAAGGACGTTGCTTCAAACAAGCAAGAACTCAGTAATATGAGGCATTTTTGCATATTTGACTAAGCATCCTACAGGTGAACTCCAGATTTATTGCACACAGAAAAGTTGTGTTGCCAGAATCAAACATAGCAGATTTGTAACATTGCAGTCACTTTCTGTAAAAGACTGTCCTCAAGAAACAACTTCAGTGATCACATCCTCCTGAGAGGGGGCGAAAATGGAAAAAAATCTGGCAATGCACTATAATAAGCTAATAAGTAGTAAAATTCTAGTGTTCCTTCCAGTTGACACATGTAATAAAAAAGCTTGATTTTACTGAGGAGGTATCCTTCTGAACAATAAAAAAAACAAGAAAAGCTATAAGCCAGGGGAACTGGCTTTCATTGCTGGATTCCTATGATGAATAATATCCCCTGGCAGAAGCAAAATAACTTCACTGAGAGGGAAAAAGGGGAAGATAATGCAGCTGGGGAAGCTGGAGGGGGGAATCAATGGACAATACCAAGGCAATCATTATGGTATTAATCATCCTTGCCTCATTAGACCCTCAAGATTTCCTCTCTGCTCACTGTGGTCCGGGTAGGATCCAAAATTTAGTGCACATGCATCTCTCTATCACCCATTTGATACTGAATAGAGAAACCTTACCAAAGCCCCTCAGCTGGTCTAATTATTTGTACAACAGCAGTCTAAATAGTTTTATCATTAGGTGACCACCTTAACTTGATTCTGACCAGTTGCACCTTGGCCTGCTACCATAGCACTGCCTCTAGAGCATCTTGACCTTCTACATTTTCAGCCTCCAAAGAGGAATCTCTGATATATAGGACCTACTAACTAAGTTCTTGTCCCAAAACAAAAAACCTTGTGCGGTCTTGTCAAGGTCTTCTGTACATAGACAGGCCAATGGGAGTACAGTTAGAAGGCTCTTCATTCTAGATTTAACAGTTCTCTTATCTTCTTATTGCCCAAAAGGGTTGTTAGCATTTTTAATGCACTCAAATTCAAAACTCACTCATATCTTAGCAAAAAAGTCCTGAACTGCTATATAACAAATTCAAGTAAGGACTGACCCACCCTTACTTACCAGAAGTTCTCAGTCACTCATAGGATTTCTGTTTGTCTGGAGTCCTCAGGAAGCCCTTAACTGCTGCTCTTCCTCATCAATAACAGTGTCTGTAGTGAGCTCTTTATCATTTGGGATTCCAGCTACAGGCTTATGTTAGCAAATGTAATGTTTTACACATAGGGAATTACCAGGAAATGGGATATTTCATTCTACCAGTTTCAAACTAATATCACTAACTAGTACACTGTTTGCTGTTTTGTAACATACAGCTGCACGGCTCCCTCTGACGGCATGGGGGACTGCACTGCCTTCTGAAAGAATGGATGAAGGTAAATGCTAAGTGCTCATGTAGTTTTCAATTTGATTTGCTGGACTGAAAACTGAGCTGCAATGTCAGTACTAAGACAATGTTGCCCTTCTGTTACGAGTAGTGAGAACTCCATCTTTTACTAATGAGAATATATCCAGTCTAAGAACTTCCAGCAATCTGAAATTTCTGTCTGACCTTCTGACCTACAAGCAATAATCTGGCTGGATATCTGTCATCGTGATATAGTTAGTATGGCTTTTTGTACATCTTGTTACAAAATAAAGAATTTAAAGTGATAAGCTGTATGCTTGTGAATGAAAATTATCATTGTAGCATAGACAATGATAACTTATGATAATATAAAGATTCAGTTGTCTGAGTACAGACATACACAAATGCACGTGCACTCTCATTGCTTCCCCTAATGCAAGGTAAAAAGAACTGTGAAATTCTCTTGAGTACTTCTCTGTTTTTGCGATCACAGGATATAGCAGATTCGTATTTATCTCCCAGTCTGATAGGGCTTAAACACTTGCTAGTCTTTGGATGGTGCAGGTTCCCATGGTATGTAGCACAATCACACTTAGATCATCTGGATTTAGTCACTGTACATTTAGATCATTGCTGCATCCACTTTGGTTTACAACAGATTGTCATTAAAAGTGTATTTGTTTGTACTGTAACCTGCGATTGTGTAGGAGCTGAGCAGGAGTGATATTTACGCCATCCAGAGTGAAGTAAAAACACTCTTCTTTAATAGTGGAGACTAATAGAATTGTTACATTTCATGAAAGTCCAGCCTAACAATTGTGAAATCAGAGATTAGAACTTTGTGTTTCAAGTCTCAGATCTCTTTAATTGCATTCCTATCTTTTCATGTCAAAAAAATCACAACTTCAGGTACAGGAAGGTCTAAAAAGAGATGAAAAATTAATTAATTTGGTTCCTGGATTTGATGAGAGCCTCTTGGTTTTCAAGTTGTTCTCTGCAATTCTTTATTCCTAGTCTGGAAATCTGAAATACATCCCCTGGAAATCTTTTCTTTTGTCATTTATAACAAGAGTGCAGTCAGGCTCAGACTTAAGCATCATGGACAGGTTCAGAAAATTTGGGAGAGTGGAGTTTGGTATGAGAGAGCAGAGGTAATACAGGTACAGGAGAAAATAAAAATGATAAAAAATTCAAACTATTGATATGCCCAAGCCCAGACAGCTCTTTGGGCAAAACACATCCAGTTTCCGTAGTCAAGATCTACATAACGTAGCATTACCTCTGGTGGCCTCTGATGCTGTCTAAAAGATCTGTACATGGTTGGGTTGATTGTGGAAGCAGCCTTCGGGGCAAGAATTGAGTTCATATGTCCAGGTTCTTTAGCTGGACTCCTCTGTCACCACCTTCTTATGGAAAAGATTAGGAGGAGGCAATTTTATTTGATCAACATGGCAGCAGATTGTGCTAGAAAAGGAAAAATGAATGTGTAAAAGGATAAAAGTGACTAAATGTAACTGGCTAAATATAACTGGCAAAGAGTTAGTGTATTCCAAGGACAATCACTCTTTGTGGTGTTTCTGGAGACAGGCAGGTAGGAAAGATGAAGAACCAAACAAGCCATAAAAATATTTTTCATTTTAAATTAATGCTACAAACTCATAGATGCCTAGAGTGAAAGCACTGGCCAAAGCCTGAGGATTTTTCAAAGCATCCATCTACAAAGGAAAGAGAAAGTAACAGAGACGAAAGACTTGAACAGACATGGAGTGCTGGGGGACCTACTCACAGTATATTGACAGTGATCAAATAGGAGAGAAAACTGCTTTGAGAAAATAAACCTCTTTTGGCTAAGAATGGGATTGGTCAGCAGAAAAGAATTCAATGAAAAATGTAAATGATAATAATCAAAGCAAAGACCAGTTTTGCTGCTGATATTTGTATTTTGTATTTTACTATGCAAAAGTATCTGAGGGGAAAAAAGGAAAGAAAGCCTTTTTTCTAACTGTGCTGAATAACATATTGCCTTTACATCATGCAGTCTATCTTGATAGATCGTTTTTATTATTCATACTTAGGTTTATTGGTCCTGCACTTGTTAGTATCTCATGAATTGGATATTCCCTATCTATTTCATTTCATTTGTCAGTAGTAATAAATCACAGCGAGATTTGTTTATATGTCCCTTAAGTAAGACAAATAACTTAGTCTTACTGCACTTAGCCCCAAGCTTCCTTGTGGGTGATATGTATGCCTGGAAAACTAAGTCAGAAGCAATAGCTGTTTCTTTGTGATCCAGTTGCTGTCTGTGCAGCTCTAGAGAATGGCAAATTAATATTTCAATTTTCAAGCAGTTGGTTTTAAGCTGCAAAAAAATGAGCTCCAGCCCTGAGCCTCACTGAAAAGTTTTCACAGTCAAGTACAGCCAACCTCTTCTAAAAAAAGGCAAGGTTGAAATACAAGTGAAGGAGAGGCACTCACTAACAGTTTTCAGCTTCTAAAGAGTTGTGGTCAAAATTAATTGGATTAAAGCAAGATAATTTTATGGTAACTCTAACATYATCAAGGTTTTGTCTGTATTTATGTCAGAGCTGAGTAGTTTTGAAGATGGTTTTAAATAGCTTAGTTAATAAAACATGCATCTGTCATATACCTAAACCTAATTGAAAATTTGTGTAGAATAGTTTTGTCTAGGAAAAAAAAACTGCCTAGAACTGGAGAGGTCTTTTCTGTTCTACAAGGAGGTCTGACCTCTTAGACAGTCAGGGCCATGAATGCACCAACAGGCTTTAATAACCCTGACCAGCCTCACCTAGGGCCTCCACCCACACCCTCTGCCCATGGGCCCTGGGACCTCATTTAAGCTCAGGCCTGGGCCTTCAGTCTGAGCAATGTTGGAGGAGTACCTGTGTCCAGTTTCTGTCCTAGGTGGACCTGGGATGTACACTATAGGTAACCTTATCTCCAGTCCTGTCTCTGGCCCTGCCTCCTACTGGTCCTAACTGGTAGACCCTGAACCTGATTAGTTAGTTTGCCTTGTCTGGGACTGTCACTGGACCCTATTGCAAGCACCCTGCTTTGCCTCCTGTGTTCAGGTCCTGTAGGACTGTGAGTCATTGGTGAGGCCGCTGCCTATGCTAGGGTTACCCTCAGCTCCTGGCTTGTCCCCTCTGAGAGCTACCCCTCTTCTGCTACTCTCTGACACTGCTTTTGGCTAACTGAAGTGCTAATTATTCCTTGCTTGTTTCAGAGAAGGACCCTCAGCAAATCCCTCCAGTTTTCCAAGGACAAGTTTCTACCTCACAGACTTATAGCATAATATCAAGAGGATGATTGTACGTGATGCTCTGGGATGCAGAGTTTTGAGTCTTTTCTCTAAAAGATGTTCCATTGTGCCTTGTATATGTAAATATGTATTGAATTACAGATGGTAACAGTAATCATTCCCCCCATACCTCATTAAGTGATTATTTAATTGGCAGTTCATATGGTATGTGGAATTGCATTCTCTGCCTCTCAGTGGAGGCAATCCATTAAATTGCCTCCAATACATAACTAATCCATTTAAATGTTGTTTGGAATAGAGCTGGACACCTCACCTTAAATGTACTATAATCATGAGGTTGCAGATCCTTCTTATCCCCTTGTTTGCCCCACCGAGTAGATAAAGGCTTTCTTCAAAATAGAATCAAGAGCAGAGAYGCTGCCCAGGCCATCCCAGAATACCCTGCAATATGCTGGTCAGCAGACCTTTTGGCAAGGTAAACATTTTAAACAGGGTGTTCCATCAATAGTAGTGACTGCTCTAACCTGTGGATTCTGGTGGATAAACGAAGGATACAGCCCTCCATCTTCACTGTCTCTCTGAATGTTAACAAAACCCTAATGCTATTCTGCTGTTTTGCTTTCAGGATTCTGTCTTTATACCTCTGTAGGGGATAAATGGAATATGAGATGCCCTCACTGATTGAAATGAAGTTGCCGCAGGTTTGGAGGAAAGATTCTCTTATCATTTGAAAGCTTGTTAAAATACAGGAGGCAAAGAGCAGGGTTAACAGTTGTTTCCAAGGATAGTGAAGAGTCAGCACTGGGCTCAGAGGGATCAGTGCTAGACCTAGTTTTATTCAGCATCTTCATCAATGACCTGGAAATTCTTCACTGTACATTGCCATTTACAGATGGCACATGGGGGTAGTCAAATGCTGTTCTGATGACAAGGAACTCCCGAATGACCTCACAGAACTGAGTGAACGGGAATTATCAAGGCCATTTTTTGGGGGGGGGGGGKGGTGAGAAGGGGGAAGAGACACATGGGCAACCCTCCATCCCCAGAGGAGGCATGAGTTCCATCAATGGTATCAGTCTGTGGTTGCCCCGGTGGCACTGGCCCAGTGATGGAGAGTGATCTTGGGCCCAGGAGACCGGTCCCTATAGTGGCACTACACAATACTATGAGCATGGGATTAATAGCAGTGAGTGCAGAGCTTTTGGATGTAGACTGCTACCTTCAAGGCTCTCTACAGGGAATTGGAGTCTGCCACCCTGTGCCAGCAGGCTGTCTTCTACTGGCCCACTCCGCTGCAGAAGACAGCTGTCATTCCTCTGGAGCCTCACTGCTCCAACTGTTCCCAGTTAGTGGGAAACCAGTTCAAGATAAGCAAGTTAATGGAGGACAGGTTCATGGTGCTCACAAGTGACCCTCATCACCAGTGTTCTGAGGTGCTGTCAACTTTTGTCTAGATTGATCTCCCAACAGAATGGGGGCCATTAGTAAGTGTGAATATGGTGTACCCCAGCAGGCTCCTGGCACTACCTTCTCTGCAAGGGCTGTGGACCACTGAATAAGATTCATATATACTCTGTTGGGCTACAGTGACTGAATCCATGATGCCAGAATCTTCGAGAACTTTGTTCTCTACTAGCAGTCCATGTTCTCTTCCTCCCTGTGAATGTCAGATTGCATGTGTCCAAGTTTGACTGTATATCACAGATCTAGCCACTGGGCCTGTGGCCACTTTGAGACAGTCACAAGCAATCCCAATGCTTAAATCTGTTCCTGACCTCCTGAAGAGTTTATTATCATTCAAAAACTTGGAGATTTCACTGTGCGCTCCCCTCTCTAAATTGGTGACAAAGATACTGATCACAACGGGTTCCTATACTGACCCCTGCTGGGGTCTTGTCACAAGTCATCTCCATCCTGAAAAGTGCATCTGATCCAGCGACGAGCCTTGTCTACCCTCTTCCTTGTAAAAAGTGTAGCCCAATATGCCACTCACCAAAGTTGTTTTCTGGGCTTGGTTCTACAGCAGACATGCTGTGTAACACAGAAGACCTGAGGCAAAAGTAGGTGGAGTGGAGTATCTGGGAGGCTTCACTGCATCCTCCTCTGCAGAGCATAGAGCAAGTAGCTTGGGAACTAGTTCTGGCCAATGGCTTGGTGGTTGAGCACCATTCAGGGTCTTTCTGAATGCTTTTAGTCAAAGATCACGTGCAGTTTGGTCTAGTATGGAAAGCTGCACTGAACTATACTAGAATTGCTGTTAGCATTGCTAATGTGGAACCTTTATTTTCTTTGCCTTACAGAGGTAAAGTATATTCTGTGACATGACACTGTCTGTCCTCATATGTGACTGACCCACATAGAGATGAAGCTTTCCAATGCCTGAGACACCACTGTGTTGGTTTCCTCAGGCCCCTGGGTAGTTTCTCTTTGAGCCTGAGCTAGGTGACACAGTAGACTACTGAAAGGGCTTTCCCCAAGAGCGATGGTTTCATAGAATGGTCCAGACAGTCTGAGTGGCATGTTTTGGGGTATACTGACAGATGGGGAGGCCATGTAAGGATGCACAGTGAAGAGGGAAAATGGAGGGCTAGGCCAGGAAGAGGCTGTCAAACCTGGCAGTCTCATCTATATTGCCTGTAAGAACTGGTGCCTTGAGTTCTTCTCCCTGAACTTTGTCTGCAGGGAAGCCAGATAGAAAGTGTCCCAAAACAGAGCACAGGAATGGGTTTATGTTTGTGCAGTGCGGACAGTCAGTGGATCTGATCTCATTTTTCTTACATCGCGTTCTTTTAGCAATACAGACACAGCCTGGCTTTCTTTATAAGGTATCTATTTACCTTGTGTATTTCCTACAGAAATGGAAGTGAAATATATCATGGTGGACTAATAATTGAGTTTACATTGGAGTTAACAAATATGACACATTTGGCTTATATGCTCTTACCAAGAGTCACGTCTGCACTGTGATTTTTCTTGGTTATCACTTTTCTGTTATTCAAAATAGGCAACACTGGCTTGGAAAAAGCATTACTTCTAGAATTTATGAAAGTATGTAAGTAGACTAAGTCATTAGATTAAAAAAAAAAACTGTGAAAGGTTTTTTACAGAATAATCTATAGGAGAATGTTGTATTCAGAGTATACTTAAAAACAGAAGATTCTAAAAATGGCCCCAGGGAAGAATAAATGGATTTCTACTTAGAGTATTGAGGATATCATGGTTCAATTTTTTGTACTGCCACAGATTACTTCTGTGGCTTGGTGATAGGCCACATCACTGTTTTGCAATTCTATTCCCCTCAGTTCACTGGAGGCAATGCTAAATTATGTCTTTCCCATTTAGTTAGAGTATAAATCTTTGAGGGTAGAGATTAGAAATATGGAATGCTTAGCATAGTGTAGTCTTAGGTTAAATGGAAAAAAAATCTTGTTTATAAGATTTGGTGATTGAAAGCAAGTCTTCATTAATGGACCTTACAATTATGTTGTTTCAGTTCTCAATCTCAGTAGATGTTCTGACACTTGAGACAGGCAAAAGTTGTTTTGTACATTCTTAGGACACCAGCACACATGATTAAAGATGCAACAGTTTAGGGCTTGATCCGAATATGATTTTTCAAAGGTGCAACTCCATAGTTGAGTTATTTATTCAGTAAGCTACTACTAAAAATTGTTCGCAGTCACAAAGAATGAAGAACATGATAGACTGTTATATAGAAGAGAAAAAGACTAAAACTGATATTCACAAAGGGAATTCATCTCAGCACTTCAGCGCCAGTCTGTGCTGCTTGGCAGAATGCATAACCTTGAGCTAGAGATCTAAGGTCTCCATGTAATATTGCAGAAAATATAAGCATCTGTGAATTCACAAAATGTCAGTGCACAGAGCAAAAAAGCACTGGGAAAGGATAAGAACAGAGATTTTGGAAGCCTATTGTTATTTGGAATTTGTTCCCATAAACTTTTTTTGGGAAGTAGGCCCCATTCGACTCCTGCTGGATGAGATGATCATTAATCCATGTAGTCCTGACAAAGCTCCAGTAATGTTCTCATGTCCATAGCACAAATATAAATGTCTGGGAGACCTTCCCTAGGTTCCTGGAGCAGCTCCAGGGATAAGTAGGGTTTTGAAGTAAGAATTTAAATGTAAAGTTTAGGGATAGGTACTTAGGCTATGTAGGCTTACTAGTAAATTAAACAGAGCCTATAACCATTCCCAGACATGGTTTGGGCCAGGGAGTGTTTGTAGCTCCTGGGATAAATGGGATAATGCCATCTTGGCAAAAGTCGCTCTGGTTCAGTCCTCCACCTCTGTGCCAGTAGGTCTTGTGCTCCCATGTAGACCACCACACCAGGGAAAAAAGCATCCTTGGCATCATGTTGTGAAAACCTCACTCTCAGAGACTGCTGTTTCCTGGAGCCTTTTAAGTTGCATAGCTCAGAGCCACCTGGAATCCTGAAGAAATGAAAGCTCCCATTTGTGGGATCCTGTGTGGGAAGATGAGTCAGGAGCATGTGTGTGGGTGGGTGAAGGCGCATGTAGCATCAGCTGAATCCTCCTAAGCCTATGTGAAGGAATAGTATGAAGACTGACCAGTGATTTTCCACCTTCTGCTGCGCCAAACTAAAAACCTAGCATAGTTGTAGGGCTGGGCCCACAGCTGCTGCTCTGCTATGACACTATGTGGAACTGTACCAGATATTTGCATAGGAGAAATGAAGGGGTTCTGTCTTTGATATATGTTGCTGCTCAGGCATCCCCAGATCTGCAGTTTTAGCACTCCTCCTCCTTAGAAACATCCTCCACATACAGTACCCCAGCTGACAAAAGTCTTAGCGAAGGCAGTGCTGGAGAGCTCCACCGATGTTGCTGCCCTGACTGTCAGTGGATTACAGGCCAGAAGTGAGCTCCAGTGAGTGTTAACAGGGTTTCTACACTTGTTTTTTTTCTTTGGTGGAGTGGAAGGGGGGATGGACCCTTCTGACATCTGCATCTTTCTGATGCATGGTGATATTGGGTAACCTATGCAGAGAAATGGAACATGTCTTTGGGGGTGGTGGAAAGTTCCCATCTCCTCCAATTACAGTCTCCCATGGCAACTGCAGAAGACAAAGCAGCAGCTGCCASGGAGTATGGCTGAATAGGAACTAGCTACTTCACAGTTTGGAGTGCTGCCTCCTGAGAAATGATAATGCAGCCATTGTAAACATGCTCATGTGCATATCTTCATCTTCCTAATGACATGGATGCCAATGCCACCATACCCCAGCCAACTCTTTTGTCATTAGAGCACACAGTACCGCTCTCAAAATTGGTGCTTTGTACCATGGGCATACAGAAAAGGTTCATCACCATATTCCTAGAAGCAACTTCTGCAGCTGATTTATAGGGCTACTTTGATCCAGTGGAGTAGTTACTGTGGCAAAAACCCTCCTGTGGACCCAACCCAACAGTTCTGGCATTGTCCCAAGGTAGCTTTGGGCAGCAGCCTTACATGCTTTCACATGCTCCTTCCTTGTGTAGGTTCCTCAAACCCCTGCTGCCCTCCAGCACACTTGTTCTACTTTTCAGCCAGCCCCTTCTGGGCAGTGAGGTGTCTGTGCAGTGATTCTAGTGTAGTGTGTTGGGAGTGGTTGCAGACGCAGGATTGGTTGCAGTGCAAGATGGACCCTTCTCAGTTCCTCATGTAGGCTGGGCTTAAGATCCATGGAAAGAAAAAGAGAGATGTAGCAGCCTCACTGGCTACAGGATCCAGCCCTCAAAGAAGCACCTTTCACACAGTAACTACCTCAAAAAATGGGTTGTCTGGATCCCCCCCATCTCTTGTCGTTCCACTCAAGTTATTGCTATAGGCAAAAGGAAACTCACTGTTATTGTAACCCTAATAAAAAATCTAATCAAAATATCAAAAACTGGTTATTATTAGTCCAACTATAATAATGCTAATGCACAAAAACAATAAAGAAAAGCATAACTAATAATAGTAAACTTAAAGAAAATGTAGAGAAGAACATACTACTATCTCTATTTTTTTTTCTGATGATATGCTTACCATTCCAATGGCCCTGTGGTCTCTAAGGCTGTTCAGAGGAAATGCCTCTGTCAAGGCCTTGGGGGCACAGAAAGGAGTGGCTGTTTTGAGCTGGGCAGGTATGGAGTTGGCAGATGCCTCTGGAGGGGCTGATGTCTTGCTGTGCACAAGGTGCTTAGGCAAGCAGTGGCTTGCAGGAGGAAAGGCAAGGCAAGAATGGCCTGCAAGGGCTGCGCAGTGCAGGTCTCTCTTCCTGCCACTTGCAGGCTCTGTCAGTTGCTCCCCCGTGCTGGTGTCCAGTGACCCCACGTGCATGCGGCAGCTGGGCAAGGCGAGAGCATGCCATGTGCAGGCATGGCTGTGCTAGGTGTGGTGGAGGTCGGTGCTGGCAGTGGTGGCAGTGCCAAGGCGCTGGTTTCCACCTGCATTTTGGGTGGCAGTGGGCAGCCCCCCTTTGCTGCAGATGGCAGTGCCCCGAGTAGCTGGAGTCACGGGCGTGGCGGTGAGCACAGCCACCATCCAAGCAGCCTCCCAGCTTTTGGGCAGGCCTTCTGGTCCCTGTGTGCTTGAAGCACTCGACCCTTGCCTTTTGCTACCTGAGCGCTTTTAGAGTGGCCCTTTGTTTTGACTGGGGGAGCGTGCTACAGCTTTTGCCTTGTGACCAGTCTTTTTTTGCAACTCGTCCTCCCTGGGGCCCTGACATGATGGTCTCCGTGCACCCCTGAAAAGTCCAAGTGCCAATGAGTGGAGCGATGGGGGTTATTGACTTGGCAAGAAAAGCAAGAGGAGTGGTCCTTCTTCCAGCCTGTGCCCTAGAGCTGGAGGAGAAGAGAGCTCCACTGACCAAATGGGAAGACAACAAACCTTTGATGTTGCCAGCCCCAAGCTCCTTTGGTGGGCCACTTTGTTGGTGCTCTCGGGCTCTGCCTGTGCCCTGTAACGTGGGAACGTGGAGGCAGAGTCTTCACTGGATTTATTGGGCAGCTCATCCTGGATACCATTTCCAAACATATGATGGGTAAGAAGTGATCAGGAGTAGTCAACATGTATTTACAAAGTAGTAATCATGTTTAATCACCCTGCGAGCCTTCTCAGATGGATTTCCTCCCTGGGTAGATCAGGGGAGATCAATGGATTTTGTCTACCTTGACTGCAGGAAGGCTTTTGATACTGTCTCCCGCAGCATCCTCAGAGGCAAGCTGAGGGAGTGCAGGCCAGAGGAGCAGACAGTGAGGTGGACTGGGAAACTGGTGAATGGCTGAGCTCAGAGGGTTGTGATCAGTGGTGGAAGATCTAATTGCATCCTGTAGCTAGCTGCGTCCCCCAGGACTCAAGCCTAGGTCCAATCCCGTTCAACTTATTCCTCAGTGACCTGGATGAAGGAACAGAGTGCACCCTCAGCAGGTTTGCTGATGACACAAAACTGGGAGGAGTGGCTGATACACCAGAGGGCTGTGCTGCCATTCAGAGAGACCTGGACAGGCTGGAGAAGTGGGCGGAGAGGAACCTCATGAAGTTCAACAAAGGCAAGTGCACGGTCCTGCACCTGGGGAGGAATAACCCCATGCACCAGTACAGGTTGGGGGTTGACCWGCTGGAAAGCAGCYCTGCDGAGAAGGACCTGGGAGTGCTGGTGGACACCAAGTTAAGCATGAGGCAGCAATGTGCCCTTGTGGCCAAGAAGGCCAATGGTATCCTGGGBTGCATYAGGAAGAGTGTWGCCAGCAGGTCGAGGGAGGTGATCCTTCCTCTCTCCTCAGCCCTGGTGAGGCCACATCCGCAGTGCTGTGTCCAGTTCTGGGCTCCCCAATACAAGAGAGACATAGAGCTCCTGGAGCAAGTCCAGCAAAGGCCTACTAAGATGAAGAAAGGACTGGAGCATGTCTCATATGAGGAAAGGCTGAGAGAGCTGGGCCTGTTCAGCCTGGAGAGGAGAGGGCTCAGGGGGATCTTAGCAATTTATATAAATATCTGAAGGGAGGGTGTAGAGAAGATGGGGCCAGACCCTTTTCAGTGGTGCCCAGTGACAGGACGAGAGGCAACAGGCACAAACTGAAACTGCCTGAACATAAGGAAAAACTTCTTTACTGTGCAGGCGACTGAGCACTGGAACAGGTTGCTCACAGAAGCTGTGGAGTCTCCATCCTTGGAGATATTCAAAAGCCATCTGGAGAGAGTCCTGTGCAATGTGCTCTAGGTGACCCTGCTTGATCAGGGGGGTAGGACTAGATGATCTCCAGAGGTCCGTTCCAACCTCAACCATTCTATGATTCTGTGGTTCTGTTGATGATCTCTCTCAGAGAGTTGGTCAGGTGTCGCAGACAGTCATCACAGTTCTGATGCCAGTCCTTTGACAGCAGGTGTTCAAATGCTGGTGGTAGAGGTGGATTCCTTCTCTGCCTTGGGCTCTGCTTCAATTGTTTTTCACACGTATTGTCRGGTGGTCTGGGAGCCACCTCAGGAATGAGGCACCTGCGGTGGCGTGGGGGATCCCGAGAACAAGCCCCAGGCATGAGGCACCCTGGTTGGCATTGGAGGTCCCAAGAAACATCCCCAGGGCTTTGGTGCCCAGGGTGGCATGGGCTATCCTGGCAGACACCCCTGGGGCTCAGGCACCCAGGGTGGCATTGGGAGTCCTGAGAAACAACCAGGGGCTGAGGTGCCGGGGTGGCCTCAGAGGTCCCAAGACACATTCCAAGGGCTTTGGTGTCCAGGCTAGCATCGGTGGTCCTGAGAAACACCCCTGGAGTTGAGGTGCCTTGGATGGCATTGGGGGTCCCAAGACCCAGCCCCAGGGCTTTGGCAGCCAGGATGTTGTTGTGGGTCCTGAGAGCCACCCCTGGGGCTGAGGAGCCCAGTTAGGTATCAGGGGTTCCAAGAGCCACACTTGGGATTTAGCAATCAGGATGGCACTGACGGTCCTGAGAACCACCCCTGGGGATAAGGGAGCCAGCGTGGCCTCAAGGGTCCTGAGAGCAACCCCTGGGGATGAGGGGCTCGGCATGGCATCCAGTGCCCCAAGAACCACCCCTGGGGATGAGGGGCCTGGTGTGACATTGGGGGTCCCAAGAAACACCCCTAGGTATGAGGGGCTTGGCATGGTGTTTGGGGTCCCCAGGGCCACACCGGGGGATGAGGGGCCTGGCATGGTGTCAGGGATCCCGAGAGCCACAGCGACAATTCTCATTGAGATCACAGAGGCATGGTGAAATAGCTCACACAACTGGAGTGCTGCAGTGGATGTATACAGGCTCTGCAAGAAGGGCAGGCTGGAAAGATGGGTAGGGAGAATTGCCCTTTATGTGAAAGTGATCCTCAGTAAGTTTGCAGATGATATGAAACTGGGAGGACTGGTTAATGTATGAGATGGTTGTGCTGCCATTAAGAAGGACCTTGTCAAGCTGGAGAAATGGGCTGACAGGAATCTCATGAAGTTCAACAAAGGGAGGGAAAAGCAAAGTCCTGCACCCYGGAAGGAATAACCCAATGCTCCGGTACATGCTGGGGGCTGATAAGCTGGAAAACAACATAGCAGAAAAGGACCTCAACTTTCTGGTACACAACAAGTAGAACATGAGCAAGCATTGCTGTAGAAGTTAGCATGAGTTAGGCCTAGATAGTAAAACTGTTAGCACAAGCCCATGAACTTTAACTGACTTTTTGCTTTAGAAGAAGTAGACAAAATACAATCAACTACCCATCCTGAACAACAGAATAGATTTGGTGTGCTCAATAAAATAGGTAAACTATGCGAACAACCTGTTGGTCATCAAGAAGTGCAAATATGTCCAGGAGTGTCTGGAACAAGCAGATTGTGAGTGCCAACAGCAGCAACAGCAAATCAGAGAACAAGAGCACAATCTGAAAGGACTAATCAGCAATGATACTTTCTCTACCCAATCCTATAATCCCAAGGACACTTAAGAATACTGGGGGAAACCATAGTAGCAGAAAGGTTGTGGCTGATCAATGAACCCCTACAATGGAAGAAGGCTGTGAGGAGCTAGGGAAGGTCTATGTGCTTATGAAGCTCAGGGAAGACGGCATGGAGTGACTGACCACAGCTGACCTCATAGGGGGTGAGGTGGGAGGTGGCCATCATTCTAGATAAGCAGTTTTATCAGCTGAGTGGATCATCTGGCTGTGTAACTGTTCCTGAGTTAATCAAAAGAGTGCAAATATCCTCCTGCATTAGCCAGACCAGCATCTGGGTTGGTGTTGGGGTGTGTGTGTGTGTGTGTGTGTGTGTGTGTGTGTGTGTACTTCGCTCAGCCCAACATAGAGTTTAAAAACTGAAGAACGAACAAAAGGAACTTTGAAGAGAGTGATGGGCCTCAGCTGATTTCAGCCTGCATATTCCTTCCTGGTGACTGTGGATGTCCAGTGTCAAGACAATGAACATATTATACA
Organism: Apteryx rowi; assembly: GCF_003343035.1. NCBI lineage: Eukaryota > Metazoa > Chordata > Aves > Apterygiformes > Apterygidae > Apteryx > Apteryx rowi. Next base: position 16,900 of record NW_020450854.1, read on the forward strand.
GACTAATAATGAGAATACATTTGTATCGTGATTGAACTATATATTGTAACTGCTATACTCTGCTAAGTGTAATTTGTACGTGTATTGTGATTTAAGTATGCTGCTGTATCCATCTAGCAAATCAAAATCTTGTGTCTTGTCAGAGAGTATTGGGCTCTGACATTAATCAGTGTCATGGACAGGATGTTCTTGAGGGGGGATGTTACTGATTAACAATCTGGCAATAATGGGATTTCTGATTTAGCATTATAGCAACGAATAACAGCCTAACAGAGGTGACTTGCACTGTGGTTAAAGAAGGGTAGTGACAAGGCCGGTTGCAGATGGGACCATTACCAGTTAGAAGAGGGGATAAATCATTAGGAATGCTAACAAAGGCTGGGAAAAACTAGCTGACAAATTCCAAAAAGAGGGAGGGAAAAATCCTACCTGGGATTTTTCATGGGTAGAAGAACATTGCACTCATCCCTGTGGTATTTGGAGTGAATTCAAAAGAATGGAAAGGTTCAAACAAGTTAGTGTTTTGAGCAAATATGAAAAACAAAGTTTGCATATGTCTGCAGTGTCCTTGTTTATTTGGTTAGGTGTTTTGGCTGAGCACAGACTACACTAGAGTTAAAGCATTTTCATCTTAAACACACTGCCCGAGTAGTTAAGAATTTAGCAGATGTATATTTTCCAGCTTCAAAGCAAACAAACAAACAAAAGTACACTCTAAAAAAAATAAGCAATACTAATTTTAAATGAGTAAGATAGATTTTTTCTAAGCTTGGTGCCTGAGAACTACATACTGAACTGTTTGTACTGAACCCTTGCACATATTGAAAATGAACTGCATTTCCTATTGTCATTTAGTCATGCTTGAAATAATGGAATACTCTTTAGGATAAAATACAATAAAAGCAGAAGGTAATGAAAGCAGAGATCTGTTGAATATATTTAAATATACATTGGTTATACAGAAAAGATCTTAAATATAGAGAAGAGAATTAGTCAACATAAACTTAAATTTTACTCCCAATCAGAATGGAACATGATTCTGGAAACTTTTACATTTAGACAAATTAAAGAATTTAGAGAGGACTGCTGAATATTTTTTAAATGATTACATTCCACGTTGTTGGCCTTCAGGGAACCCCACTGTGACAGAGAAAATACCTTGCCCATTTATCTTCAAGGAGTATGTATGTTTGATATGTAGGACATGCATATTATGTGATTGATATAGCTCAACAAAAATCTAACTAAAAGCAAGAATGAAACTAATTTAAACTTTCAAAATAATTCACTTTCATTTTTACTATTATTATTTGGCAATTGCTTCATACAGTTGTGCTTGCACTGAAAATTGTCATAAAAATACAAGAAAGCATACGGACATCTCCTTCTGTTGCACCAAGACACACTTCATCCTTCTTAGTGCAACTTGGTCCATTCAAACCACAGCTGCTTTCACACTTACATCGCCCAGCTCAGCTCCTTATCTGCAGGCTCTGAACTGGGCAATGTTTGCAGCCCTTCTACCTGAGAAGGTTTGCCATGGCAACAAGTACAACTGACACCACAGACTGAGTACCCTCTTCTTTGCCAGTCAGTGCTAGAAACAGTTCTTTCCAGAAACAGACAAGGCAGAAGTTGTGCACTATGATTTCAGCCATCAAGGCAAGGAACATCAATGAGAAAGAAGACACTATTTTATACAAACAGTACATACATGCACATGCAAGCTTACACACACACACACACACACACACACACACACACACACTCAGGCTGGCGGGATCACGTCTGAAACTCAAGAAACTTGTCTTCTAGAGGTCAAGGCCCTGAGTGTGCTAATAGGCCTTAATAGCCATGACCAGCCTCACCTAGGGTCTCCACCCACACACCCTGCCCATAAGCCCAGAGTGTCCATTTAAGCTCAGGCCTGAGCCTTCAGTCTTTACCTGAGATATGTTATAGGTGTGCCTGTATCCAGTCCTGTCTATAGCCCCTAGACCTACGTTGAAGGTAGCTTGTCTGCTGGATGGACCCCATGTACATATGTTGTAGCTAGTCTTTAGTCTTGCCTTTGGCCTTGTCTTCTGGATGGACTTTAGATCCATGTTATAGCCTTTTTTCCAGTCCTGTTTCTGTCTCCTTTTGTTCCTACTTGGACTCCTTGGATGGACCCTGAACCTGGTTTCATCATGTGCCTYGAGATGTGCCATGTCTAAGACTATTGATAGACTCCATTAGCAGCATTTGGCTCTGCCCACCTTGTTCAGACCCTGTGGGACTATGTCCCCATAGATGAATGCACTGCCTGTGTTGGGGTCACCCTTGACTCCCAGATCGCCTTTCCTTAGGGAGCTGCTGGCCCTTGCTGCTCTCTGCACTGGAAGAGCTTGTTAACTGTCCACAATACTTGAGGTCAGCACAGCCATGAGGAATGCGCACAGCTCTTTGCAGGCTCTGGAGGGAAAGCACACCACACCACAGCCCAGTGGCTGAGAAATACCAAGGCAGGGAGGCAAGCCCAAACCTGTCGTTTGCTTTCACCACCCAGGGAGGAAGAGACACACTAGCCCCATATCAACAAGGCAGAGATGACCTCCCCTGAGGCACCCCTGTGCAGCATGGGAGAGAGAGGAGCTGCCTCCGAAAGGATGCAGTCAAGAGATCAGGCTAAGCAGTGGAGAAAGGGCTACATCTGTTGACCCATCCTCTAGAGATGTCTTCCACCTCCAGCAGACCTTCACATGCCTTGGGCCCTTTTCCTTAAGGGTAGGAAGAAAGAGGCTGCACTGCACACACCTGAACCTAAAACACACAGGAACTGTATGTTTTTAAAGAGAAGAGGGAGGGGAGGGACAGACAGAAGGATCCCAGGAGACATGACAGCCTGGGAGAAAGGAAACATGAAATGGCAGGGATATTGTTTGTGAGGTCACTTCTAACATAGCAACCTGATTGGCCAGTGTCAAGTAGTCCTTATGAGGTCATCAAGCAGATCACTAAGCTCAACACTTTATTAGATCCTCACAGTGATCAAGCATGGGCAAGGCAGGGTAGGAGAGGAGAAGGAGAGAGGCTTAGCTGCTCTTCTGCCTGCTAGCTTCCAAGGCAGAGGCCTGGACCCACACAGAGCTCCAGAGGGATCTCCAGGTCTGGGGCTGCAGGGTATGCAGGCAGAAGCTGGGACCTAGAGATCCCTCTGGATCTGCCTCCAGTGTCCTTGCCTGCAGGAGGTGTGTGGTGGTTGAAGAACTGTGTTGCCAGGCTAAGGAGCTGTGGGAGGTGAGCAGACCATGGAGCACCAGTGAAGATGAAAAAGAGATTGAGACACACAGAGAACCTGCAGAGATGAGAGCCTGAAGCTCCAAATGCACAAGAGCAGTGGCAGTCAGACTGTGGTCAGTTGTGCGGCCAATGGAAAGTCCCATGATGGAGGCTTGTAACTTCTGGCAGTAAGAGGATGGTTCCTTCTCCACCTGTAACTGCAGAATAGGTTCAGAGTCCCGGCAGTAGGAAAGGGGCAGAAAGCAAAGCAAAGGGTGAAGGGTAATGGGAACAAGAGATGTACCCAGAATGATAAAACAGGGTGAAGGGACACCCACCTCAAGTATATACACACACAAATGCACACAGCTTGGGAAACAAGCGGGAGAAACTACAGCTTTGCATGTGGTCACAGAGCTGCAACATCATTGGAGTAACTGAGATGTGATGGGACAGCTCGCATAGAGGGAGTACTCCAATGGATGGACACAAGTTCTTCAGAAAAGACAGGCAAGGAAGAGGAAGAAGGGGGGCTGCCCATGTAATGCACCAGTGCAAGTTTTCATTATGAACCCRGTAAGAAAGGCACTGAGACTCTGTAAGGTATTGCTTAAAATACCATTTATTGGAGCTAACACTAGGAGGAAAAAGAGAACAGATAATCCTACATCCCTTCAGATGCTGGGAACCCTGAGCTGTGCAGCATCAGATGGACCTCCAATCAGGGAACAGCATGCAGTACAAATCCTGTCCATGGATTCTGTCAGCTAGCATTTTGGTGTTTAGAGCTCTTACAGGATTTTCTTGGAAGAAAACAATTCTATTCATCATTTCTACTGTCAATCAAAAGGATGTTCGCATAAGAATATGCTTCTTCACTTTAAGATATAGACAAAGACACGCAGGTGGTGTAATTGTTGGTGCTTAGTGGGAGCTGCCTAGAGGCTCCTCCATTGTGATTGGCCAGTTAAGTTTGTCCTGCAGCCAAGAGATACGTGCAGCATAGCACAGGCTCGAAGGCCAAGTGATATATGCAGTATAGCACAGCACAGGTCTGCACCTACTCAGGTTAACTGTTATGTAGATCAATAACTCCTCGATGGACAGTAGTCTTTCAGTTAGGATCACTACAGCCCTTTATGCAAAGGAGCAACTCAGATGTACAGAGCTCTTCTATGGGATGCACAACAGTCTGATTGAGAGCCTGTAGGTCAGGATCCGAGGAGAGGTCAGTGAGGCTGACAGCATGGTGGGAGTGTTAATGACCACCTGTTCAAGCTGAGGAAGTGGATGAATCCTTCCTTAAACAACTCCAGGAGGTCTTGGGATCACAGACCCTGATCCTCCTGGGGGACTTGATCCTCCTTGAGGTCTGCTAGAAGGGCAACGTGGTAGGAAACAAGCAGTCAAGGAGATTTCTGGGGGGGGGGTGTAAGCTGTATCTGCTGTTCACTGCCAAGGAAGAACTGCTTGGGGATGTGATAATCCATGGTAACCTTGGCTGTAGTGACCATGAAACAGTGGAACTGAGCATCCAGAAGGGAGTGAGGAAGGAGAGTAGCAGAGTACAGACTCCGGGTCTCAGACAAACAGTCTCTAGTCCATTCTAGGAACAGATAGGTGAGCTTGCACGGGCAGCAGTTCTGAAGGGGAAAGGAGATGAGGGAATCTGGCAGGTCTTTAAGGACAGCATCCTCCAAGCGTAAGACTGGCCCATTACAATACTCAGGAAAACAAGGAGACATGTCAGGAAACCAGTGTGACTAAGCAGAGAACTTATGTTTCAATGCAAAAAGGCAGCCTATAGGAGATGGAATCAGGGACAGGCTACAAAGGAGGGCTTTAGAAATATTGCCCAGTCATGCAGGGATGGTGTTAGGAAATCAAAGTTTAATTGGAGGTGAAAATGTTGAGGGACATTAAGGGCAACAAGAAGAGCTTCTGCTGCTACATTGGTAGTAAAACGCTGAGGAGGAAAATGTGGGGCCATTGCTTAGTGGGGCAGCTAATTTAATGAAGTGGACACAGGTAAGACTGAGGCATCTGAAGCCTTCTTTGCCTCAGTCTTCACCAATAAGATCTCTCAAGACTCTGTGCTTAGTAAAAGGGTTAAAGAAGGAGAGAAACTACCAGTACCAGGTGAGGATCGAGTCAGGGATTATATGCGAGAATTCAATCCACACAAGTGCATTGGACCCAGTGTACTGTATCTGAAGATGCCAAGACAGCTAGCCAATGTCCTTGCATGACTGTTCTCTGTCATTTTGAAAGCTCATGGAGATCAGGGGAGATTCCTAGTATGACTGGAGAAAGGCTAATGTTACATCTTTGGAAAAGGTCAAAGGGTCAACCCAGCAAAATACAGCCCCACTTTGCTCCTTGGAAAAATCATAGCGAGTCACCTTGGAGCATGCTTATGGGCACACACAAGAGGAGAAGATATTTGGGAACAGTCAGCATGGGTTTACCAAGGGTAAATTATGCCTGACCCATCTGATTGCCTTCTGTGATTGAATGACTGGATTTGTAGATGACAGGAGAGCAGTGAATGTCATCTACCTTGACTTCAAGCAAGGCTTTTGACACTGTTTCCCACAGTTTCCAAGTCAGTATGCTATGGTCTGGATTGATAGATGACTTGATGGGTAAACAACTGGTTGGATGGTTGGGCCCAGAGGGAAGTGGTTAATGGGTCCCCTAAAGCCACCACATTCTTCTCTTAAACTTGATTTTTTCTTATGATTCTATGGTCCTATAACACCATGGTGTTTACTTACAAGGCATTTTTTTCCCCCCAGGAGAGCAGTCGACCATGCTCCTGTCAAGTCAGAATGAGGATGATCCCCAAGAGGGGCTGTCAGACACAGTCCAGCTTTATTGCTAACATCAAATGCAACAAGGAAGAAGAAGGTAACAAAGCTTGTGGTTTATATAGAACATGGGCAGCAGTGGAAATGGCTACTTCAGAAGTTCAGAACTAGACAACATGTAGAAGAATGCAGATTTGGTAACTTTGATCAGGTACTGYCTTACAATGCTTATGAAGTGATTGTGTGGGGAATACATCAAATCTTTGACTGCTTACTCTAGCTGTTCGATCCTAGAGGCTGTGTACAGCTCTGTCCTGAAGCTGTCAGTGCATGACTTTTTATGTTCCTCCCCAATCAATTTAAGCAATATGAATGTGGGAACATTTTTATAAAGGACCAGTAATCTTCTGCAAAGTCAAAGGGAGATTTTTTTGATTGATTTTTTTCACTTGACTGCCAGTATGTTAAAAATGGTCAGGGACAGTGTACACAAAATCCTACAGCCTAGACTCTGTTTGAAGATTATTGACTAGAAGTGGTGCTATTTAACCAATCCAAGTAACAGGAACAGTAATCTGTGTTTTGCTGGTAGTCTCATAGTGCTCACAATAGTGACAGATCTGACAGATGCAGAACTCAAGTGGTGCAAAAGTTTTATATGACCAGCTGAGGTGGTCCATCAGTTGGAAAGACATGCTAACTGTTACTCCATTGAGGATTTGCTGCATGTCATCATCTCATGTCAGGGGAAAAATGCTGCAGGATTTTTGTCAGATGAAAATCTCAATCATCCAAAGACCTGTTACCTTCCTTTTACAGAATGAGCATTAGTATGGTGTTAAGGATGTCGGGAAGGTGCTTGGGACAAGAAATTTTTGTGAGGTTTGTCATTCATCATACAAGCCTGTTTACAGCTGTAAATATTATTGCTTGCTCTGCCTGTCGCATGTCTAAGGGTAATACAGGCACAAGAGTAAGTGCCCTAACTGCAGACTTAAGTTAGGTCCAGAGAATGTTTAGAATGGCACAATACCATGGCTTTTAAGAAACACATTGTTTACCTGTTGATGACTGTGCAAAAGGTGGAAAACCTATATGAAGAATAAATCTTAAGTGTAAACCAGCACTGGGGTATCAWGTCCATTGTCAAGACCCCAGAAAGTGGAAAGGGCTACACTTATGACCTGGAATGTATGCAAGAAACTGGGAAACGTGTCCTAAATCATATTTTTGTCCTGGAGTTAGCATGGGATAAGGAAGTGTGGAAAGAAAAGCTGAGGGAGAATGGGAGTTTAAATGAAACATGCTTTGAGAATGTTATTCAGCTCTTCATGGGTACAAGGTTTCAAGGTTTTACCTCCTCAGTGCATGATGCCAGATGCTATGATGGCTACTTTGTTAGTCAGCATCTGAAAGAAAAGATGGATATGCAATTAATCACCCATAGTGGTAAACTTGGGATTCAAGGTTTGCAAAGTTTATTCCCCTTCTTCTCTCTCTGTTTTTTTTTACACTATTGAAAAATCAAAATTATGTAGCCCCTAGTCTTCAACCTGAGTATTATGAGTGTCAGGGAGCAGTGAGGGCTAGCTACTTTGCTCCCCAAGAGACAGGGAGCCAAGCATGATAACAGAGCCAGCAGGGCAGGGGCCTCACCAGCCAGGGCCCAGTCCCACAGTACCTGAGCGAGAAGAGCAGGATGGGTCCAGAGAGAGTGGCCAGCTTCAACCAAGTCCAGATTATTGGGCAAGTTTGTGGTGGGGACAAACTGAGACAGGTCCAAGGTCAAACCAGGAAGTCAATCTGCACATCAGGATCAGGTTTGGTGAGGGTAACCAGTACCAGACCCAGTCCAGTGTTGGGCTGACTGAAGTCAAACTTGGTTCCTCACCCTCAGTCAGCGTGCAGGTAAGAATCAGCAGGGCTCATGGCAAGGTATGGGCGTGTCTGTGGCTGAGCTGGACATCAGCACTCCTACAACAAAACTCGGGCAGGGACTGAAGGCCCAGATGTGAGCTTCAGTTGGCACCCCTGGGCAGAGGGTGTGGGTGGAGGCCCCAGGTGAGGCTGATCAGGGCTATTAAGACCTGTTAGTGCACTCAGGGCCCTGACAATGAGGTGCACAGCATGATGCCTGAGGAGAAAAACCAATTCTTGGAATAGCTCAAACCAGCCCAGGAGAAAATTTTTGATCTGCAAAAAGTGAATTATTATCAACAAGACCTAAAAATTTTTAGAGGCATGCAGGAGTGAGAATATAGTGAGCATAATCATCTTTCTCATAGAATGAGAGATGATCAAAATGTGAAAGTATACTGCTGTTCAGATCCCTTTCAAATGTAATGGGGGCCTCTGGATGCTTGTGTTCCAGTTTATTTTCCTCAAGCCCAAGACTGTAGCACCCATTTGCTTGGATGACTATCACAGGAGAGATATTCAAACCCTTCTATTCAGTGGCTTATGTATATGGCTGCATGCAGGATTTTAATATTTTCCTTTTCAACACAAGGTGGCAAGTACCAAGTAAGAGCCTACTTCTTGCATGATTACACAGTCATTGATGAGGTGCCAACAGCTTTCAAACTTCTTTACTGTGAGGGTGACTGAGCACTGGAACAGGTTGTGAGAGAGGTTGTGGAGTCTCCATCCTTGGAGATATTCAAAAGCCATGTGGACACACTCTGGGCAGCCTGCTCTAGGTGACCCTACTTGAGCAGGGGGGCTGGATTAGATGATTGCCAGAGGTCCCTTCCATCCTCAACCATTCTGTGATTCTGTATGATCTTGTTTGGGTGGGGAACCAAAGGCAGAGAGTGGAAAGGATCTAGGTATTTTAGGGAGGGTCTGGCATGAGAAAAATAGGGTGATAAGAGGTTGAAAGGGGCTGGATGTGTGTAAACTCAGGATGGTCAGTACACTTGTCTGGCCATGCCTTGTGCCTGATCAACGCAGCCTATCCTCTCTGTGCAATAATCTTCAATTATTTTTCTGGATAAGGGGCTCTCTATATTGTGTGTAGGGAGGTCTAAGTGCCAGCAACTGGAGTCAGATCACAGGTCACAGGAGCCCATGTTTCTGTGGTGTCAGCAGCTGGGGCTGTCGGTGAGTGATTGCTAGTGAACATTAGCTAGACAAGCTGGTGAGTAAGTCAAGTGCCTTGGGAACCAGGTGTGTGTGTGTGTGTCTGTAAGGAGGAGTTGGCTACTAGAGGGACTAGGGGGTCCCAGCCAACTGCCAGAGAGACCATGGGGTCTCGGAGGGTGCCATCTGAGAGCCCCGCTTGTGTGTGCATGTGTGTAGAGGGTAAGGGTTAAGGCATCTGGGAAGAGCAAGGATCTGGGACCAAGGACTGGATGGACTCTGAKGTCTAAGCCCCGCTACTGGAGGGACCCACAGTGTGTGTTAGTGTGTGTGGGGGGTCTGTGCTAGCAGCTGGAGTGGGGCTGCAGCCTTAGGGGCTCGTATTTCCAGGTGCCAGCAGCTGGGAAGGCTGGTGATCCAGTGCCAGCTACTGGGTGGATGGGAAGTCTAAGTCCAGTTGCTGGAGGGATTCGCTTTGTATATATATGTATACTTCCCACTAGCGGACCTTGACCCTGATCAGGTGGAACAGGTGGAGGCCATTGGTGTTGTTTGTGACGTTGGTGTTGTTTGTGAGCGCCGAGCGTGTGTCCGTGTAGCCCTGTGAGTCTGGCTGCGTATATATGTACGTATATATGTGGCCTGAGCTGCTGACGGGGCCTCTCCAGCTTGGCCTCACTGCTGGAGAGAGCTGAAAGCACTGCAGCAGCTGCTGCCGGTTGGGAGGGGCTAGGAGGAACCCAAGTTCTAGAAGCGTATCCCTTCTAGAGCTGTTGATCCATCTCTTCCCCTGGAAGGAGAAAACTATACTCTGTATGGCTGCTGATGACCTGATGCACGTTGTTTCAGAAATCAGCCTGAAAACTTTGAAAGGGAACATAGCATGTGTTTCTAGTGAGACATTATTGCAAAAAAGGGTTGCAAATTCATTAAAAGCCTAGGTAGTAAGGGAATGTCCTTCAAAAGAAAGAAGCTGTTGGTGAAGCAGTGAGGAAGTTTTATTGGAGCCCCTTCCAAGCTTTGTTCTTCCCTTCATCACAGGACTTTTTGCTAAGAAGTGATGTAGTATTCACAAAAATTTATGTTATCCATGCACCAGCTGGAGCAGCAAAGAACCTCTCTACTACCTGGGGAAGACACTAGGGCTTCTGTGACCTCTCTTTGGATGCTGAAATGAGGGACACTTTCCAAAAACTGGGCATAATGACCTCAGAAAAAGCTAAGCTGTATATTGCTACTCTCAAAAAATACTTGACTCTCATGAAGCAGAGTAACTGGGAAAGAAAGAAATTAACTTGTTCTACCAGAGCATAAACCAACCAGAAGCAGTAAAGTTTCCAGAGATTACTGAGGACATGGACTCTGTTGTTCAGGAAGTTCTGGATACCATGTGCTCCTTCTATAAGAAGAGAGCACAGGTAGGTAAAAAGGGCCAACACAAGCACGTTTTTTCTTGGGGGAAAAAAAGGGAAACTTCGTATCCAAATAAGAAGCGGTTGTCACAGGATCTAGCCTGCACGATCTCACCCAAGGTATCCTTAAGACTCATACCCATTCTAGCATGAGAACACCTGAAGGTGAAACACTAGCCTTATCATTTAGAAACACATACAAGAATCAGTAATGTCCCTCAATCCACTAACAGATGTGAAAGAGAGAGTTTCTCATCTTCCTGTTCTTGTAGTTACAGGGTTAAGCTTACCTCTGATGTAATTGTACTGAAGTCAATGAAATTATAATACAGAATTTCATTTCAGGAATTCTTCCTTCTTCCTCTGAAGACAGTTCTTTACTTTTTGTAATGAACTATCCTCTTCCTTGTGTCACCCAGGGGCTGCTGGGATAAGAGAGCTTTTCCCCCAATCTAGTGAAATATATTTTACACTTTATATTTTTCACACCCAGCCTGCTGAAAGGACACATAAGCTAATCTTTGGTTCTAGAAAGTTATTGATAGCTTTTTGTTCTAAAATTTTTATATATATATATATATATATATTTTAATTGCAGAGAATTGCAGATTTTACAGTACAGGAGAACAGTGTGGAATTGGATGATAAATGCATTCTTTCTTTCCCTATTCTGGAATGAATCTTGACTGAACGTGAAATAAACACAATTTTTCATACAACTTCAGCTTAGAGGTGCTGTATACAGAAGCTGTTACTGTTACTGCCATCGTTCAGACATTGGAACATTGAGATCCTTGTAAAAATGAAATTAAAAATAGATGATTTCAATAGGGAGTAAAACTGAAACGAAAAAGTAATTTTTTATTTCATTGTCTCCCTGCTCCTGGACAAGGTTTAACTGCTGGCCTAGAAACTATCAGTTAAATTATTTTCTATTTGTTCTGTGCAAAGTGTCAAAGAAAGAAACCTCTCTATTTTTCTAAGCACAAGTTAGCAAGCACTGAATGAACTGAGCAGAGTTAATCTTCAAGAGTTTCACAAACAGTACAGATTAAGATCTTGCATCATTTCAATTTTCCTATCTCACACATCATATTGAAATATAACAGCTTCAGAAATACAGGTTAGGTATTTCTGACTGTAGAAAAGTCAGCTTCTCCACTCTAAAATTTTCCAGTAACTTTCAAGGAGTTGCCAGTTTCTCCAGTCAGTTGGAAAAAAAAAAAAAAAATTCTCTCTTTGCTTTATATTTTTCAAGCATGTTTTTTCCTATAATTGCTGTTCTCAAGGGCTAGGCTATATTGCATCCAAGGACATCAGAATAATACATTACATATTACATATGCAGTGTGTTCACATGCACTATGATTATAGTTATTAATAAATGAGATACCTACATAGCCTTAATCTCTTTGGTATTTTTACATAAATTATGTGGTAAGAAAATGAAATCTTAGATTAGAGATAGAGAGAACAACAACAAGAATAACAGCAAAATACTGCTCTGTATTCTGCAAACTGTGCTGCTTGCTAGACTTGCATAAACTCTGTGATAGGGAACATTCCCTGCCTCTTGGTCTTTTGCCATTGCCATGAGAAGGCTACGTGAAATGTCAAGCCTGCCATCCTTGGTTCTTTCACCCAATGATCAGTGTGAGAGGAGCCAATGCAAGGGAGAAGGCTGCCCATTTTCTCCCTGCACATATGTCATGTGGGGCCATGCACAATGACTTAATTTAGCTTCTCTTCTATGCTCCTATCTTACGTGGATGCTTCTTTTGAAGCCTGGTTGTCTATTGATCCTTTAGACTCATTCTGTGTAGGCCTGGCATTTTCCACCCCAGGGGTTTCTATGTTATTCACTGTAGTGGTTAGCTTAATAATAGAAACTGATTCTTCACTTTTAATACATCAGAGTACTCTACTACCACCACAGCCTACTTGATCTTTTTCATACATTTTGTATTGTTGATATTAGTTTTAATTATTGGCTAAAGGGCATAGGGAGATTTCAAAATAAAATTTGAAGAGAAAGGTGTTCAGTGGGGTTGCTATGTCATTTCAAGTGACTACGGATTGTGTAGATTAGCACCAAAAAGCCTGTATAAAAAAATGAGCTTAGCCTCATAAAAACTTTGAGCATTTTGTTAGTTCTTGCTATACCAAATATGACTTATACCGTATCACTTAAGACACTCCCATATTTTTATAGGCTTTTTCCAAACTGCTATCCCAAACTCTAAGGCAGTTTCTGCTTGCCTCTGACTTAGTTTTTTATAGAGCATTGACCATTACTCTGCAAAAAATCATATCTTGGTTTTATTTTAATAGAAATTGCCTGAGAACTTAATGTTATAACAACCGTAAACTGCACTTGCTCCACAGGCCATTTCATTGCAGAGTGACTGTAAACATTAATGTTCTCTTCTGTGCCTTGCCATCTCCAAACAACTCCACCTGCAAACAATCCTATATATCATAAGAAATAGAGTTTGGTTTTGGTTGGTAGGCTAGGGATGGAAACACCTATAACATAGCTCATGCAGAGACCGAAGGCCCAGGCCTGAGCTTAAATGGAGCCCCTGGGCCTTGGGTGAGGGTGGAGGCCCCAGGTGAAGCTCTTGGGGTGATTAAGGCCTATTAGCGCACTCGGGGCCCTGCCAAATTCTTGGCATGGCACACAGCTAACCAGGAGAAGATTTTTGACCTGCAGAAAGAATAAGATGTAAAAAATTTGAGGGAGGCCTGCAGATCATACAGGAGTGAGATTATGGTGATGATCAGTCACACATTCTGTGAGAAAGAGGGTGATGAAAAGGTGAAAGTTTATCAATATATAGATCCCTTTCAGTATAAGATGCTGGCCTCTACTTCCATGTCCACATGCTGGTTTATGTTTCTTAAACCTAACACAATAACATTCCTCCCTCCAGTTCACTGCTAGAGGAAAAAGAAATATTCCACCATCTCTGCTTTCAATGGCTTATGTACATGGCCAAAAAGGAAAATATTCAAAATCTGTCATGCATTACAAGGCAGGAAATATCATGCAGGAGCCTACCTCTTGGATGGCTGTGTGGTCGTTGATGGAATGCCAACAGCTTTTGAATTTAATGGGTACTTTTTCCACCCGGGGGTAGGAGTTGTTGCTCTGGTTTGTATGTTGATCTCTCAGTGTAACATCCAGCAGACTGAAAATAGAGGCCAGTGGGTAATTTACAGGGTCCACAGGCAGCTTTTAAAAGGTGCTTTTAACATGTGCCTTAACAATTTCCAACCCCCTTTTCAAAAGCAGTAAGGTGTTTCTAAACAGGCTATGAAATGTACCTCCTACACCTGTCCATTCATCACATCAACATCTTGAAAACCAGGGAGATCATTGCCAGCTTGAGTTCTGTAATAATTCATGTATAAGGCTGGGTCCCTCTCTATCTTTACCACTACCATGTTGGCTCATTTTAGTAAAATATCAGAGACTTTCAGGGCCTCAGATGCAAATTGACAATCACCTTCCCAAAGCAAGATGAGACATGCTTGTTCTAGCCAGTCTTTATTTCAAAGCTGATTGTATCAATCTTCTGGAGGTTTTCTGGCACACAGTGCAGCTTATGATACATCATGGGAAATGATCTTGTTGTTATTATGGCCTATCGGAATCCAGTGCAATAAAGGAACCAAAAAGTCCCTGACAAGTTGGGGCCTTACAAGGTCTGTGCAGAAGCAGAGCAAGCTAAATCCTCCAGTGATATCCACCACAAAAGGAAATTTCTTAGCAGCAACCCCTAGAGAAGCCCCCCAAAATATGTGCTAGAATGCCAGTTTCAGAAAAAGTGTAAGGATTTTCATCCGTTTTAAGCTTTGTTTTCCTTATAAGAGGTTTGTAGACCAGGCCTACTGCTGAAGAGTCCATGGCTGAAGCTTTGCTGTGAGGGATGATAAGCTGGTTCATATGTTCCATCAACATGGATTATCCTGCCATGTCTTACCCAGCAATGCTATTTCAAAAGTGGTGTTTTCACTGATGTTATTCCAGCTGTGCAGGCATTGTATTTCTGCCAGCCCCACCTCTCACTTGCATGAGAGTTCCTGGGGACTCACCAGCTGTATGGTGAAGCCTGAGCTGATGCTTTGTGGGAAAATTCTGGGGCTGGCATTGGTTGGTAATGTGATGTAAAAACTCCACCCTCCTCCTTTTACCACTGCTTTTACCCAAACACTAGATGTCCTGGACTTGGGAGGCTTTTGCCCAACTGTTAAATTTCTAGGGCCAGCCACGCCACTTCACCAGCACATGTTTCTTTCTTCCTTTCCCTTTTGCAGCAATGATCTCCTCAATTTTGTAGATTCCGTCCTCATTGCTTCATGACCATAGTCTATTAATTGGTACACAGGTACTTGCCCCTTCCACAATTTTAGCTACTTTGAAAATTTCACCTGTGAATGTCTTCTCATAACCTTTCTTAAATCTCTCTTTTCTTGTAGACACCCTTACATGGTCTCCTTTTTTGAGCAGAGGCACAGATTCTTTAATTTAATTTTACATTTAATTTAAACCAATCCCTGTATATGGTTTTCCAACCCTCTTGAAGTTTAAAGGGTTCTTGTCCACAGGCTCTGTGGCTCTGATAGTTCTGTGGGAGCTACGGTTACAGCTCTTCACAAACTGATAACACATCAATGCAGCAAAAAGCATTGCACGCTGTAAAATATCTCCACATCTTGGTTTTGAGAATCCTGTTAAAATGCTCTATGATATGAGGCTTTTACTTCATTATTAGTAACAAAGCGGTGAACATTATACTGCTTAAAAGCTTTTCTAAAGGCTAATTTTAAAATTCTTTCCCCTGGTCTGTCTGTAACTTCTGACGCGTGTGCCCCCTGCTAAAAATGTTTCTAAAAGCCTCAGCTATTTCAGAACCCATTTTGTGTTTTAGACCACTATCCCAGACATATGGATAATATGTCTATCACGGTTAAGCTGTACTTAATACCATCATTGTGTTTGGAAAACTGTTGCATATCCACCAAGTCTGCTTATCATTAAGCATCCACCTCTGTCACAATAATCTTGTTTCTTCTAAAGCACTTTCTTGCTGCCTTGTGTAAGCTGTCAGTGTCCTGGTTTGCAAGCTAGGTTGCCACTTGGCTTCAGTTCAGATTGGAAGTTTATCTTTTAGCTGCTTCAGAAAGGTGATTTATACCCCCAAATCTTCCCATTTTCCCAAGAGCATAGGAAATGTCTTTTCACAGAAGCAGTGGTGTAGATATGTCTACCATCATGCCCCTACTACACACATGTAAGAAATGAACACTAGACAATCAATTTAACTCATGCACAGAGAAAACTTATTAACTGTGTATGAGGGGTGATGGCTGCTAGTGAGGCTTCTCCATTTTTTTTTTTTTCATTTTTCTCCTTTCTACGTCTGTTCTCATTTGCTGACTGCAAGACTGGACAAGAATGAAAACAGTTGATGGCACACTTCTGTCCTCTACCTCTTCAGTCAATCAGCCAGAAATTCTTAAAACATTCTGTAAAGTCATCATTGACCTAAGGATGAGGAAACACATATGCCACCAGCCTGCACCCCATAATGGTAGCTGTAAGCTCCCCATAGCCATGAGCAAAGGGAGCTCCCCACCACCACCTGTCCTCCGGGTGTGAAACCTCAAAACACAGTTGCTGATTCACAGGCCCTTCCATTTTTCTTTCGGGTTTATGTGGAAAGTGTGTGGGTTTTTTGGGAAGCTCTTTGGGGCTTTTCCTTATTGTCCCCCCCCTTTGTTCTTCAGAAATTGGTGTTTTGTTCYGGTTTTCCATTTTGTGGACAGGGTTGCCTGTATCCTGCAGCACAGTGCAAAGCGCTGAGGCTGCCCCAGGATTACAGCATGGTCATGCTGGCAGTATGGAGCTGGGCAGGGGGGGCCTCTCCTGTGTAGGTGAAGGGGGGTGCATGGGCCCCCTTAGTTTGCCTCCTTGAATGGGTCCATGGCCCTCAGGCATGTCCTAACTTGTTTGCACCCCCCACCCTTCTGAAGCATTCCACCCCCTTAAACCCTGGCAGGGGCTGCTTGCCCCATCATCCAATGACAGGGCAGTCTGAAAACACATGGTGTATGACCTTTTCCAAAATGGTGGCCTCCCAGGAACAAAAAGAGGTAGAGTAAACCAACCACGTGACCAGAAAAGAGGAGGGACTCTTGGTGCAAGTGACTGTGACTGCTTGTATGGATGGGGTCTTCTGCTGGAAGTTGGAGGGCATGGCACCTGCCACTTCATTTCTTGAGTAAGCTTGTACTAAAGTTATACTATTATAAGTATAAACTTATCCTAGTATTTAATTTCTGTCTTCATCTGGGTCTGTCTCACCTAAGAAGTACTTCGAATTGCTTCTGTAATAATACAGCCTTTTTGGGCTTGCTCACCCCAGAACTGCATGAATTCTCTCCTGTATGTCATTCATCAAACCTTCTTCCTGGTCTGTTCTTGTTAGGGCTCTTGCATTAGATTTTATATCAGTTATGACCGGAAGACTTTGGAGTTTCTCCCATTTCTTGACACTGATTTACAAAGTAACACATGTATTAAGATGGATTTTTCTTCTCTTCCCTTCTTTGTGATCAGATCTTCCCTCTGTCTCTGGCAAAGTACCTTCACAGGGTCAATGCAGGCTGTATGTAGCTACCCTACTTCGCAAGCAAGTTGATTTTTTGAGCAAAAAAGAGCAAAGTAATCTCAAATGATAAACTGTAGCAGATAATGCGTTCCCTAAGGGATGTGCTCAGGAAGGAAGTTAAACATGTAACTGGAAGTCCAATGCCTTGTTCATTTTTGGATTCCAGCAATCAATCTGAAGACTTCATAATCGATACTGCAATTATATGTATACTATATTGATACGAAATGCTCTATTTTGCTCTTTTTATGCTGTGTTATCTGATAATTTATAATGATACCTATGTTCTCCCATTCTTTCTCCCAATTTAGTGTTCTAACCACTTGGATAATGAAACATTTTCATCCTGTTTCTGTCTCAACACATATTTTAAAGCATAACAACCCAAAGGAATGGAACCAAGCAAAAGTCTGAACTCTATGTTTTGATTTATTAATTTTAATGCTTTAATGTTTGATGCTAATTTTTAATATGGATTGCTTTTTTTTTTAATGTGATCATTTAAAAGACTAGTTGCTTCACAAATAGCTGTGCACTTAATTTAGATCATCAACACAGAACCAGATCATGTTTGTTTTGTTGGACTACTTGTGATTAGAATAAAAACTTTGCACTCAGCAAGGCAAAAGCATGTCTAAAAGTAGGTGTATTTTGGAACATGACATTCAGAAAGAGCTTCTCAGTTAAGCAAAATGTTCCATTCCCTTTTCTCACATTTTGCAATCAAAACAATCTCAGTCACWAAAGAATTATGAAAACAACAGCCTTTGACTGAAAAATCTGACTGTTCAAATGATAAATAAGATATTGATTTTTTTCACCTCCCAGTTGCCATATTAAACTCAGTTAAGATCAAGAATGAGTGAACATTGCCACTGTTCTGTCTGCGTTTAGTGATCACTCTTGATAGTTTAGTACATGTGCAAATGGCTCAATATATATGTAAATGGAATGTTATTGAATTTCCCTTGCCTGAATGGCTTGTCTAAACTTGCAGTGGAATAGTGAAAAGATGTATTGATTCCTGGCAACATACTTTATCCATTCTGTGAAGAAATACAGAGGTTCAGTCCAAGAGTTTATTGCATCATGATCTTTATATGAACATTCAATTAACATGTATTTCATAATTCAATCACTAGTGGAAGAACTGTAGTGAGAATATTGGGATTTTTATTCAAAATTATTTTATTATGAACTGATTTCATTACAAATACCTATAATTTATTTCACTTCTATATAAAATATTGGTTATTGAAATTAAATATCAGTAAGCAATATGTCCTCTAAATTGCTTCCAAATTGCATACTTAGAGTTTTGCTGTTAGTCAAAGGAAGAGACAGGAAAAATTTCACTCATATTCACATAAATTGAATTATTTTAAGTTCAAAATATGAATTAAAATATAAGAGAGACGATTAAAAGTAATTGCATTACAAAGTACTGCTAAGGCAACTGGAAAATGAAAAGGAAATCAATAAAAATGAATAGATGATTGTACAAGAAGTTATGAAAACTATTAAGAGCATTCATCTTATAGAAAGAACAAGAGGTGGGATATGCAGACTCCTAGGAAAAGAGAATGACTTATTAACAGAGGAGGTAAGAATGTACTTGAAAAAATGTATCTTCCCATGATTATCTCAGAAAGCACAGCAGGCAAGTAGTTAGAAAATCACTGTGAGCTGGGTGAGACAGGCCTAAACCCTGGTGGGAGTGCCTTAGTCATTAGATAAAATGGTGGTAATTGCTCCTTCCCTGGCAGTTCATACAACATTGGCGCACTATCTGGCTCTGTGCCAGATAATGTGCTACAATCAATCTATCTCTCTTAGGTTGCTTAAAGCTATACATAGTCATGCAACATCTTTATCCAAAGATGAGGTACTCGAATTCAGATCCTTGACTCCAAACTTTAGGAAGCATCTGAGGAAAATAATATATGATGGCTTGTTTTCCTGGACTGCATATCATCCTTTGATGTCTTGCTTCCCAATCATACCCCCGATCTAAACCACAAGAAAAGTTCCTCCCAGAGCTGGAGATATTTTTGTAGGTAAAAGTAGCAAGTTTGTCCTACTGTTGTTCACAGAGAGACTGGTGGAGTATTAATAGATACCTTCACGAATACCTGAGAGTCTGCCAAAGCTAAGCATGAATCCAAATATTCACAGTGTAAGCAAGCTGATCACTGTCTTTTTCAATTTTTGCCATTTCTTATTCTTCCATTTAAAAAGTTCCAGTTATTTGAACCTATGACACTTTGCTGCTCATTCATATGGGCACCAATCACACAGCCAGGGAAAGCCTGGAGCAGGTCAGTGGGGCTCTGGGGTAAGGGAGAAGGGGATGTGGCCTCAGGTGGTATGTTTGTTAATCCTCCTGGTCATGGGGAAGGACTTGGGCAGGAGGAAACACACACCTGGTACACCAAAACCTAGAATCATGTAATAATGTAGGTTGGAAGGCATCTCCAAAGGTCTTCTAGTCCAAACTGTCCTGTTAYTGAAGAATCTTTTTCAAAGTTAGCAGACATAGGATACTTTTTTTCTCTGGTGCTGTTTTTTTCTGTCAGAAAAGGAAGTTGATCTAGATGCCAGACATTTTGCCCAGTACACTTCAAAAGGTATTCAAGAAAAGTTAAAAATACCTGCAAAGTGGAAAACAAGAACTTTGCCAAGGGAAATATATATAATGATCCTTATAAAGTAAGATTCATGTTTATTATCAGTATGCATGTATCTGTTTATGGAAAATGGAAAAATCTAACATAATTTCAGATTATTTACTAATACACTGACTAGATGCTCAGGTTTCTTTGCTGGCAGAAGTTGTCTTTGATTTAGGTTGAAAATAGAATCCATATTTCAAAGCAGTTGTCTTGCTTTTGATTCTTTTTCAGCAATAGACCACATGGTATAGTTTCCCTATCATGAGTATAAATACAGCCTTATATTTTAATTTACCATATTTTTGGAAGTGACAGAGGAGAATAATTCCTTCAACATCAGAGCAGTGCATAAGCCAAGTGGTAATAACAAAACTTTTTTATTCTATATGAAGTGAACTTCTTCATGAGGCAAACCAGCAGATATAAAGATCTTTCAGACTTCTTGTCTTTCACCACTGGCTGTTATTAACAGTTCGTGGACCTCACTGAGGTCCCTTTACCTGATTGTGCTCTGAGCCTATAGTTGTCCTCTATAATATGGGCACATATTTTCTTTTGGGAAGATAGAAATTTTTTTGCAACAGAAGTCTGTGTACTTTCCAAAAGAGCAACCTTGTACTGATGAAAAGCAAATATGTGTGGATAAATGCACATATTTTTATTTCACAACCAAATGCAATTGTTGCTTATTCTGTGCAACCCGTTCAAATCCTAGTAAAATGAAATTTGAAACCAGGTTTAATGGTAGAAATCTGAATGACTAAAATAGCTTGCAAAAATCTTTCTCTTTCTGCTAAATCTATTCTTCTTCTATAGCTTATTTATCCAGGATATAAGAAAATTGTGGTGTACTTGAATGTCAGTTAATTAATTTTTCAAAGAATTGAATTTTTCAATTGAATTTTCATGTGATTTTTTTCATGAAATTTTCAAGCTTTTTAGAACTGAAGAATATGTGTCAGTAGAGTATATCCAGTTGTGAACCAGCTCCATCAACTTCAGTAGTAGTTTTGGCTTGATTAAGGATTGCAGGGTGGTCATTATGTGATGTATTGTAGTCTTTTATGTAGGGGTTTATGTCGCTATGAACTGAGATAATGTTAACATGCTACTGACACATTCAGCTTTTCTTTTAATCTCCACATTTTTTTTGAGTTATGACTCAATACTTTCTCCTTGCCTAACAGACCTCAGAATGGCAGAGATAAGACTGTTAAGGTCCATCTTGGATGAAGCTGGAATGTTTTAGTATAAAATATCAGTAGTAAATCAAAGCAAGCAGGGACTACTCTATACAAAAGGGTATTACTTGTCTCAAATGTTTTTGAAAGCCTAAAACTGCAGTAACAGCTACAGAACAAAGGCACCCATGGACCCCTTATATCTCTGTGAGAGATACCCAGATATTCAGTGCATGCAGAATCTCTCCATATTTAAAATGACTAGAAATGGATCAAAGACATTTTGAGTGAAATGTAAATGTCTCTAGATCAGGATTTTGTCTTCAGATATGCGGATCAACTGGGCACCTGGACTCTCGAGCCCCTGAGGATCATGGTCCCTCTCCAGTTGTTGGTATTCAGACCTCATACAGTTACACAGACACACACACATGCTGTAAGGGTCTCTTCGGTAGCTGATCTTAGACACAGCCTACTCAGTAGCTGTTCCCCAGGCCCAACCTCCTGCAGTTGCTGGGACCTGGACCTGCAATTACCTCAGGCTTATAGCCTCTCACTGCTAGCACTCAGACCTCTTCTCCTACTTGCTGGCCAGTCCATCTTGAAATTTGCTAGCATACATACACACACAGGCTCAGAATATAGAGCACACACACACACAGAAGATAATTATGAACAAGACTTAATAAGAATACAGGACTGATTGCAGTCATTACATGCAGGATTCAGTTAGCCAGGTGTACAGACCAGTGACCTGTTTACATGTGACTGGCACCTTTTATTATCTTCTTACATTTTCCCATCCTTGTTCTTCCACTGTCCACCTTGATCTCTCCCTTTTCCCACCTTTGGTTGCTCCCCTAAACATCCTGTGCGAAGTCTTGTGCCATCCCCAAATGCTCTTCCCTGGCATCCCACAATGAGACCCATACCCCTGCAGGCTGTACCCCCCCTCAGTCTGTAAGATGATCCAGAGTGTAAGGGAGGAGCAAGGGGTGGCTGCTCCCCAAGGGATGGGGAACTGATTGTAATAATACAGCCAGCAGGGCAGGTGCCTCACCAGCCAGGGCTCAGTCCCACAGTGTCAGAGGCAAGCAAGAAGAGTGATAGCAGCAAAGACAAGGTAATCAGCCAGAGAATCCAAATCATCAGGCAAGCTCACGGTTTGAGGCAGGTCTGATGTCAAACTGGGAAGTCAATCCACAGGTCAGGGTCAGGATCAGGTCTGGTGAGAGTAACTAGGGTTAGACACAGTCCAGTGATTGCTGGGCAGGTCCATAGTGACAAGACAGGTCTGAAGTCACATATGTAAATAGGCATTGTTTGTATGTGTGTATGTGTGCTTACTGGAAACATATGCTCAGCCTTGTGGACCTGGGAGATGGAGCTGCAGCAGCCTTGGTTCTATCGAGCTACCAGATTCGGCACTCCTAACACTTTCCAGATAATTTGCTTCTTAATTCAAAACTTTGAAAGCTTTTGTTTCTAGAGCTGAGCTTGGATTTATTACCCTGACTGTTGTATATTACTTTGAGGAATCTAAGACAGACCAATGGACAACATATTGTTGAAGGTTTTGCTTGAGGTGAGGAAACCAAGAATCAGTACACCTTAATATCCATGTAAGAAAAACCTTAGCCTCGGAGACAGTCCGTGATAGGACCTATTTCTTTTACTGGCTATAATCAGGACATCCGGGTGTGAACAATATTTTTAAGACCTAAAGTTGTCAAGTCACAGCATTTGTCAGTAAAGGCTTCCACTAGATTCTAAATTTAATTTTCTTGCTAATTTCTTCAGATGTTTCTGTCCTCTCACCAGCATCACCAGAAATGAGTCCTTATTTCCTATGATATTATCATTCATTTAGTGACTAAGCTGATTTCACATCTTTTTTTTTTTCTTGGGCCATCTGTTTACTACAACATTTTTTACTATCTCCCCATTTTCCTCAGTAGCATCTTCAGCCATGTAAATGAATAAGAAATAAATAGGAAATTACCACACGAGAACTGAAAGGCTGTTGATTGTGCTCTCTTCTATTGGAATAAATCTGCATAGGGTCTCTCCCAAAAATGATGTGAAGGAACTTTGTGTCACAGAATATATAGGACAGGAATTGCCCCGATGATACTAAGAAATCTATTTACTTGTGGAAATGTAATGGATAGTTTCTTTTTCATTCCTCTCAGAAAAGGAGAGTTCATCACCTTTATATTTTTCTAGCTGCTATACACCTAGTAGCAATGTTCTTTTGTTTACACAGGCTCATTCGTATAGCTGTATATTGATGCTGCTTTGTTGATCTGTGTCATATGAATGTAATAACAATGCTTTTTCTTAAATAAACACATCGATATTTCTGAAATATTCAGCAGTTCTCTGACTGTATTTGGAGTTCAGCCATCTGTGAAGTTATTTGTGAACCGTACAGCTTCTATTTTATGTTTAGAAATGTAAATTTAAGTCTTCTGTTTATAGAGCAATAGTTTTGAGAAAAAAATCTTTAATACGATAGTGCCTTTACTGTCCTATAATAATTTTCCCTAAATCATTATCAGCCTAAGTAACATGCTAGTACAGCTACATGGCAACTTATACACAATTTTAAAGTGCATCCCTGTGAATGTGCTCAACCCCTGGCAAGCAAAGGGACCTCTCTGGGAGTGGTCTGGGGGAGAGACAGAGGAGGCTGAGAGTTTCTCCTGTCACCTGAACCACTTTCCCCTACACACCTTTTATAATAGCCGTATTCAATTCAGATCAAGGCTTGTCCTCAGCGCAGGGACCGGGCTGGAGCTGTTACTGGCTCTGCTGTAAATCTATCTGTGACCCCAGCGCAGGTCAGCGCATGGTTTGTGTGTGAATGCCTGCTGGGAATACCTGCTCAGCCTTGCTACTAGCTGCACCTGGGGGCATAGACCTGTGGCAGCCTTGCCTCTATCTGGCTACTGGATTCAGGAATGCCTAATGGGAGATATTCTGGGAGATTGTCAATATTTAGAGAACAGTAGGCTTTAGCTGTCTGGTACGGGAGATGGAGTTGGGAAAGAAGAGGGGATGGGTCTGTCTCTCCTTCCATCCCTGTTAAGGCGTTAGTAAAGATTATTGAGTGTTATCTCAGGATAGAAGAAAGAGAACATTAGCAGTCTTGGCCAGAAGCTGGGACTGTGACAAACTGCAAGGTGGAGAATGATGCTCGGTAAAGCAGAAAGGGAATTAAGGCAGATTAAATCCAGATTTCTATTTTTCTTTTATTCACTGTCACTCTTTCCTTGTATTTAGAAGTTGTACAAAGCATGCATCAGTGTCATATTGGGAAACAAAGTCTCCCCCAGTCTTGCCTCATTTCCTGACAAATCTAACTACCTTGGTTCAGTTGTCCACTCTGGAAAGAGGTTAATCAGAGGGAGAGAGCAATATATGAATTTTTTAGGATGCTGAAGAAATGGAGGGATTTGTTTCTCTTCCGCATAAACTTTTGCTTATCAACTGAAAATCAAAGGTCCCTTCAATAACAGCACATGTCACAGAACTTGAATTGGTAGAAAGCGGGATCTGACGCTACAGACCATCATCCATGGAAGACAGCCTGTTTCAAGACTAGATATATGTGTCTGGGAGCAAGCAAACTCCTGTCTTACTCCAGTGCTCTTCAAACATCTTCAAGATGTCATGGAAAGACTGCCAAGGCTTGTCCACTCATCAGACTATTACCCTCTGCTGCTCTTCCATGTGGGCACTAATGATACCAAGGACAAATTGGAAACCATCAAACAGGATTTCAGAGCTCTGGGGATGGTGGTCAAGGGTCTGGGAGCCCAGGTCACTTTCTCCTCAATTCCGCCAGTGAGGAGGAAGAATGGGAGGAGGAGTAGACGGATTTTCCAAGTTAACAACTGGCTGCACTGCTGGTGTTGGCAACAGGGTTTTGGTTTCTATGACCATGGGACCCTGCTTGAAGATCAACAACTGATGGGGAGAGACAGGATCCACCTCGCTAAGCGGGGCACGTGTGTCTTTGCCAATAGGTTGGCCAACCTGGTAAGGAGGGCTTTAAACTAGGAAAGATGCAGGAAGGGGGGAAGTTATACAGACAGTGCAGTCAGCAAAATGTGGCTCAAGTTGGGATGCCACCAGCAGGTGCATGCAGCCGGGGAAGTGCGCACAGGACATGACTATGGAGGATCCTCTTGCACCCCTCTTGGGAAACCTGCATACTTGGTTACCTCTCTGAAGTGCCTGTACGCCAACGCATGAAGCATGGGGAATAAACAGGAAGAATTAGAGATCTGTTTGTGGTCGCAGGGCCATGATCTCATTGCCATTACAGAGACATGGTGGGATAGCTCGCATGACTGGAATGTTGTCATGGATGGCTACRTGCTTTTTAGGAAAGACAGGCCAGGAAAGCGAGGTGGTGGAGTTGCTCTTTATGTGAGAGAGCAACTGGAATGTATCGAGCTGTGCCTAGGGGTGGATGAAGAGCGAGTCGAGAGCTTATGGGTAAGGATTAAAGAGCAGACTAACATGGGTGACACTGTTGTGGGTGTTTACTACAGGCCACCTGATCAGGAAGAGGAAGTCAATGARGCCTTCTACAGACAGCTGGAAGTAGCCTCACGATCCCAGGCCCTGGTTCTCATGGGGGACTTCAACCACCCTGATATCTGCTGGAAAGACAACACAGCTAAGCTCAAACAGTCCTGGAGGTTCCTGCAGAGCATTGATGACAACTTCTTGACACAGGTGGTGGAGGAGCCAACAAGGAGAGGTGTGCTGCTGGACTTCGTACAAACAAACAAAGAAGGACTGGTTGGAGATGTAAAGGTTGGGGGCAGCCTTGTCTGCAGTGACCATGAGATGGTGGAGTTCAGGATCCTGCAAGGAGGAGGCAGGGCACTAAGTAGGATGTCAACCCTGGATTTCAGGAGAGCAAACTTTGGCCTCTCTGGGGACCTGCTTGGAAGAATCCCATGGGATAGGGCCCTAGAAGGAAGAGGGGTCCAAGAGAGCTGGTTAATATTCAAGGATCACTTCCTCCAAGCTCCAGATCGGAGCATCCTAATGAGCAGGAAGTCGAGCAAAGGAGGCAGGAGACCTGCATGGATGAGCAAGGAGCTCCTGGCAAAACTCAACCAGAAGAAGGAAGTATACAGAAAGTGGAAAGGGGGACAGGCCACTTGGGAGGAATATAGAAACATTGTCAGAGTATGCAGGGATGTGACGAGGAAGGCCAAGGCCCATTTGGAATTAAATCTGGCAAGGGATGTCAAGGACAACAAGAAGGGCTTCTTCAAATACATCAGCAGCAAAAGAAAGACTAGGGAAAATGTGGGTGCCCTGGTGACACAGAGAAAGCAGAGTTACTGAATGCCTTCTTTGCTTCAGTCTTTACTGTTAAGAAGAGCCCTCAGGAATCCCAGACCCTGGAGGCAAGAGAGAAAGTCTGGAGAAGGAAGACTTTCCCTTGGTGGAGGAGGA
>NW_020450854.1:43982-124102 GCF_003343035.1 Apteryx rowi
AGCAAGGCTTTTGACACTGTCTCCCATAACATCCTCATAGACAAGCTCAGGAAGTGTGGGCTAGATGAGTGGACAGTGAGGTGGATTGAGAACTGGCTGAATGGCAGAGCTCAGAGGGTTGTGATCAGCAGCGCAGAGTCTAGCTGGAGGCCTGTAGCTAGCGGTGTCCCCCAGGGGTCAATACTGGGTCCAGTCTTGTTCAACTTCTTCATCAATGACCTGGACGAAGGGACAGAGTGCACCCTCAGCAAGTTTGCTGACGATCCAAAACTGGGAGGAATGGCTGATACACCAGAGGGCTGTGCTGCCATTCAGAGGGACCTGGAGAGGCTGGAGAGCTGGGCAGAGAGGAATTTCATGAAGTTCAGCAAAGGCAAGTGCACGGTCCTGCACCTGGGGAGGAATAACCCCATGCACCAGTACAGGTTGGGGGTTGACCAGCTGGAAAGCAGCCCTGCAGAGAAGGACCTGGGAGTGCTGGTGGACACCAAGTTAAGCATGAGGCAGCAATGTGCCCTTGTGGCCAAGAAGGCCAATGGTATCCTGGGTTGCATCAGGAAGAGTGTAGCCAGCAGGTCGAGGGAGGTGATCCTCCCCCTCTCCTCAGCCCTGGCAAGGCTGCATCCGCAGTGCTGTGTCCAGTTCTGGGCTCCCCAATATAAGGGAGATATGGAACTACTGGAGCAAGTCCAGCGGAGGGCTACAAAGTTGATTAGGGGACTGGAGAATCTCCCCTATGAGGAAAGGCAGAGAGCTGGGCCTGTTTAGTCTGGAGAAGAGAAGACTGAGAGGGGATCTTATCAATGTATACAAATATCTGAAGGGAGGGTGTCAAGAGGATGGGACCAGACTCTTTTCAGTGGTGCCCAGCAATAGGAAAAGAGGTAATGGGCACAAACTGAAACACAGGAAGTTCCATCTGAATATGAGGAAAAACTTCTTCACTGTGAGGGTGACAGAGCACTGGAACAGGTTTGCCCAGAGAGGTTGTGGAGTCTCCTTCTCTGGAGATATTCAAAACCCGCCTGGACACGATCCTGTACAACATGCTCTAGGTCACCCTGCTTGATCAGGGGGGTTGGACTAGATGATCTCCAGAGGYCCCTTACAACCTCCACCATTCTGTGTGATTCTGTGAAGTTCAAACACACACAGGCTTTGGCATTGTACTCTCTGAAAACATTGTATCATTCAAATATTGTACAAAGCATTGCCTTTGTGAGTCAGATCTGACATTTTTCTGTCCTGTTCATAATCTGCCGTAAATGGAAAGTATATATTTCATTTTTTATGTAACATTCTGCAATATGTCTTTTATCTTTGTATGGCCTTACTTTATGTAGTGACAACGAGAAAACATTGTTAATTTGGCAGCTTTCAAGGTGAATTGGTCTATGATCACTAATACTGGAATGGAAGGTAAAATGTGCTTATTATTATATGTCCTTGACAACACATGGGGAAAAGGCACAAACTATTTAGACTGCCTTTATCTCCTTCCAACATTCACGAATTAAAGGAACTGATGGAAAAATTAAATCCTATGTATCCTGCCTGAGATAGAGAAAGACAATGAGTTGGACTTTGCAACTGTCTTCAGATAGCAAAAGAACCATGGAAAGATTTAGACAGTGACTCTCAAACTTGGAAGCAGCAGTGGTTCACAGAGCATGATGGCTCTGGGCTACGAGGAGAGCATGCTGACATTCAAGTTTGTATCCATTGCCCTTGACAGAGTTCCTGAATTGATCACAATTCCACAATGCTCCTGGGTGCCTCAACACTGCCAATTTTATCTGCTCTGTTTGCTTCAGAACCCTGGCCCCCTGCTTGTCCCCACTGCATGCATAATAGTTTACCCTCTGGATCCAATCTGGAGTAAACCAAATAGTGGGCTGAGGGAAGAAATCCAGGCACAGAGCAAAAAATAATTTACTTGAGTCTATACCCAGTGGCATGGACATGACTTTTCTCTAGCCAAGCCACTTCCCTGGTGCTCTAGTGGAAGACTTCTTATGTGATGAGAAGCCCTCACAACAAATCCCAACACATCTACCATGAAAGCACAGCTCTGGTGAGCTGCAGAACAAACCTCTAATTATTCTGCCTTCTGTCCTACTGTTTAAAAAATCATGAGGCAGCTGGATCAAAGAAGGTTAATCTGGGGATCAAAAGAGACCTAATCTCCACCTGTGAAAATCTTGGTGACTGGCAGATTAAAAGGGTGAAACACAGCCCGTGCCATGGGATTTCAAGTACATAGGTCGACAGTAGGAAGATAGGCAGCTAGAAGATGAGTAAGTGCGAACAGAAGTGACAGCTTCTTAGGGTTTCTATGCTTGAGCTTCCTGCTTCAGTCAGACCAGGAACTGGCTTACTGACTAGGGCTTACTCACTAGGATGAATCACAAAAGCAATAGATTTATCTTTTCTTGCTACCCAGGTATTGGGTAGCCATATGATAAGCATTCAGCCTAAGTTCTTAATACCTCCAGATCCTGTAGTTAGAAAAGACTGCAGGCCACCTTTTCCTGACTGATACTGTCTGTGGAGGGGTCAGTGAGATAGGTAGTGGCCAACTGAGTGGAGCTAAAAGTTCCTTTGAGAATTTTAAACCAAATTTGCGGTGGAAACCTCCCCCAAGAACACCTAGCAGAGGTCTCTAGAGGCAGTCCTGAAGATGCTCCCGCCTGTAAGTAATGAGGTTGAGAAGTTGTTTTAGTCTCTAAACCATATTATTGGGGAGCTCAGATGCAACCATGATGCTTGTTTTCCTAGTTTCCTACTGTGCAACTGCATTAAAAAATGAAAAATCCACCCTCTATCATTGCTTTTTCCTGCAATCAGATGTGATACTTAATACAGGGATGTTATTTACCTGTCAGAATAAAGACAAGTTAGTGTTTGTAATAAGAGGTCCCGGAGACATTACTTCTTCTTCTCTGAACTCCATGTGAGTTGACTGTACACTTGACTGTAAAGTTATTTTAACAGGAGAGGAAACAAAAAATGTCATTCACAAATAAACTTGCTGTTGAAGATAAATGATATCTGAGGCCGAAAAGAGAAACACGTAGGAAACAACTGAACTGTTACTTTAATCTCAGTGCCAGTAAAATGCAGATCTTACATTGGTTTCAGTCATGAGAGGAATACCTAGGTACAAGACTAATTTTCTAGTTTTATTTCATGGGCATGTAGAATAAATAAGTCTATTTAAGTGAGCAAAAAATTGTTTCCTTGGGCTAAAAGTAAATTCAATCTCTATGTAATATTCACCCTTTTTGCATCATTCTTGAAATTCTGCTTAGAAAATTCTGCTTTGAATATTCCTTTGTATCTGTCCTTAATTTCTGTATTTCTGAATGCTTAAGGGAATGTTATTTGCGCACATGTCATTGTTATAATTAAAACCTAAAATCCCAAAAGAATATAGTAATTTAAATGGACATGAATAGATGAGATTGCTATGGAAATTTTCTTACACAAATACCTCCTATACTGATATTATCTTCCATGATGATAGCTCATTTAGTTTGAGACTTTGCTGGCAAATTTGTGCTTGTCTGGCCAGACGAATCTGGAAGCACTTTGTTGCTGCACATAATTTAGTTCCTGGCCAGCACTCATAGCACCAATTTGTTACCTGGATATGGCTGTGGCTTCTCATTGCAATCACCTTTATTTTGAGTAGAGATAGGAAAGAAAAAGTGCAAGAATTTCTTTCAACCTCTAATCTCTTTCAAGAGGACATGCATCATCCTTTGTCTCATGTGTTCCTTTTCTGTGTATATATAAGTGGAGGGGAAATCTTTTAAAGTATGGCTGGTGTTAGGGAGCTGCATACAATTCCCACTCCTCTCCTTGTCTCTGTGCTGACAAAGGAGCTGGGGAAATCATCACAAAAAAAAATGTTTTTTAGTACTGGACTATGATAAAGGTCGAAACGAAATGTTGGCAGAGTTTCTTGTACTTTTTGTAACAGAGATACAGAAGAGCATTTCTTTCTGCAAAGCCTGCAGTATGAACAATGTTTTTCTTCTGACAGCAGTATTTGATCCCACTAGTGAAAAAGCTCACAAGAAAAGCCAAGTTCTGCTGCCCTCATCCACTGAGCAATACTTAATTCCTTGAGAACTAAAGTGCATTTATCACAAGGAGCAGTTAAGGAGGTATGGGTACTTGAACCACATTCTGAAATATGTTTGGAAGTCTTTTAACTGCAAGTCTGATTTTTCTGATTACTTGTTCATGTATCATTATAAAATTCTTATAATTTCTATAAATTGCTTATAAGTAATTGAAAACTTTGTTCCTTATTAGCTTAGTTTCTTTCTATATTCTCGGGAAAAAGAAACGTTACCAGAACATTTCCCATCCACATTATACACACACATGTGATTGCTATAAGTCCAGTCTTAAGTAAATAAGATAGCTCTTACTTCTAGGATAGAGCCCTGTCACTAACAATAGAAGACTACTGTGCATTTTTGTCCAGTTATCACAACTAAGATACTCATAAAAAGTTAACTGAATTTATGATTTTTCTATGATTTTTTTAAGATACCCTTGTTAAAACATGTTGCTTCTTTATATAGAGTCTAGAATAATTCATCAAAATATGCTGAAAATACAAATGTATGTTTTTTCTTTATTTTCCTTTCTTGCATCAGAACATCACTGAAAAAATCTCATCTCTCATGTTTGAAATACTACTATTACTGTCATTAGTATTTACCACTTACATTCCAGTGGGTTGTGAACTAAGTTAGTTAATATCTTTGGCTTTTCCTGGAAGTTCTGTGAAGGTTTTGTTTTTTTAATCTGAATTTGTGATTTATTAGAGACTGATCTCACAAGCAAACATACCACTTTGTGTCATCATGGAAAAAGCCCTTCCACAGTTTGTCCTTGACAAACAGAAACATGAAAGAAAAGATATTATAATTGTCAAAGTGTTAAAGCAGAAACATACATGTGCAAGCTTGTTTGATATACCTTTATTTTTAACTTAACATTATTATTTTATAAAAATTAACAAGAGTATATTATACTATTTCACTGTTTACTTATAAGACATTAAACAAATGAACTGCAAAAAAGACGTGTGCCTTTCAGTACATCAAATAAGAGTATTATTTACCATCATTTTAAGTCACTGTCTATGAGAAGTAGAATGCCTATAACAGCTTTGCAGACAAAAAAATCTGCAGACAGATTTTCATGCGAACAAAAGATAACTAAGATATTCTACTGAAGATCTATATTCTGGATACCTGAGAGTCTGGGATCTGGTTTTGAGTGCTGGTCCAGTATTCCCAGATGGCTAAAGTTTTAAGCCAGCTAAAGACTTTTGCATAGAAGCACAAGGCAGCTGGAAATTTTAGAAGTTCAAGGCATATCCTGAGAGCATTGTCTGAAATCACATAGTTCATTAGTCATATTTGGAAGCAGTAGGACCATTAAAGTGACTAGGAGGATGAAGCACATATCATATGAGGAGAGGCTGAGGGAGCTGGGATTGTTCAGTGTGGAGGAAAGAAGATGGTGGAGAAGAATCTCAGTGCAGCTTTCCTTTACTTAAGGGAATCAGAGAAGAAGAAGCCAGACTCTTCTCAGGGATGCACAAAGACAGTAGAAGAGATAATGGACACAAGTTGCACCAACGAAAACTCCAATTGGACAAGATGAAAATAAAATAATTTTTCATTAGAAAACAGTGGAACAGGAACACACTGGAACAAGTGCTCAGAGAGGTTGGGAAATTCCCATCCTTAGAGATTTTTGAAGTGTGATGAGACAAGGTCTGATCTAAGTTTGAAGTTAGTCCTGTCTGGAGCAGGAGGTTGGACTTGATGACCTTCTGAGGTCTCTTCCAATCTAAAATATTCTAGAACTGTCTGAATATGATCCTGTAAACTGAAAGTATCTGGTAACTATGTAGAGCATCACCACATAATATCTCACAGACCTACTTTAAGAATTTTCTGCGGTATTTGTCACAGAGAGTTGGAAGAAGAACCTGTAGATAAATCTCAGATACATAAAATAATAGATAGATAAATGTTAGGTAAATATTATTAGCTGCTAATTTTACTTTGAACAAAAGAATATCATCCTAAACAGAGAAATCATGTATCCACGTACAGTTCACACTATTGAATCCTGTGAACTATTCTGCCTGGGAATATTGCCTTCACAGAGTGCATTGAGAGAAATCACCTTGTTTTCTTTAGCAGGATTTATGGGATTTTTGCTATTGTTATTTTTCTTTTAAAAGAGAAGATCAGAATAACAGACTATCTAGATTATTTTCTTCCTCAGTCTGAAGAATATATTTTTTGATAAGGAAGAATTCCCATGAATGGCATAAAGAAAAAAAAGAATCCCAGCTATGGAAGTTGTTTGTTTTGCCTTCTGTTGCTGCAGCCAGGTTTCTGCAAGGAGTAGTAAATTCTTACTGGTTCACTGTTCAAGTCATCTGATAAAAGCAAGGTCACCTGTCAAAGAGTGAAAGAAATACAAGTCATATGTAGGCTGAGGTGCAGACTGACTGTTGACTGGATTTCCAGCTGTTGTGAGCTGTGAACAATTACATCAAATAATAGCTTATATAAATTTAAGTTAAAAAAGAACCCCATCCATTTATTTTAACTAAATAGATTCTGACAGCATTGGGGCACAAAAGAGCATGCGATTGAATAATATCAATTGGAGTGTAGACTGGAGCCTTTTCTATGCCTGAAGCACACTCCAGTTTCATGTAGTATTCAAAATCTCCTTTAATAACCACAAAAGAAAGTGATCCCCCACCCCTTCAGAGTGACCTGTGGTTATTTTCAAAAGTCTAATCTAGAACTTCTTGACTGCTATGGAAAAACTTGATCTGACTGATGCATCTCATCAAGAAAAAAAAAATAGTGTTTTGCCCTCCAGCTCATTAAGTAACACTGTAAACCAAGTAGGGCATGGTGGTAAGCCGTTTTTGAGATCTAGGTTTTTTTTTTCTAGCTCTTTCCAAAACTCCCCCAAAACTATGCTTTTTTCAAAATTGTAAATTAAAGCAAAAATCCATGATCACGTTTGAAGCAAGTTGGAGAGTCATCTACAAATGTAAGCCAAATCATTTTCTGCTAATTTTTTCAGGGAGCACTGAGGGTCAGGCTGCCAGGGGCAGTGGCAGCAAGGTCCAGCTGCTCCCTAAGGTTTGGGGTGCTGAGTGCACCGACACAACTAGCAGTGCAGCAACCTTGACAGCCAGGGCCCTGTCCCACAGTACCTGAGCAAAGCGAGCGGAGCAGGCCCAGGGATGGCAGCCAGCTTCAGCTAAGAGTTCCAATCATCAGGCAAGTCCATGATGATGAGCCAGGTCAGAGGTCAAGCTGGGAAAGTGAAACATGATCAGGTTCACTAACGGTAACCAGGGTCAGACACAGTCCAGGGATTGCAAGACAGGTGACAAGACAGGTCCAAGTTCAAGCCAGGAAGTCAATCCACAGGTCAGTGTCCAGATCGGTGGGATCCATGGCCAGGCACAGACATGGCTATGATACAGCTGGAGACAGGTACACCTACAACATCACTCAGACAGTGACAGACAGCCTAGAACTGAGCTTAAATGGAGGTCCTAGGCCCATGGGCAGAGGGTAGGCCAGGTGAGACTGGTCAGGGTCACTAACACCTATTAGCGCACTCAGGGCCCTTACACTTTTTGGAACTGTTTTTGCATGTAAAGCATTATTACATTTTAACTTGGACTCAGACAACTTAAAAGCTACTTACCTCAAGCCATTTCACCCTTCATTTGGATAATGTTTTTTTCTCTTTGGGATTCCATGCAAGCATCTTCCACGGCTGTATTCTGTCTCCAATATTACTGGGAGATGGAAGAGGGTCTTAAGCTTCTGTCATGCATCTTTATGACCTATACTAGGTTACATCTACACTGTTAAATTAGTCCAGGCAGTAGTGTAAAACCCTGACCCACAGACCAAGTAGAACATATGTGTTAACCATGTGGTTTAAATCTGTGTCCTCTGTAGTGGAACCATTGAGCCCATGCTTTAACCTGATTATTTGAGTATGTGTAGAAGCATGCAGGGCAGTGCATTGTTGCCCATTCCATCTTCTGAGGCAGTCAAGTTCCAGATGTCTGTCTTGCCAAGTTTAGATGTGTATAAAACAGGTGAACCAAATTTCTAAGCTGATTTTTGGTGATGAAGATCTAATTAATACAGTCACTGGATCTAGAAAGTCATTAACCTCTCATTCTAATGTAGGCATGTTTGGGCAGATGAACTCTAGACTTCACTGACTTATATGGGCTAGATTTGCACTGACTGTAAAAGAAGATCGGACACATTCTGGACACCCAGAGATGATGAGGTGCTGCCTCCCAAGGCTATGATTTGCAATACCATTGAAGATGGCCAAGGTTCGACTTACTCCTTTTCAGACAGTGTCCTGAAAAGACTGTCAGGGAGGGAGTCCTGAACAGAAACAACTCCAAGTACTCTGTAGCAGGGACGGCAGTGCCCTGTGGTCATATGTAGGAGCGGTGTAGATGGCTGCTGAAACTGCAGAAAGTAGAGAAGGGATAGAAGAAGGGGTGTGAGAGGATGACTGCTGTAGAGGAAAGGTGTAGTGTGGTGTTGGCCCTCTTTGCACTCCCACTGCTCTTTGCCAGGTTACTATGTGGTCAGTCCCCAGGAATGATCTGGCCTTGTGCACTACCACCACTGCTGTCATCGTTAATGTAAGCTCCACTAAAACTGAAATCAGCTCATCCATTCAATCTTTTGCATGAGTTAGCTACTTGGGTATAGATTTGGTTAGAACCCCTGTCCTGGCCATCTTTTATATGCTCTTTTCTTCTGTAGAGCTTGCAGTGGTAGCTTTTGGCCTGAGTCATTTTTATTCTACATATATTTTCTCATTGTTGAGACTGATTGCTGCCCATTCACCCTATCTGTATGCACTGTCTTTGCTCTGGCTTAAAGATTGATAGTGCTACTGTGGTATCACTCCTTTTTGGCAGAACTTATGTGTGTCCTCATCATCAACTTTCTGAGTCTTCCCGGGCTTTCAGTCCAATTTTTCCCATTAACTACCTGCTCTTCCTTTACTCGCCTCTTTTTTCTTCATTCTTTGGATGCAGTGAATTATTCTCTATTTATTGTCTTAGAATCACAGAAAAAAAGTAGGTCGTAAGGGCCCTTTGGAGGTTGTCTGGACCAGCTTTTTGCTCCAAGCAGGGCTAACTGTAGATCTAAATCAGGTTGCCCAGGTTCTTTTCTAGGTGAGTTTTGAAAATCTGCTACAAAGGAGATTCCACAGTTGTCCACAATCCTGTCTTCGCATAATTCACTTTATTTTTGTTTCTCTGTAAATTTTTTAAACTACTTGTCTCTGCTGCTTATTGTTCTTCCTCTTTCAGGTTTTCTTTTTCTCTACATATATTTATATTTCAAACAGCAAGGAGATTTGCTCTGTAAGAGAAAAACCTCCTCTGCATTGAAAAAAAGTGGATGGTGAGTGCAAAGTGCTCTCAGAAAAGTACAATGACATCTCTTTAATATACACCCTCCAAATATGCTTTTGTAAATTTTGATCTTGATGTTTAGGTACGTAACTTCCATTTATTTTCATAACATCTATCTTGCAGATGCACGGAATCATCCTGAAAAATGGAAGAATTATCTTCTCTGCAATTTGAGTGGTAAATTTTCAGGATTTCCCTATACTTTACCTTAAAAAATTTCCCAGAGAAGAACATAATTTCCAAGTTATGCCATGTTTTGGAGGTGTATATAGGGTTTATAATCCCCTTTTTCAGAGTTGTGTTACAATTTTAACTAGAAAGGAAGGAGTGTATTCTCTGGTTCAGAGTCTTTTGTACAACTTCTAGGAAGAAATGTTTCAGTGAGATTTCAGACCAAATTGTTAGAACAACTACAATCACAGTAAATCCCCAGTTTGTGACAGCAGATATCTCAGAAGATTAAATAAGCTCATAGGATTGTCAAGATTTGATACTAAATATTTGGTATCAAAGATAATTCCCAGAGAATCTTACAGAATGCAATTTTAGTTAAAAGGAATTTTAATGTGAACCCATACTCTGATTAGCACTATGCTCTGAAACCTGACCCTATCTGCATCCAGATTTAAATGCCAAATTGCCTGAACACCACTAATTTGGTTGCTGTTGCATTTTAAGGTCAACTTTCCTTTGACTGACTTGCAGAGTAAATTTTCTTCTTAAATTGTCAGTATATTTAAGAACAGGAACAACTTCTATTCTCATAAGTTTTAACTGCTTAGGTAGGACATTCTATCAGTCTTTTGGTAAATTAACTAAAAAATAGAAGAAAACTCCTCTGATTTGCAATGATTAAGGGGATAAGAAAGTTCACAACAGAAGAGAACTTAAATCCATTCAGTTCCAAATCTATATTATATTTATTTAAGACAATTGTCTGGCTACATATGTTTTGCTCTCTCTTTTGTGTAGCCTGAAACAGATATATCTTAGATGTCTTGTAATAAAGAAATAAAGCATAAGCATAGTCTGGTTCCAATTCTTCACTGCAACCAATTTTTCATTGCAAGAGTGGCTAAGCACTGAAATAGGTGTCCAGAGAGGTTATTGAATCTCCATCTTGGAGATTTTCAGAACTCACCTGGACAAGGTCCTGAGCAACCTTGAAGTTTAGAAGTTGGCTCTGCTTGGAGCTCATGTTGGACTAGATGATAGACTCTAGAGAGATTCCTTACAGCCTTAATTTTTTTATGCTTCTAATCATGACTGCAACCCCTGTAAAGGACTGTGCAGAATGATGATTCTTCTATATTCACAGCCAAATCAAAGTGAATGTCTGAAATAAAGAATTGTCTTTATTTTTTGCAGAAGAATGAAAAAGTGAAAAAAGGTCATTTTCCCTGAATTCGAATAATTATTTAACCTACAAAAGTTTAGTTTTGTTTTAATTCCCTCTCCTCCTTTTAAAAATTTGTTCTTGTTTCCCTTGCCTTTTTGAGTCGGAATGACTTCTCTGAACTAGTACGAAAAAAACAAATGACATTGGTTTATCTGAAACTGCAACTTTTTTGCAAGGAAACTATTCATCTGAAAATTTTCAGTAAAGCTGAGCATGATTTGTACCTTCTTGGGGAAGCTATTGCTCAGCTTCAGGGAAATAAGGTAAATGTTCCAGCTCAGAATTCGTAGTCACAGAGAAGTCAGCGAGCAGAGTTCAACAGCATCACACTCCTCAGTCATGTTCAGTGTGTCATGAGATGAGAGCAAGGCCAGTCAGCTTATCCAGGGGATACTTGCACTGGTGTCTTTGAATAACCTAGTCCAGGCAAGCATGTATAAGTGAGGGACTAGCTAGTTCTCCTGTGATTATTCTATTCTTACATTCCATAGGACTTAAAAAATTGCATGTCTTTTAGCTATTCTGTAATAACTGCTAAACGTATTTAATAATGTATTGTGGGGCAAGAGCGAGGTAATGTGAGGTAGATGACTTAAGGTTGCGCTCCCTAAAGGCTCCTGATGACCGCATGTGACCTATGGCAAATATTGCAGATCAGATGGCATGCGAACGCTCGTTACCAGGATGGTGACTTGTTCATGTGTGTAATCTTAAGTTTCTCCATGAATCATAAAAACTAGATGCCAAATTAATGGAAAAGTTCATTAAAAAAATTGAAGCGCCTTTTTGAATCCCATTAATAACTTCTAATTCTTCTACTGAATTAGCTGATTTTCTTGTTTACTGATGCACTTACAAACAAGTTACTCTTTGGTAAAAGTTTCCTTTTTAAGTTAGGGGGAACTACTTCAGTTTAGAAAATCATATAAAAATTCTGTTTCAAGATTCAGCACATAGCAGCTGCCCTTATACACTTAAAATATAAAAATAAGAAAATATTATGACTGTCATTTCACATAGAATATATTTGACATGAAGTGACATATTGCATATATTACTTTCAACTTGTCTTGAAAGTATGTAAAAATGGAAATAGAATGACATTTCAGGGTTTTTTTCTTAACTGGAAATAGCAAAAAATGTCACTTATGTGTTCTGTTTTGTAGCATGTTTTAAAAGTTTTAAATTCAAAATCATGATGAATAGTTTGAAATGTATAAAATATTTCTGCAGAACAGAAAGGCTGAGTTTTGACCATCTCTAGTGTTAACGGTATTTTCAATGAACATGAAAGACTGAACCCTGCTTCCTTCCCATGCTGTTAGCATTGCCTATCAGTAAAATGGCCTGTTTTACACTACTAGTGGATTATGCACCAAATGACAACTGCACCGTGGTGTCAGGTACTCCACCAGCTGAAGTGGCTAAAGCCTGTGTGGTGGGCGTATGTTCATATCAAAGGCACTTTATCTGATAGGTTTTGATAACAAGGAAACCATAGGCAACAACTACATTAAGAGAACACTTTTAATGCTCTGAGATTAAGCTCTAAAAAATTAGGTAGACCCAGAATTAAGGTTGTCTGTGCAACAAAATCATATTTCCTTTCCTGCTATCTCCTACATCCTTCTCTACATACCCTCCAGTTTCAATAATTAGTGAAAGTGAGCATCACAGGCAAACAGTTATTTTACATAGCCAAGTCTCAGTCCAAGAGTTCCTCTATTTTATGTACAGAATTCATATGCCCGCATTCTACAGAAAAATATTAATGTGATCATGAATTAAAGTCTGTTTTATGATGTCTGTCAATGTTATATGTTTCACAAATACTGTTTGCTTGACTTGCAACCTTTCGCTTTTTCTTTTTTTTATGTAGAATTTGCATGGAAAATATCATATAGATCAGTGGCCTCATTCTACAATCATCACACAAAAGTGATGAAGTGAAAAGTGCAAAGTGCTGAAGTGAAAAGTGCAAAGTGAAAGTGTCTGTTGATTCTGTGAGAATGCAATCAGAAAAAGGCTACAGGATTGTCTACTTCTTCCCTCTATTCTACCATCCGGAAGAAGATTTCCTCTTGGCAAAGTGGAGACTCTACTCTCCTCTGTTATCCCAGTTTTATACTAACATGTATTTCTTTGGATTTATGGGTTTTATGCCCAGAACAGCAATAGGAGAATGGGGAATCCACTCTTGAGTGTTTAGAAAGTAATTCTAAAATTTTTACATAAATGTTCCGATTCCTTATATGACAGATTATAGAAATAACATCGTTGGTTCTATCATTAGTTCTGGGTTTGTCTCTTTTTTTTTTTTAACTTTTTTTTTTTAACTTTTTAACAAAAGCTTCTCATTGGCCCAGAAGTGTTTGGAAATCTCTGAAATCAGAAATCAAATATGAACAACCAAATTAAAATATTTCTAATGACACAACAGCTGGATGTCTTCTTCTAATGACAGGCTGGAGAACTGCGTGGAGAGGAACCTCATGAAGTTCAACAAAGGCAAGTGCACGGTCCTGCACCTGGGGAGGAATAACCCCATGCACCAGTACAGGTTGGGGGTTGACCAGCTGGAAAGCAGCCCTGCAGAGAAGGACCTGGGAGTGCTGGTGGACACCAAGTTAAGCATGAGGCAGCAATGTGCCCTTGTGGCCAAGAAGGCCAATGGTATCCTGGGTTGCATCAGGAAGAGTGTAGCCAGCAGGTCGAGGGAGGTGATCCTCCCCCTCTCCTCAGCCCTGGCAAGGCTGCATCCGCAGTGCTGTGTCCAGTTCTGGGCTCCCCAGTATAAGGGAGATATGGAACTACTGGAGCAAGTCCAGCGGAGGGCTACAAAGATGATTAGGGGACTGGAGAATCTCCCCTATGAGGAAAGGCAGAGAGCTGGGCCTGTTTAGTCTGGAGAAGAGAAGACTGAGAGGGGATCTTATCAATGTATACAAATATCTGAAGGGAGGGTGTCAAGAGGATGGGACCAGACTCTTTTCAGTGGTGCCCAGCAATAGGAAAAGAGGCAATGGGCACAAACTGGAACACAGAGAGTTCCATCTGAATATGAGGAAAAACTTCTTCACTGTGAGGGTGACAGAGCACTGGAACAGGTTTGCCCAGAGAGGTTGTGGAGTCTCCTTCTCTGGAGATATTCAAAACCCGCCTGGACACGATCCTGTACAATGTGCTCTAGGTGACCCTGCTTGATCAGGGGGGTTGGACTAGATGATCTCCAGAGGTCCCTTCCAACCTCCACCATTCTGTGATTCTGTGAACAGTTAATGTATTTTCCTGTCATAGTCTGGTATCCTTGCATCAACTGGAAGGTTAGACTAGGTGACTTTCATAACTCTTCTCTAACCAACATTTTTCTGATTCTGATTATTACCATTTTCAAAAACATGCAAGGCACATTCATGACAACTGAGAGAAATGCCTTTATATTTTCCTAAATAAGTCATCAGAACTTGTTTTTTAAGGCTATCAGTATATTTCAGTGTCTGCATACTTCTGCTAACACTGTGTATTAATGCAGTATGAATGTTTTTCTCCTGTGCAGATTACAAGCAGCTCCTTAATGAATACCATTGCTATCCACAATTCATGGATAACGTGGATTCGTGAGAAACAAGCTGATCAATAAAGTGAAGGGAATTCTGCTATTGTAATGTAATATAAATATCTGCTCTGCAGGGCTCTTGCAGAAAGGAAATAAGATGTCCTCTGCAATGTTTTGTAAGCCATTCTAGCAGATATGTCCCAGAGATATTCCTTTTTATACTGCTTTTCTAAGAATATATTTTTCTGTAAGGACAGAAAAAAATAGATAATACTCTTTTTGATGAAACAGAAATGTATTTTGATTAAAAAGTTATCTGTTAGTTCATATAAGAACAGAGTTTCTACAGCTGGAGAAAACTAAAACTATTTAATTGCAATAAAAGAAAGTTTTCTGTAAATTCATACAACACACCAAATCTTTTTACTTAACTCTTGTTTCAGACTTTTTTCACCATAAATTCTGCTGAGGACAAAAGAAATTTTCAGATTGACTGCCTGCAGGTAAGCAGCAAGATGAGAGAAGAAATTGTTGATGCCTTTCTGTCTCCTAAAGGCAGCAGAATCCCTTGTTAGAGTTGTGAGGGCTCAGCTCACATAGGAGGAGGCTTAGACAGGGAAAATTTACTCAGGATTGCATGGGGAATTAAGAAGAATAAGTATGATATATACCACTAACGTTACACAAACTGTTGTTTTAAGATCAGAAAATGATGAGATTTTGGACCCTGAAGCTGACTATCTCTCAGCCTACTGTGAGCCTTAGCACTTCATTAGATGTTTTCCATAGCTACCCTGTCTCTTTCAGTGTGTGGAGTAGCTAGACCTTCTTCAGTGTCCTGTTTTTTCCCCAATGTTTCGATAAGGCTTTGTTTACGATACATTATTCAGAACTTATTCTGAAGACAAAACAGTTACTTATGTTTTAGGTTTCTCTCTGGAACTCATCACAATATTGTGAGAATGTGTGACATGTTCCTATTGCATCTTCACAGTACCCCTGAGGGCAAGGCAGCTTTCCTCAGCTCAGAGAAGCTGCAATATTGATTTCACTTGAAGCTGCAAGTATTCRGCACAGTTGCAGATCAGAAAAAATATTTTGTAAAACAGGCAATATGGTCTCAGTCAAGGAATCCAAGAATGGAGCAACATCAATGAAGTATCACCTTCAAGTAATCTTCTAGTAATTTGACATACATCCTTAGAGGAACACTGGAGAGGCAAGGATGCGTACTAAGTCTACAAGTTAGCATTTAACGGTCTCCTATGGCCCCCTGCCTTGATCACACCATACCTTCAAACTCTGACAGTTCTACAGCCTCTGTTATTATATTGTCCTCTTTCATCCCAGGGCAGATATATCTAGTGCACTGAATTAGGTAACTATTTTAAGACAAAAACTCGGATTTTTGCAGGGAATATTAATGTCTGTGCTTCTTAACTTTTTGGTGCTTGACTTTACTCATAACATTTACTTGGTATGGCATTTGTATGCCTCTCTTCTCTTTGAAAGAACTGCTTGGAAATGCACAGGTCCCATTACATAAAAGCTAGTCACAGAGTTCATGAACAGTAGATCTGTTGCACACCTATTTGTCATTTAAGATAATGGAAAGACTAGCATCAACAGCTGGTGTTATCTATTTAAATCAGCCCTTGTTTCACAGCTGTTTGTTGACACTATTAGACTTTTCAGAGTGGAAAGATGCATTAACTGCCACAGATTGTCATCCCATCACAATCTCTCCTCCAGTCCTCATTCTTTGTTCCTTTTTCTCTCTCAGCTTCCCAAGGGAAGCAAAAGAGAAATACTATGCAACTGGATGAAGAGAAGGAGAGTTAGCAGATCCCATATGAAATACAGGAATAATCTGTATCATTTACATTAAGGAATTTAACAGGACATGTCATTTAAGGCTTTGAGGGTTAGAATGCTTCTTACGATATATAATTGTTAAACTGTACAGTGAAGGAATGAAGCTATAGGTAGTCTGAAAGAGAAACATATACACTGTCATACCACTCCCCCCTTGACGCTTTCCATCCTTATTTGAATACCGAAGGGGAATGGCTCCAGGGCCTTGTAAGGAGGTTGTAGCATATATCACTTCCTGGAGAAAGCATTTCAGCATTTTGTATCTAACCTAATTTTCTACTGATAAAACTAAGTTCTAGTATTAAATACAACTCCTGTGAATACAAAGCAAGCAAGGCATTTCACTGCAACCCATTGTTCTGTTACCGAGGATATCATCAGCAGAGTTCATTAAATACCTGTTTCCATTCCAGTTAAGTCTATTTTTGCCTTTTCATTTGGAGAGAAGAATAGGATATTTTTCATCTGGCTAGATAAAACAAGCAAACAAAAAAAGCCCAAGGAGACTGAATTATCACTTAAAGGAGCTTTCTCTCTCTCTCTGTTTTTTTCTCTTCCTATACAGACACTTACTTGTGATCTGGCAGTAGTTTCTTCCCATGCTGAACTATCAGCAGGCAGAAGATATCCTGATATATTGCTGTCTCCAAACCTCAGCTAGTAATTCTCAATCTCAGCATGTGCAATCAGACTATGTTCTCAGATTAACCAAAAAAAAAAAAAAAACTGTCTTAGGACTTTAATGTTTCTTATAGCTTCACTTCAATAAAGAAGAGAAATAAGTCAACAAGTTCAAAATTCTTAACCAAACCTTCTCCTAGATGGAGACCAAGCTTGAGTTGTGCCTGTGAAGTCATGTGTCTTGCTCTGCAGCTTTCTTGTTGAATCTAGTCCACAGGAGTTGAGGACTTTTCCACCAAGACCAGGACACTGTTTCTTCATGGAAATGATGTACGTTTCTTGCTTGTCTTCTAAGGGTAGACTGTGGTTAAGTGTTCTGCAGAGTAGTCCTGTGATTAATGGACCTAAGAGCAACCCTCTAGCATCTTGTACCCAAACAATCATGAAGCCTTTTATAAATTAAATATTAGGTCTTGAAAATAATGACATACATTCTTTAGAGGAATATGATATGCTTTTGTTTGGATAGGCACACGTGTTTTCATGATCAATTTCTTTCAGATATTTGGATAGTCAAGTACTGTGCATACAAATATATGAGCTGAATTATTTTCTCCTCTTGAGAAAAGATACTATTAGAATGCAGAGCAGAAGAATTTATTTTACCAGCTTCCTATTTAGTAGACCATGGCGCAACAGTGAATTTGGATGAAAGATTCACAAGAGATCTGAAAGATCTGCAGAAAGAT
Organism: Apteryx rowi; assembly: GCF_003343035.1. NCBI lineage: Eukaryota > Metazoa > Chordata > Aves > Apterygiformes > Apterygidae > Apteryx > Apteryx rowi. The sequence goes on from NW_020450854.1 coordinate 61,724, forward strand.
TGCGTATACAGGGAGACAAGAAATTTTAATGAAAAAGAGAAAGAAATGGGTTATTTTAACAACTGCTTGCATTAATTTTTTTTCCTAAGCAAAAATATCTCAGGCAGAACAACTCCTACCCATGAAATCAGGATTAAGGGTACTCACAGTTTCTCCTTTGGTCAAGAGTAGTCTGCTTTTCTGTATTTTTTTATACTCTGCATGAACAATCCAGTCTTCTACCACCTAAAGGGGGATTATAGAAACAGGGTGCCTGACTCTTCTGAAAAGCACAACAGAGGAAAGGCAAGAAGCACCACTTACTAGGAAAATTCCTACACAAATATTTTTGGTGACTTCTCTTTCAGTTTGTTTGTCAGTGCAAATTAGATGCCTGTAGGCAAGTATCTTTTGAGAAGTTTAGGGAAGTGTAAGTTGCAACTCAGAGCAAATATCTCTAGGGGTCTTCAGAAACTTAGGGGCTAAATAGTGGAGGATGAGAAGCTTTGCAATCCTTTTCCCTGATGTGGTGTCAGAGATTGTACCTTCTATTCATTCTGCTTAAGACAACAGGAGAACACGTTCATTCTTATAACACTTTACAAAAATAATGTATCCAAAGCTTCTCTGTGGAACAAACAAGACCTTTCTGTTTTCTCTTGAAATACAAAGAGCTAGAAGCTGAACAAAGTCCTCTTCCCTGATTTCTCTAGCAACAAGAAGAATATTCAGTGTGGACCCAAGCATTTCAAAGCTTAAAGAAGTGAAGTCTTGGAAGGGTCTAGTACTTCTGGTAGACATGTCCTAGGCCTCCTTGTCTCTGAGTAAAAATACACCAGAATGCTTTGTATCCAAAACTAACATGCAAAAAAAATAGAGAAGGTCTATGAATTCTGGAATGTATTCTATTATGTTCTGATGCTGAAATATTTTAAAGGAACAGGAAGAGTGGAAAGATCTATCCCATAGATCTTCATCTGTGTTGCTGAACACATCAGATTTGTTTCTGCATTCTCCTCATGCCTTGTGATGAAACTGTCCACCTTGACGTTATCCAAAATAAAAAAGGTGGAATGTGCTTTCCTTTCTTTTCTACACTTGTAGCATGTTCCATACAGCAAAAGAATTGTAAAAAGATAAGATACAAGCAGTACTCTTGAAATTGTAAAGGAGTCCATCTCTGCTTACAGCTGCAGTATTTTGCACGCTGGTATGAACTGTTTTTCTGTGTGCATCATGTGACTGTTGCTTCTAATTGCAGCACTCTCAATCTCTTGGGTTGACTAAGCCAGCAGGTTGCACACACTTCTTCCAAGGATGTATTTTGTTTCTTCTTAATTTAGAGGATTATAATAAAATGTGGTCTAATATGACTATTTTATAATAGACTTTGCTGGTTCATGGCATCAGTCCTAGTCCTTTTTACACTCTCCCTTCAGATATTTATGCACATTGATAAGATCCCCCCTCAGCCTTCTCTTCTCCAGGCTGAACAGGCCCAGCTCTCTCAGCCTTTCCTCATAGGAGAGATGCTCCACTCCCTTCTTTATCTTTGTGGCCCTTTGCTGGACTCACTCCAGGAGCTCTATGTCTCTCTTGCATTAGGGAGTCCAGAACTGGACACAGCATTGCGGATGTGGCCTCACCAGGGCTGAGGAGAGAGGAAGGATCATCTCCCTCGACCTGCTGGTAACACTCTGCCTAATACAACCCAGGATCTTGTTAGCCCCGTTTGTCACAAGGGCACATTGCTGGCTCATGCTTAACTTGGTGTCCACCAGGACTCCCAAGTCCTTCTCCGCAAAGCTGCTTTCCAGCCAGTCAGGCACCACTGTGTACTGGTATATGGGGTTATTCCTCCACAGGTGTAGGACTTTGCATTTCCCTTTGTTGAACTTCATGAAGTTCCTCTCATGAAGTTTTTTTGTCCATTTATCCAGCTTGTAGAGGTTCTTCTGAATGGCAGCACAACCATCTAGTGTGTCAGCCACTCCTCACAGTTTTTCATCATCTGCAAAATTTTGAGGGTTCCCTCTGTCCCATTGTGCAGGTCATTAGTGAAGATGTTAAATAGTATTGACTCCAGTGTCAGCCTCTGGGGAACACCACTTGTGACTGGCTTCCCGCTGGACTGCAGACTGCTTATCACAACCCTCTGAGCCTGGGAGTTCAGGCAGTTTTCAATCCACCTCACTGACTACTTATCTAGCCTGCATTTCATCAGCTTATCCATGAGGATGTTATGGGAGATGGTGTCAAAAGCCTTACTAAAGTCAAGATAAACAACATCCACTGCTCTTCCCTCATCCACCATGCCAGTCATCTAATTGTAGAAGTCAAGCTGGTTGGTTATCAGATTGGTTATGTACAATCTCCCCTTCATAAATCTGTGCTAACTACTTCCAGTCACATTTTTGGCCTTCRTGTGTCTGGAAATGGTCTCCAGGATTCATTGCTCCATCACCATCCCATCTGCCTTTCATGGCAGATATTAGCTGAGGCAGCAAAAGAAGGAGCTTCAGCACCAGCTTCCTAAAATGGGACCCAAGGCCCATCCTCCCCACTCCTCCCATTTTCCTATGAGAGGTCTCACCTGCCCAAGCCAAGACTCCAACACCAGGTTCACCTTCCTGTCTTCCTGCTACATATTCTCACCTTCTGCCCTGAAGTGTGGAACCCACTGACCCTTCTTCCTCACCCACCTGCAATTTGGCCTGCCTCAGCTGGTGCACACATGCTGAGCCAGAAATGCATATACCAGCCTGACAGTATTACTTCAGGCACTATGACCTGGGACCTCTACACGTCAGCAAATTATGGCCAGGTAAGAACTGCAGCAGCATATTAGGAAAAAGTATATTCTCATGACATTTCCAAAGATGCCAAGCTCAGAGAGAAAAGGGTTCATGGGACATGTGGCCATGCTCCTACAGAGCAGTTCTAAGAGCAGCTGTGAGCACAGTATATTTTCAGCTCTCCCACCCTAATCATCATAGGACCCTCACATGCAGACTGCTGAAAAAGATTTAGATATAATTTGGATTTTTTTGGCTAGTTGTCAGATACTCACTTTTCTCTAAATTCTTACTTAGGTTTTATTTTATTTGATCTAATATCTTATCTGATAAAGGTCTTGTCTAGTCTTAGTCTGAAAGGGACTCAAGAGCCTCTTCTATCTCCAAAGAAAAATAAAAAGCTAAGCAGGTTACTACTGAGAGTCCTTAGCCATCTTGTGTATGTTCAAAGGCAGAAATAAAAACTAATAAATTGACAGAAATTGAAGTAATGTGACTGTGCCTCCACGGTTTAGCATGGGTGTTGAGGGCCCAAGTTTTGCTTTTGTACCTAAGCACTCTAAGTGCTGATTATATAGAAAGTCTTTCTCATAATATAAGGTACCTATGTGGTTGCAGAAAGTTTTTCTAGGGTTATAGCAGTTTGCCAGAATTCAGTGAGCACAATAGTCTATTATTTTTTTCCTTCAACTGTCCAAAAAAATGTCATGTTTGAGAATGATATCTGAAAATGCTTTTGAGGTGCTGGGAGACATTTTATTTCCAATTCTGTGATAATACTTCTGGAAATAAATTCTGCCAAAGGCAGTAATTAAAGAGACCCTCCAACTGTGCTGTAGGCTGCCCTTTCATGTTTGTTTTCTGTAAAGGCAACAAAACTGATCGTGGCAGTAAAATATTCTGTTGGCGTATCTTGGAGGCATATGTTCACCAAAAGCCTTGTTCAATTTCCAGATTGCCAGCACAAATAATTAGCAGTATTTGCTACTAAACTAGAAAGAACTGAAACTTCTAAGTCAGGTTCAGATGTTTAAGACTATATGTTCCGCATGGGTATGCCATACATTCAAGCTTACTACAACACTTTCCCAGGGAGAATCTCTTGCCTCACTTTGTCAGGTGGATCCCATCTCTCCTCGGCAGTCCTCAATCCTCAAAGAGGATCATGTAAAAAGTACAGAAGGCTTCACAAATTTTTGTGTCATATAGAAATTATATTTTATGTTTTTCAAGCATTTCTCAAAATTAAATTAGACAAAGATTTATTATTCTATAATCAAAGGTTCATTTGTTGGTGTTTTTTAATGAAAAAGATTAAATCCCAAAACTCAATATTTTTCTTTTTTCCTTTCTCTTATTTCTAAAACATGTGATCATCACTTTCTTCATAATTTTTTCATTTTTCCTTTGACGTTTTCAAATTTCTTTAGTTTTAAAAATGATCCAGAATAAAAATAGCAAAACTGAGGTATTATAATTTTGTCACTTTATTTTGGAAAATATTTGAAGATTGAAAAGATTTTTTTGTCCAAAACCATTAATGCAGTATTTTTTTAACAATCTTTGCTAGTAATGACTGTTGAATTTAAGAATTATTCACACAATAATGCAATAAAAGAAATAAATAGCCACTTTTTGCTCCCAAAGACCGCTAGATAAAACTGCAACATTTCAAATGGAGTAAGGCAAATTTATTTGTATTTAACAAGAGATAATTATTCTGGTCTGTTAATTCTCTGCATGACAAAATCATGTATTTATATTATTAAGGACGAATACTAAACCACAGATTAAGGACATACAAAATCATCAAGATGTTGTCCTTTCATACGTTATCCTAATCAAAAACAACAACAACAAAAGGAAAATATTAAGTTTTTAGACTTCACTGGCAAATCATGAAAACTGCTATTGGTTGATTTCCCAGGACTGTATACCTATAAGTCAGGCTGGTTTCTTTGTGATTATGATGCTATCACAACATCAACTCAGTTAATGGTGAAGTGTATCATCATATAGGGGATTGTCCTGATATTACATAGGCTCTAGCTGTGTTGTACTGTATGAAACTCTTTTAGATCTTCAGTATGTGTTTGTATTTTGAGGAGGGTTTGTGTTTCCTGTGAAATTTAAATCAAGACGCAATCTGAAATAATAAATCAGGGTTCACAAAATAATGAGTCTTTTAAAGATCATGTGATTAAAAATAAATATTTTTTTTTCCTTGGTATTTCCTGTTTGATTTTGAGCTTTTCAGAGAACATCTTCAACTTTTTTTTTTTGGTGTGGTTTAGGACCTGGAAAAGTATTGGCTTAAAAAATAAAAGTTAAGATAATCTCAACATCGTATGTGTTCCAGAGAGAGGAGCTTCAAGCTCCATGCCATGTATCATGAAGTGTTTGATGAAAACCTGAGATTTGGCATTGCTACTGCTGCACAAGAGAAATATAAGGCTTCTCATTCTTAAAAAAATGGAAATTAATTTTATCACTACTCTCCTCTTTACTTGTCATTAAACTATCTGTTATTTGGGTATAATATTTAATAAGTTCACACCAAAAATTGCATTCTAAATACTTTGCAATATGATACTTAGATACTGCCTTTTATTCAGATCTTTCTGAATAGTTTAAAAAGTAATCACATTTTATTGTGCTTTTATTGAGCTCATCCAAGTGGTAATAAGGGGGAAAAATGAATGAATTATTTATTTCATTAAATTTTCATGTTTACCATAAGTATTGGATCATTTCTCTTAGAACTTCTCCTTCTATTGATTTGTGCATTCACTTTTATGGAGTATTACTACCTATATATTGAAATATTATCTTTGCAAAGTAGTTTGTTCTTAGAAGGAAGTCTTAAAGCTTTCTTCATTTTTCACGTTAGTGAAGAGCAAAGTCGATTTTTAGCCTTCTCTTTAAGATGAGCTTCTTTTAAAAATCTGCTTTCTTAGATTTCTAAGCTGAAACATTTGCTCTGCCTGACTTTATGCCATGTACCCTGTTAATTCCAGCAGCATTGCTTCTGCTGGAAGCAGAAAAAAAGCAGGCCCTTTAATTGCTTTAATTGCTAAATTCAATTCAGTTCTTTGCTTGCTGAGTAGAACCATGGAAATCTGTGGCAATGCCCATTTATTTTTGAAAGCTCTTATTCATAGGCAATGTAAGATGTTATCTCTGAGATGTGAGTAGACTTTTATCACATGAGATAATAACTAGTGCACTTGGAGTGCCAATTTAAAATATCAGCACTGTTAATTACTAAGTATTTCAACACTGAGTTTCCAGACTCATCCCACAGACAGCTCTAGCACAACACCTTTCAATAGCTGTCTCCCAAATTAATAAAATTCCTGCCTCCTCTCACTATATAGCATAGCTGTGCATTTTCAAAATGAAATCATTACAAAAAGTAGAATATTTAAGACCTGTACAAGGCTCTGGAAGAAGCTTTGCTGTAGCAGAAGGAGAATGAATAATATTTCCTTTCGCAAAATCTTTTGCTTTGCAAAAGCTTGTTACCGACTTGCTGAAGAGGTACACAGGGTACACAGAACAAGATTTGCTTCAAAGCTGACTCATCTGAGGTGGGATGCTGTAAGGAGAGAGCTCCATAGCCAGGGAAAGGGAAAAAAACATATCCATAGCAGGATCTTTAATGGATGTTGAATTGATAAACATTATCATATATAAGATAATGTGATACAGAGCAGAAGCACACAAAGACAGGTTCCTGCAGCAAAGCTGCTACACATCGGCTGGGAGGCAGTAACAGACCATACATGTACCCAGACTTCTCCTAGTCCACATTAAATTTATGATCCTATCCACCCAAAGCGATTTAAGCTGAAGTGTTGAACTCCACAACTGTGATAAGCTAAGAATGGATTTACAATCTGTTATGATGTCTTGTTTGATGGGCACTGAATTACTGAGCAAGTGAATGTGATCACTTTCTGGTAGGTGCCTTGCCCTTGGTGAAGCGTTATTTAAATCAGTTTAAAGTAAATAACTCCATTTAAATCTTTAAATGAAAATATTCATGTGGTCTTTCCAAAATGTTTTCATACCTTGTTGATGAACATTTTTGCAGACTGTTTGTAATTGTCCTGAAACCTGAGGGATTTATTAATATAGAAATGGATTTAGAAGGCAATAGTTTAGATTATATTTTGGATTCTCTGCTATTTAGACAGTTTGGAACCTGAGATATTAAATTGTCAATGACAAATGGCAGAAGCAACTGTCTTCAATCATTATGGGAATTCTGTTGCTAAAATGTTTTATCAGTCTTGTGAATATGTGTATAATAATAGGATCATCTTATGAGATTGTTATATGTAACTCTAGGGCTTTGATTTGTGTTTTACTATTTAGCTTTTTCAAAACACTTGATTTGATCTTGGGATTATTTCAGATTTGAAATGTTTGTGTCTACAGTTTCAGGATATAAATGTCATCTATTCAGAAATTTAGATTAAAGCATTTGGATAAATGTGAGGTATTAAGTTAATACAATATTTCAAATACATTTTCTGTCATGGCTGTTAACTGAACAACAAATCAAATAAACTTGAAAATATAAAATAGGTGTGCTTAAATCTATTTAAATTTATCAGGCTTAAATCAACCAAGTCTAAAATATAAATCATTTAAAATATCTTAAGCATGATCCCCAGCTGACAGAGGAAACAAACTTTCTAGGGAATTGAAAAACTTTCTGAATGCTTCCATAAAGCGAGCATAGGGTATGACGGAATATGATGAAAAGTTATGAAATACAGAAGCACTACAGGGAACTGAGCTTCACAGACACATTGCATAATCAATCAGATGAATGGGTAGACAGGATGCTTGCTTATGTAGATTATAATGGTAAGTAATTATAAATATATTAGTTTTCCCATGAAACAAAGATCACATTTTAAACAATGCCTGACATTTTGTTATTGATAAGTAATTTGAATTAAGTACACCCGCAGTGTGCCTGCAGTGTACTCTGCACTTGCAGTGTCTTGACCTAAGCTGAAACTTCAAAGCTACATTCATACCATCTTCACTGTGTGCACAGTCTGGTCCCTGGAGCAGATGGTCTAGACTATCTTGCATCCATCCTTTCTATCATCTAGAGAGCCATCTGTCATGATCACAGAATCCTTTGCACCTTTACAGTAGAGCGATCAAGCATTTTAGAAAAGGACTGGAGCAGCTTGTTGAAAAGGAATTCATGGCAACTTCTGGCCAATGAATGTTTTTGCCTGTTCTGTTTTCCTGCACCTTCAAATTGGCCATTTTAATTTCTTACATTTAAAACAGCATTGCTTGGTGCCATGCTGGGAACTGGGAACCAGCAGTGCAAAACTTCCCTGGCGGCTCTTCACGGGGCTACCAGAATACCCTCATATAACAGCAAAGTGCTGACTGAGAGCAAGTTCTTTGCAAATGCTGACTCTGGCCCTCATGATCTCTGGACTACATATTGCTTTCCTCCAATCCTAAGCTATCAGATGTAATAAGCACAGCAGTATATATAATAGGAGTGCAGTTTGCAGCCTGCCAGACTTGATGTTTTACAGCCTAGTGCCAAGTGTATGGCATGCATATGAGGACATGGAAGAGCATGCAAGCACAGGCGAAATCCTTCAATACCTTAGAAGACTGTATTGTACAAGAATGGGGCAAAATTTGGCAGTGATTTGGGACCAAACTGTTTGTGGAGCAAGAATCTTTTTAGAAAGCATTTTCTGCTCCATGCCCATGTTTCTCCATCAAAAGAATTAGCTGGTTTGTTCCAAATCAGAGCAGTGAGGAAGACTGGAAGATCAGGGGCCCAGACTGAAATAGGAAGTGAAGCAACTTGACAAACAGATGTACCAGATGACAAATATCAGGGAGTAATTCAAATAATCTTAATTTTTAACCCTAAAGTTCACAGGCTACCTAAGATTGGACTTCTGAATGTACATCAGTCTGGAGAGAGAGGTAGAATGCACACATACGTGGTATGATTCAAAAGTAAAGTAAGTTCTGCGTAAATGTCCACTGGACTCAGTAGGTTAAGCGTGCTTAAGCCCTGAGGCCAACGTACTCAGAATGCTTCAGTTCATTTATAAGTAGCTATAATGTTGCAAGTACCCAGTTTTTGCCTAATTATTTAGTTGACATTCAGGAAGGTGGCACATTTGGTTTCTGTGCTTTTCTTGTCTGTAGAGGGTTGAACCATGTCTTTGACAACCCAGAAAAGTATGCTAATTTTAAGAGTGTCTATCGTCCATTTTGAACTGGACTACTATAAAGCTAGGAGTGCAGTACTCATGGGACTAAGGAGAGAAATCAAGATGATAAAAATCAGAAACATGACTCAGGTAAAAGGGAACTTTTTTGGTGGAGGAAGTGCTGGGTTGCACTGTTACATGGTACAGTATTGATATAAAACTTATACTTTGGGGTATAAGTAGTATAGATCACTCCTGAAAGAAAAAAGAAAAATAGAGATCAACAAGACTAGGAAGTCTGAGAAAAACAAGGCCCCATTGATTGTCCTTACTTACTTCAAGACGAATATGGGATGTTTGTAGTGGCTTTAGAGGACTATAGACAATTGAAGGACTTCGTTTTAATCCTAACCACAGACAGGTGAGTTATCATCACTGCTTTCTGATGTTTAATTCTTCCCACACAGCTACTTCATCCCCTACAGTAAGATGTATATCCAATTTTATTAAGCACAATATATGTTTAATTAGATTACTTCCACAGCAAACCAGCCATGAAAAACCTCATCGAAACATGTCAGAAATATTAAAATATTCTATGACCTTTGTTTATAAGAAGAAATGAATTTTTTTTTTACCTTTAATGAACATAAAAGTCAGATGAAATTCATTCATTTGCTGCAAAAGTCAGTTCTGATGATAACTAAAACTTTAAATTGTTTTACTTGTGTGCATATGTTTGCTCTCATCTGGAAATATTCCAGTGTGCTAATTAACTTCTTAGTATTGAATGCTAATCTTGAATAGTCATGGAAGGAATTACAGAAATAGAATGAACTTCACCAAAACCAATATAAAGTCAGCGCTGCATTTATGCCCTCATGTAACATTCATTATAGTCGAAATTCACCAGTTGTGCCTATTAACAAGTAAAAAATTAGTCATTCAAAAATCCTTGTGCCTTGCAATATCTCAAACTCAGTCACTGCGTTCAATATAGAAAATTTGAGATAAAGCTTTCTGAGATGAAATCCATGAAAAGCAATTTAGTGCCCAAAGCTGTGATCAAAAAGTTAATACATTTTTCTGATATAAACTATTTAATCTCTTAAGCTTAGAATTCATTTGAGAAGTCAGTTATGAATATAGCAAATACCTTTGTCAATTTATACATTTTGAGTGAAATTAAACTTATTATAATATATGGCTGTTTACTAATAACAGAAGCTTTCTAAGTGGAAATACTCTCCAAGTTTTCTGGTCAGAAACAGGCACATCACTAGGACGTTAAAAAAAGAATTATTCATTTAATTAAAGAGAAAATTAAAAACCTATAAATAACCATATTAGAGAAAGATTTCGGATAGTAAAGAACTTTTTATGTAGCAGAAAAAGCTATAACATGATTTAGTGGTTTGAAGATGAAGCTAGAGAATTTTGAGCTGGAAATAAACTGCAAATTTTAGCAGAGTTATTAATCAGTGGAGCAATTTATCAAGTATATAATGGTACTCCAGCCCTCGAAGTCTTCAAATCATTTTCCACTTTTAGAAGTGGAAGCTTCTTTTAGAAGCAGCCTCACCACAGAAAATTCCTTGCTGAAATCATATGGTTTGAATTGTTTAGGAAAATCAAAAGTTGTTTAGGAAATCAAAATATATGTATCATTAGTCTTTTCTAGTTTTTAAAATCCAGTCCATGAAATGCAATTAATTTAGCAAGGATATATTTCATGTTAGCAAGCTCTATTTGTATGGGTTTCTCTTGAAATTTCACATTAGTATTCATCCATTTATAATTTTTACCAGATGAACAATTTGATCTCATTCTGGAGCTCTGTCTCAGGATAAATCTTTCTGGAGAGTTTTAACAAAAGCATCCTAGATGATTCTGGTGACAAGACTGGGGCCAAATGTGTATTTTCACATTAAAAGAAATATGATGACCTTTCAATAATACACTGCTGTGCTTTTATGCAAAGATCTTGGCAGAAGAGTGGCATTTTAATCAGGAAGGTAGTTGCTGCTACTATAGAAATTGACTAACTGGAGATGAAAATAATGGATCTTAAGCTGCAAATACTTATTAAGGAGTCTTTAGCATTTATTAAGTAAAGTCTCTAGAGATTTGGTCTTTGCTGAGGAAGTTCAAGTATCTCAGAGCTGCCTACGCTAACTGCCTGGATACGTGCTTTACTCACATTGTAGGTACATACCCCAACTCTTCACAACTCCCAAAGCTGATGTATCTCTCTATATATTATTGTCACTGACTGAGTACACTCCTGTCCAGAACTGCAGGACTGAAGTTAAATTTTCTCTAAAAGGGATATTAGTTCAAAATTAGAGCTGAGCTACTATGGCTTTGCATTTGGTGCAAAGCATGCAGCATACTGGTTTGCATTTGACCAGTCCAAAGGGAAAAGGAAGTGTATATAGATATGTCTTTAATGTTCTGTAAGGTGACAGATTTTTGTGAACTGTACTATGCATCATGTATTTTGGTGAATATAGATATAAAGATGGTTTCAACTCATTTATTTTTTCCAGTCTAGAGCAAAGTGTCTTAGAGAGTTATCTGGTGTATAATAATAATTAAATGCTGACCACAAAGTTTACTTCTACCTGGCTTTCATTTTTTTCCTTAACAGAATTTTAGCAAAATAATTATTAGCTGTTTCCTTCTCTTGGTTACCTGAAACCTTCCTTTATACAGATCCATCCTAAAATTTTTAACTTGGATTATATGGGAAAGTTTCACAGATGAAAGCTTGTGGAAATAAATTCCTGCCTATTTTCTGTCAATTTTAGAATGTCCATGAAAGTATTAAGTGTGTGKGGGGGGAGTCAGTTTATATGAATTTAGAAAGCTCTGGAGCCAAACTGAGCTCAAATCACCACAATTTGGTGATACATGCACTCTAATAGTATATTCTATTTGGAATATCTCCTTCTGTAAATACTTAAAAGTTATATACTATGGCATTACTACTTCARTTAGTATCCCTATTGTACCAAATCTTAGTGACCAGCAAGTGAAGAGTTAACAGGACTGAAGAAGTTTGCCTGCTGATATGCGCAAGAACTGATATGTGCAAGACTGCAGAACAGAAGAGTTAACAGGACTAAAGAACTCTGCCGTCTGATAAGGCTGGGGAATCGGGGGAAACGAAACTGCATGGACCCCCAGGGAGGGAAGAAGTGATAGGGAGGTATTGTGGTCTTGCTTCGCTAACAGGGTCTTTCCAAGCAGACAAACAAACAGTCCTGTGATTGCACGACTTGCAGAGGTCAGCAAAAGCATTGTTTGCCCAGAGCCCCAGCCGTACAAAGAGAGACTTGGAAACTAAAAGAGTTTGAGCAGGGAACAGAAACATGACCTGATCATCCTCTCTGGCTGGACCATAAGTGTCAGAGTGGGAGACGGACCCGGAGTAACGATGAGTCTCAATGTGAGTATGATCGTTCTCCCTTTATTCAAGCTTTTACAGAGTATATATAGACAGGCGATAGAGCATGTGCTAGCAACAGCTATATGATTGGTTTATAGTCTCTGTTCACGCGCCTAAAGCGGATATATGATTGGTGCAAGGTTGCTGTTCATGTGGAGGGGTCTGTYGGCMCCCTCCTTGACTTGYTTACCACTACTTGCCTTCTTTTGTGCTGTTCAAGGACAGCTCGCATAGCTGTGGGATCCTCCCTCTATTGTGAAGACAGGATTGCTCACTTCTAAGAGATCATGCCCCTTTTCACTTAACCATTCTTCCACACATAAGTATTCCCTGCTCTCCCCCTCTCCCCCTCTCCCCCCCCTTTTCCTGGGACGCTGGGTTAAGGTAACTCCTCGAGGTTGAGAGTCCTCTCATTAAGAGAGTGAACAAGCTAGCTTTCAAGTTGGGATAAGCAGTGCTTCCAATTAATAGTGCAGTTACCGATGGATTGGGGTTGTCCTTTCTAAATTAGTAATCACATTATTTTAATGGGTGTTACTAATTCAAGAGCTTGTTTGAGGAAATAAACATATTTTTATTACATTACTGTCTCAGTCATTACTATTGAACCTTCACAGCGTGACACTTAGTGTCAAGAGAAAATAAAAGCTTTGTTTGTTGTTCTCTGGGCATCATTTCAGGTTGAAAAGTAGTACAAAATTCATGCTGAGGTTTTTGGGCCAACAAAGGATAAAGAAATAACAAAAAAGATACCCTGCTGGTATGAATTTAGCAAAGCTCCCTGATGATAAACTATAGCCATCAAAGTATAAATTTTAACTCAGGGACTTAGAAACTTTATTCAGAAATTGGTCAATACAAGAAGTGACAATTGATTAGAACTTTTAATTCAGTTGATGATTTTCAAATTTATAGGAAAATGGAGAACTGCTACAAAAGAAGAGCTAAGTCCTATTGCTAATTGTTTGCTGTTCAGAAAATCGTTGTTCTGGTAACTATATAATAAATGAAGGTAAGGAGAATTAAGTGTTGAAACAGCATAAATTGTTTCTATGATAAATGGCTAGTAGGCCAGTGGGTGAGGCAAGATACTCCCTGGGATGCACTAGCATGCAGAGTCTCAAGAGTACATGTAAATAGAGCAGTTTGTCTTCAGGTTCTTCACAAATGCAGTGGACTCTTTTTTCCTCTGAGATCTTGTGCTGTTCTTAAGATTTGGGGGCTGTAACAGACATGTGAGTAGGAGGAGTCCATGAGCATGTATTCTCTAACAATGATGTGTTCCTTTCCAACATGCAGAACCAGCTGCATAATAATAACTTTATTGTATTAACAATTCATTTTCAGATATCACACCAATACATGACAGATCCTTAGCAGCCAGTTAGAGACTGTTATTAAAATACGGTATTTGTCATATTTGTGATGTCATAATTAATGCTTTAGCAGAACATATATGTTTTCTAAGGTGAAGAGCTTGGCAGAAAAAATGTCATACACATTCTCAGATCAAAACATTTTGTTATTTTTAAAAATGGTTGGGTCATTTTTGGAGATGTTGTTTTCCAAAAAAGAAATGCAAGCAAAAACAGGTTAGCCATTTCGAAGAATCAGGTTGGGAAAAATGAATGTATATATTATCTTGGATGTGATTACAAAAAATTGTTGTAACATTTTGCTTGAGAAGTTCTAGTCAAATCAAAAAACATGCAAATCTGACATCCTATACCCTTGGGGGGGGGGGGATGGAAACCCTTAAATTACCTCGTGAGAGGCCCAGACAGACAATTATTTGGTTATGCCATCTGAACTGAGCTCACAGGTTCTGAAGCTTGAAGTTGAGGAAGTGAGTAGAAATCTACCTGTGATTCTTGATCCACTGCTTTAGTACCTTGGGCATGAATAGAGGTAATGACTCTCCTGGGATCTCAGTACTCCTCCTGCTGGTGACCATGAACCGTGCATGAGATGAAAGAAATGACCTCACCTGAACGCAGAGGAAATGAATGTACTGGTTTGCTGTTTTAAGAGGATTAGGAGGCATCAGGAGTAGACTGGGAAAAAATGGTCTGATCAGAGAGACTGAAAATGGGAAGAAAACAAGGGGTGGGGAGAAGAATGGACTAAGATGAAAAAGAACCGGGAAGAGATGTGAGAAGAGCCTGGAATTAGTAGTAAGTGCTAATGGGCTAAGATCAAAGGACAAAGGTGCAAAAAGGTGAAAGACTGAATAGGACTCAAGATCTCTGATCAGTATAACTCCACTCTAAGAAAATAGGTGTAACATCTACTGGTAGCGTGTCTCTTTAGTGGTTAGTCAACAAAGAAGATGACAACTTGTTCTTGTCAGTCACTTTCTTGGGCCAAGTAAAAAGGAAGTAAATCTAAAGTTGCAAACCTATTATCAGTTGAGTTACTAATGAGACATCACCTTCCAGACACTAGGGAAAGAACAAAAAAGCAGTGAAGCTTGTTTAGCAACCATGATCTGATAGCTTTCAGCAAGAATTCTTGTAGAGCCTTTCTAGGCATAGCTGCCTGCTTAGGCAATATGATCTCTGCCTTATTTGGGTCATGGACTGAATTGGGGCTATGCAGCAGGGAAGGTAGCACAGACAAGGCCATGTCTTGATTCACTGCAGCTATTGGAAGTTGGTGAAAAGAGATTTGCAGGAAGAAGAAAAAGTTTCATTCAGGCAAACCAATGCAGCTCTGGAGAACTAGAGATTATCCCTGTGTGCGTCACTGATCTCAGCAGACTGGTTGTTCAGGACAAACTTTTCACAAATGTTTTCCTGATTTTCTGTAGGCATGGTTGACACACAGAATCTAGTCCATGGAAGTGATGGGCACAGAACAACAATGCTGATGGAAAGCATGAAACAGCTTTTATACACGCAGAGTCCAAGTGAATTTAGGATTTTTCAGCATGGAAAAAAACTAACTGATGAAGGCAATATGACTTGCTCTGTAAAACTGTGACTGCCCTGAAAACGGAGAATAGGGAACAATTCACTGTTTCTTACAAGAACTACAAGAAACATCAGAAGAAATCATCAAGCTGCAGATCAGAAGCAAACAAAGGACTTTTTTCACATAGTGTAATTAAACTATAGAATTCATTGCCTCAGAAAGCCATGCATGCCAAAAATATAAATCATTTCTAAAAGCAATTAGGCAAATTCACAGAATATCATCCATCAAAGGTTATTACAATGAAAGAGGCAGATATAACCTTTGACTTTGGGAAGTCCCTCAAAGAAGTGACTCGCAGGAGAATATCCATTTTTTCTGTTGACATAAGCTCACCTACACTAAGTTTTTCTCATCCATTCAGAAATGACTGTGTAAACAGCCTGGGCAGATAACAAATGGCAAGTGCCTAACAAATAACAGTGTTATCTCCTTTGAGCAGATACAAAGAAAGATACTGTGATTTAAGTGCCCATTGACTTTACACAGAGGATGTGACATGTTGCAAAACACACTTATTGTATTGCCATGAATGCAATCATACTGAAACCGAAACTTTGGGATCCTGGAATGGAGTCAACCTTAAGGTAAAAAAAAATTATGAGGAAATGTGTTATCAAAATAGAAGTGCCATGTTTGGGAGCTTGGATATACCACCAAATCCAGAGAATTTCCTGTTCTTTCTTTTCCCAGAGTTATATTTTGTGTTGGTCTTTTGTATTTATACTGCCTTAACTGAAGGATAACTGTGTTTTGCTTTCCAATAATAAGTGGTCTTCCTAGCAGTGGGCAGAATGGTATCACTTTATGCTTGCCCTGTTCTTCTCTTTCCCTAAATATTTAGTTCTGGCAGCTGTCAGGAGACAGGCTATATGGGGAGATGGACCCTTGGTTTGACTTTTGGATGGCCATTCATACATTCTTGTTTGAGGTATATCTACAAAACAACAGAATTAATGCCTTTGTTTCCTAACTTTTTGGATGAGTAGCTTTGCAAATCAATGTTCTTTTGATGTAACTAAAAATAATCAATTTAATCCAGATATGAGAATTAATAATTAGATCTCTGATGATGAGGTTTACCATACGAGTCCAGCCAAATAGTTTTAGTCATTCTAATTCTAGTCAGCCTAGTTATGTAACCAGTTAAATGCTTTTGGAAAAAAATAGTTTTTCTAGATACCAGCTATATCCCAGGTGTCCCATATGTCTGCTAGCCTGGTATGTCTGCTGGCTGGTGTTCTTGAAAGTCCAGCTCCCTTTGAATTCTCTGCCTGAATTCCAAGTGAAGGATCTGAGTCTTTTGTACATATCATTAGGTTATCTGACTAAAGGCTAACTGAATTAAACACAAAATGCATTGAGGATCAGAGGAGCAAGGACAGGCAAAGGAATCCAAATAACCTCAAGGATGATGAAGGGAACACAATGAATCAGCCACTTCTAAGACCATCAAGAGAACATTTAAACCACGGTCCCTGGTACAGAACCCACCAAGATGACTCAGGAAAAGAAGCTCTCTCCAGAACGACAAACAAACGAAGGAGGATTGCTGCCAAAAGGGTTATAGGACTTATTCATAGATTTAGGGAGACAATAATTTGGGGGTAGCAGAGCAGAGGTATATATCTCTCCCATCGGGGACTTATGTGTCTTTCCCAGACATATGCCTTCTCCATGGGGGCAAACATTCTGGTTACTCCCATGACAGATGATTTACCATCCCCGCTATGATATGAGTCAAAGTATTGAGTGCTAGTGACTATATAACACTAGCTCATCTCCCATTCATTCCACCTGGAGAGTACCTCTAGTAAAGTTATAAAGATTGGAGAAAAAGTGATATGTGAACACAATCGTTCTGAGCAGGAATCTTCTTGAATACACATAATGAAATATGTTCTTACCTGCATGACAACTTCTCAATTTTTATTTTTTAACCAAAGTGTGGACAAGGCCTGAAACTGAGGTGAGTTTCATTTCTAATTTTGCTTCTGATTCAGAATCTATACCTCACTTTCATGTGTGTGGTTTTTTGTGAACTAGATTGTATGTACATTAACTTTGTCAGAAATTTGAAAGTATTTTTCTTTCCCTCAGAACTTCTGTCTCTGTTTAATTTTAGAAGAGCAGAGAAGAGAAATATGTTTGCTTTATAACTGATAATCCTTGCATTTGGTCTGCAAGGATTTATCTACTATAAATTTATCTACTATAAGTTTATCTACTATAAAGCATGATTCTTCTGCTTGTGACATTTGTCCAGTTTCCTTTAGTGTCCCCCCCTCCCCCCCACCCCCCAAGCAAGCAGGACTAACCACACATCATTTTCTTACTTGAGAACAGAAAGTTGATGCCATGCATTGAGCATAAATGGATACAGCTTGGCAAACACCACTATGAGTGGTGCAAACTTAAATTTATTTGCCCTCATTTGTTTCAAAGTAAGAGTTATTTTAAAATTCAGCAGTCTACAGAAGTGAATGGCTCACATAATATTTACATATCTGTATAGTTCTCACAATGGGACAGGTTCATTTTAAATCTAATTCTCTTAGAGCCAGTGCAGTTAGATAAGAAGAAGACATGTCTTGCTGTGTTATATTTACATTCATGGTTGATACAATTATGAATTATGTAAGGGAATAAAAAGCATCTAAAACATCTTCCGCCCATCTCAGTAAAAAAGAAAACAAAGAAGAAAAAAGGCTTCTTTATGAAGCAATCAAACTGGATAAGACGGGTCCTTTCTATGTAATTCATGACACTCCCATCATTTTTCCTTTCTGTGTTGCTGCTTTTCTTGTATGGCATGTAAGAAAACAACAAATCTAAACCACCTTATGTTGTAACTCAGGCCTGATTGCATACTGTATGGATACTTCTCATTCTCAGAACAAAATAACCATTTTGTTTAGGAACAAAGCATATGTCAAATGAATCATAACTCTTAATCTTCCTAAACAATCTCTATAGGTATTTAAATATTAGAAATGGTATGCTCCATGTCCTCCTAGATGTTTGCATAACCAAGATTGGTTAGAAGTTACCTCTGTCAAAGAAGAGGGTAGGATGCTACTTTTCAGCATTACAGAACAACTTAGTACTGTCCCAAGCTGTTCCCCCTTTTGTCTGAAAAGTATTTTTACTTTTCAACTTTCCCATAAGGTGGAAAATGAAACATAATTGCTTTCCACCTTTTATTGTTATATCCCACTGAATGCCACTATGAACCTTTGTAAAACAGCACTGCGGAGAGAGAATCTTTTGCCCTGTTTCATTCTCATTCATTCTTACGCTAGACAAAAGACTGCCTGATTTAATTGAAAATTTTGTTTGATGGTGAAAACTGGTACAAAATAGTGAAAAGTGTTGTTTACAAAGTTATGCTCTGATTCACCTTGCATGCAGTCAGCATTAAATCTGCCAAAGCAGATATCATTTCTGGGTATGATAGCATTCTTCCATTTCACATACTGATGCATGTGAAACACATTTTGTCTTCACACTTGGAACAGTAACTCTCAGTTTTACTGAGAGTTTTCCATCACCTCTTTAGTCAAAGATTTACTACCATTGCCAAGAAGTATTTAAAATACCTTCCCCTAACTTTTCCTCTTATATTTTAGGGGAGGGGAGGTCCTTTTGGCTGAGCAACCACAGTTTTCCATAGCTGCAGGACCTCATTTGCTCATAAGCCTTTGCAAATCTGACATATTAAAATTCAAAAATTCCCATACTTGGYGTAACTAACTTGATACAAGAGCAGCCAGTGTTCTTGCTACTACTTTGAGCCATTTCATTACACTGAATCCACAGCTCAGCAGCAACAGGATGTAGATAGATGCCCATGAAAAAGTAATGGGAACTGAGTAGCTAACCCAGAAACAGAAATGAATCCCAGGAGGTGCCTTTTTATATTTTTAGGCATATGCATCTTCCTGCAAATCTAGCCCTAGATGCTAAAAGGGCTCTGCTCTGACACTGACAGTTAAAAAGCTCACTTCAGTAATCCATTAGACAGACCTACACCCCTTACATAGCTGATAGTTCAGATCTCTGATGAACCAAGCAGAGTAATTAGCACATCAAGGACTTCCCAACATGCCACTGGCTGCAGTGCTGCTTCTCCTGCAGCCTGTTGTTCCCTAGCAGTCTCCTTCAAGTGCCTTAAAAGAATCCATTGGATGTCTCTAGCTTCATTTGTTTCTCAGTGCCACTGGCCAGCAGACAGTCCTGTCTAAAGCCGTGTAGGAGACTGTTTTTCTTTTCTTTTCTGGAATAAAAGTGACACATTCTGAAGAATTTTGGACAGTAGCATTCAGAATAGTCAAAACCTGGTGAAATTAGGGTTCTCACCCAGGACAGACAAGACCATCTCAGAATCAAGAATCATGCTTGATTCTGGCATGGATTTGAATCCAGACACTAGACTACAGGCTGTTCTCTGAAGAGTGTTTCTTGTGCTGGCTGTGGATATGTTGCATTTTGTATATTTAATTAAGTAGTAACTAGGCCAGACAGCAAGCAAAAGAATTGCTCCTTCAGGCAATGTTAAATAAAACTGAAGACAGAATACTTGCCAGGCAGGAGCATAGACAGCAAATTTTTGGATATCCCAGATTTTTCTATGATTCTATGAATTTACTGAATCTAAAAGACAATGAAAAATGATTCTCTGGTCTATGAGTGGAGGCACTTACCTCAGAAGAAGATGACTGGGATTCCAGTTTCTTATTCAATGAGAACTTAATGTAAAATACTTAAACTTTATTGGAGCAACTGTTTGAATCCAGGTGAACAATCAAACAAGTAGAGTAATTGCTATTCTCTGTAGAATGGCAGTAATTTTATTAACTTTTTTTATTTTATTTATGATCATTTTATGATCATATTTATGATCAATTTTATGATTAGAACTCCTCCCATAACACTGTCCCCTTAACCTGACGGACACAGGAACATAAGTCTTCCTCAAGGAAGTCCGATGAATAGGAAGAGCTGAAAATCCTGCTTTCAGTGCACTGCTGAGGAGTGGGTTCCCTGTGCTCCAGAAGGTGATTCTGAGAGAGCCACTTCTTAAATTATACCAGTGGCCAGGGCGTATTGGGAGGCTTGGGAGAAAAATCTCCTCAAGAAGGGGAGTCAATCCATGAAGCAAAGCCAACCTCATCTTCCCACAACCTGAATAAGCTCTTTAGACCATTATGAGTTAGATTTAGATGACAAGTAAATCTGACAAAGTATTGGTAATTTTAGGCACGCTCTACAGAAATTTAGGCTGAAGTTATCAAAGAAGTTCAGGTATCCCCCACGTTCTCCCTATGGTTCCTCAGTTAACAGGACTCCCTCAAGAGGTGGTCAGAAATAGGCTTCACTGCTGATGACATACATTTCCAGTAGCTAATTCCCTGTTAACCAGAGGAAAAAGGAGACCAAAAAAGCTGTTGGAGAAGGAGACTGAAAAATAGCTACAGACTGAGGCACAGAAAAACTGAATAGCTCTGAGAAATAGCTCTGCCCTCTAGAGCTCCAAAGCTGTCAGAAAAGAAACTATAGCTATTTTACTAAATCAGAGCTTCTGTAGCGCAAGAAAACAAAGTTGTGTGTCCTTTTGAGAATTTTTGTTAAATGACTAGGCTGTCTTCCATCATTATTTTCTCTGTCAAACCAACAAATGGGGTATTCAGAGCACTGAATATTGGCTAGGTACTTAGGTCTAATAAGGGTAATATTATGCACCAAATTTTTCAGTTAATACAGTTATAAGACCTGATGGCAGGAAGTTTACAGATCAATAACACCTGATTGTATTTCAAAGTCACAAGTGTCAAAAAATTCTCAAAGAAACATTTTAGTCAGGGAATAATACACTGAGATACCTTTTTCCTCTGCAGAAATTAAAAAAAACCCACACATATCCCCTTTTATCAGGCATAGCTGCTTATAGCTCACTTTGTAATTCTATGGAACATTGTCTGAGGAGCAATTTAGGTACAAATGTGAAAAATATGAAGTATGTAAACATTTAAAATGCAAGAGCTTTCTATATAACTTAGTAATGATCCCTCCCCTTTTGTCTGATGATTAAAAATAAAGCAGAAATTAATAGACATGGATCCACAGTCTACTCTGTCATGTGTGTTTAATACAGCTTCTTCCTAAAGAGATTTAGAACCTGATACAAAATCCACTGCAATTAACAGAAAGACATTTTTCACCACTGTTTGAAAATTTAAAGGCTGCAATGCACACCATAATAGAGCAGGTATAACTGACAAATATTTTACATTAAATACATTGTTTTATGGCAAACTACTTAGAGAAAATGAGGATGGACTGATCTTTTTTAAAGATTATTTGGTCACAGTTGCTGGTCTCTCAGACTAATTGTGCATTTATTCTATTGAAAGGTAAGATCTTGTCCATTTCTAGGGAACTTCACCCAAGCATGCTGGAAAGTACTATGTATATTTAAAGGAATCATCCCCTGCTGAAAGAAACACCTTCTGTAGTATTCTTGTATTCTAGTCTAGTATTCTAGTCTAGTATTCTAGTCTAGTATTGTTGTATTCTGTAGTATTCTTTAGTATTCTAGTATTCTATTGTGATAATAACTGCTAATGATCTGCGCATATAAATGAGCATGTATGAAAAGTAGATCTAAAAATATCGTGTTAGAATGCTGTATTTATTTCATGAAAGTTGTAGAGAAACTGTACATGGTAGTGACCAAGCTAACACTTCCTTAAGGGCTTCTGACTTTTCTCCAAAAATGAATTAATTAAAATTGAAGAAAAACACTTCAAAGTGAGACTTTCATTACTCAATGTGAAATTCATATTTTATGTCTTTTCTTCTATAATTACGAGGTTCTGGTTTTATTTCCTCCTCACCCCCAGCTATTCAGCATTCACTCTCAGATTCTGCCAGTTCTGGAATAAAAAGCATTAACGGTTGCAGCTTGTATGAAATACACTGACCAAGAAATAAGTTTCACCATAAGACACAACAGAAACAGATTCACTGAGATCTTAGAAAGATGCACACCATAGTAGAGGATGTCAGCAGGGGTTGTTTCAGCACTTGTATCCTAGTTACAAGGAGTGTCCGTGCCTTATCATGTTTCCAGAACCAGGTGAGGTAAAAGCTCAGCCAGGCTTATCATTAGCAAGACAGAAAAATTGAATACTCAAATATGAAATGAGGAATGAAGTTTTTTACTGAGCACAAATTTTTCTGTTCACAGTGCAAAAGCAGAAGTTAGCAGAAGTTGGAATAACCACCCTAGTTTTCTCCCCGTTTTTGTTTCACTGGAAGACCCCCTGGAGCAACTGTCCTTGTATCCTCCACAGTCACTGGAGGAAAGCATGATCTTGGCCATAACATCTCTCTGTAGGATGCACTTCTTCAATACTTTTCTCTGTGTTTCTGCCAATAGACTTTCACTGAAATGGTGGAGTTGTGCTGCCATAAGTGCAATAGGGCAAAGAGAGAATCAGGCTCTAGATATGTGATGCATCTTTCAGAAGTTTCCTGGACTGCTAGATTTTTTTATGCATCTTCAGTGCTACTGGGTATCTTGTAGACATCTCCAGGAAGGTTTTGTTTAGTTGCCTCATTGAATGCAGAATGTAGCTGCTGTAGCAGCAGATCATTTACAGATAAACCCAACAATTTTTAAGTCCAGAAAGGATATCTGTGTAATTATTAGTGTTCCTGTTACACAACAGATATTCCTGTTAATGTAAACAGGTGGCCAACTGAAGCATATAACATGCAGCAATAGAAGGTTGATGCACTTCATTATACTGTTCAAGAGTATACAAATCTTAGCAATTGATAAAACTTGATCTACTTTACTAGTCATTTAGGGTTTTATATAGGCACAGTCCTTTCCTTTCTGAGTAGGCAAGGCAGAAGTTGAGTACATGAAGAATTCACAGTACAGTGAAACAGAAAAATCTTAAGGGTTGTAGAATTCTCCCTCCCTCCCCTAAACTTCTTTTAAGCATTAAAGGAAATTTTCCCATTTCCAGTTTCTATCTATTTTGGGAGCAAATTCTGTTGTTTTTTTTTCTCAGTTTGGAGGGTTAAAAACAAAAAAGTTGTGGAAGAATCTTCTGTGAAAGTGCATAGGAAAAAGGCATCAAGAGTACTGTTGGTGGATAAATTTTGTCCAGCTTTTTTTTTTTTTTCTTTCTCTTTATTTCATAGATGAAAGGATCAGGCAGTTTCAGTGACTGAGGTTATAGAAGTAATTAAACGCAGATCTTCCAGGTCACAGTTCAAAGCATTAAGCCCAAGATATTTCATCCTTTCATAGAGCTGACTTTCGTATTTAAACCAGCATATTAAAAGGCATGAAAAAATAATGAGATTGTCTTGGAAAAAAATTGCAGATCAAATTACTGAAAGCAAACAAACACAAAATACCACCAGAATATCTCTTGCAATTCAATTTATTTGGTGTTGTGACTCTCTTAGCTGAATTCAGAAAATGTAAGTCACCTTTTGCCTGTTTAAACTGACACAGTTCCATGTAACAGGGCAAAAATGAACTGTGGGTTTTCTGGGTCATCTTCGTTCCAGAGCATTTCTCAACCCCAAAAGCACAGGATTATTGACTTCCTGGTTTGAAAATTCTGTTTACCGAATTTTCTGCAGCTTGTCCCTCAAGAACTTTAAGAAATAAAATCATACAAAAGGCTTTTTATGGGGGAATTATCTAGATTGGCCTAATCAGATTCCATTAATGTACAGCAGTCCTTCTTAAATGAACAATTTTTAACATTTTCTGTTTTCTACACTACAGAGTTGGCTGTTTCATGAAAATGAATAGTTCCATGAAAACATCAGATCAGTGCTGAGTGATGGTCAAAAACACATATGGAGTGCTAGAAATTATTAGGAACCAAATAGACAACAAAAGAGAAAATAATGTTATGCCACTGCCTTGCATCTTGAATATTATATGCAGTTCTAATTCTGTTTCTAGCCACTCCCCTCTTCCCCTGCACTGCAAAAGGCTATAGCAGGACTGGAAAACATACAAATAGGGTCAACAGGGAGGATAAAAGGTGTGAAAGCCTTTGCAAGAGGAACAACTAGACTAGGACTCTTCAGTTTGGGATGGAGGTGACTAAGGTCATAATAAAGGTCCGTAAAAAAATCTATGAAATCACAAATGGTCTAAGAAGGGAGGATGCAGATCACTACTTTTACCAAAACAAGAACTAGGAGCCATCAAATAAAGCTAGTAGGTAGCAGGTTTGAAACAAACCAAAGGAGGAAGTTCTTACACACTGTTAAATTGTGAAATTCCTTGCCGATTGTTCTGGGAGCTGAAAGTTTGCATGGCTTTGAAGGGAGAAAAAACAAGTGTAAGAGAGAAAAATCCATCCAATCATACTAAATATTGAGAAATTACTTCTGCGCTAGGAAGTCCCCAAGCTGTGAATCCTTGCATGGTGGAAGAGTATTTGCTGCAAGTAACTTGCAAACAACATGTTTTCCCTATTCCTATATTCCTTCCCTAGGCATCTGAGCTGATGACAGGGAAGGCAGAGCAACGCAGGAGGCCATCCATGTGGTAATGGCCTAACAACACCACTTTCTGCATGAACATCCATGCCTTTTGACTTTCCCTCATATCTGTCAAAAATAGACTTTCTTTGTTTTCTTCCAGCCATTGCGAAGGTCAACCTCTTGCTCTGGCCAGACTCATCATGGTTTGGCTTTTCCTGGACTCTCTGCATTATGCATGGATTTGTTTCCGTCACCCAGACTTTCTCAGCATACTAATGCAGCTGAGGGTTCCTCCTTTTGTTCTAAGCACTACCAAGTCAGATCTTCCTTGCACAGGTTTGTGCTGCTAATCTGAATTTAAAGGGCTAGCTGTGTCTTAAGAGCACCTTAGTAGGCTGCTGCAGAGACAGCAGGAGGACTGGGGAAGCAGGCAAAGGCCAAGGGAAAGGGGATGGAGGAGTCAAGCTGTGTGCTAGAGTGAAAGGGATCACCGTGTTCATGGTATTTCTGTGTCTTTGCAGCCTGTTTTTGCAGGGCATAGACGGAAGCGCTGCTATACCAAAAAGATATCGAAGATGGGTTTAAGACAGTGTCCTGAAATGATCCCAGGATTGAATAGAGTGATCCACGCTGCACAAATTTTAGTACATTCCCAGGATTGATCCTGAAGCAACCAAGCTGATTCAGTCAAAAACAGATCCCAGGAGCAACAGAATGGTCACTCCAGCAGTCACTGTTTGTAATTTGTATGGACAAGATTGTTCTGCCTAGCACTGTCTTCCAACACTACCACAGCAAGCACACCCTCATACTACTTCCTCAGTCCTACCATTCACATCCTTACTCTTACATTACATTACTGCTACTCTTCACAAAATCACAGAAGCACAGAATGGTTGAGGTTGGAACGGACCTCTGGAGATCATCTAGTCCTACCCCCCTCATCAAGCAGGGTCACCTAGATCATGTTGCACAGGACTCTGTCCAGATGGCTTTTGAATATCTCCAAGGAAGGAGACTCCACAACCTCTCTGGGTAACCCATTCCAGTGCTCAGTCACCCTCACAGCAAAGAAGTTTTTCCTTATGTTCAGTGGAGCTTCCTGTGTTTCAGTTTGTGCCCATTGTCTCTCATCCTGGAGCTCCAGGAGCTCCATGTCTCTCTTGTATTGGGGAGCCCAGAACTGGACACAGCACTCCAGATGTGGCCTCTCCCGGGCTGAGCAGAGGGAAAGGATTACTTCATTTGACCTGCTGGCAATGCTCTGCCTAATGCAACCCAGGATGCTCTTGGCCGCCTTTGCCACAAGGGCACACTGCTGACTCATGGGCAACTTGTTGTCTGCCAGGACTCCCAGGTCCTTCTCTGCAGGGCTGCTTTCCAGCACATCAGCCCCCAGCCTGTACTGGTGCATGGGGTTATTCCTCCCCAGGTGTAGGACTCTGCACTTGCCTGTATTGAACTCCACGAGGTTCCTCTTTGCCCACCTCACTGAATGGCAACACAGCCCTCTGTTGTACCAGCCACTCCTCCCAGTCACATGGCTTGTGGGACCAGAGGGTACTAGTGGGGAAGGAGGTAGAAAAGACTTGCAGAATAGGTTCTGAGATAAGGGTCATTCCTGTGGCTGTCTTCTCTACACAACCACTTTGCTCTAGATAACAAGGGATTCAGACATCTGAATCTGTTCTGTTCTGTATCTTCTTGAAAAAAAAGCCTTTAAACCACAGAAGTAGCCAGTGTTATCCATCTTGGAGTTAGGCACTAAGGTCCCATCACTCTCCTTGGCACTTCTTGTCAGCCGATGAAAGTTATTTCCTGCTTAATATTTTCCTGCTTAATATTTTGACTTCTGTTGACTTTCCTCAGGTGCACAATTATCACCATGTATTACATAGCTAAGCTGGTATCTAATTCAGGTTTGAGAATTCCATTAAATGGTATGGTACCCAAAGAGTTTCTGTCATAAGGAGCTAAATTAGTGGATTATAAAATGGTGAATGCAGAGTGCATAAGTTAAAGTACATTAAATACCTATATGGAAGCTCCCAACCAAGTGGAAAGAGCTAGTAAATCATTTTAGCACAACAACAACAACATTTAAAACTGCAGAAGAAATACAATTTTTATCTAAATACTAATCTGATAACAGGAAGCCAGAAAGAATCCTCCTGTTCTTTTTATAAGAAAAATACAAGAGGAATTTTATTTCATAAACCTATGGTATTTTAAAGAGCTAAACAGATCACATCTGATCTGATTAAATGGTAATCTTCATAGATTATAGATTTTCTCAGACACCACGTATTTTCTAAAAAGAATTGAGCACCATTGAATTGAGTTTAATCTCTCTGGTTCATTCCGGAGGACTGACATTTGGGACTAAACCACTCCTCCCTAAACAATTACTTTTTATAAACTGGAACTGTTTGTTGCTGACACCCAGAATTGCTCATCAGTCTCCACTCTTTTTCACCTCACTCAGCTTCCTAACAATCTGCATTGTCAGGTGGAACAATCAGTGTTTTGTCAAATAGCATCAAAGAATAAAATGAAATATATGCATGTCTGAATGACTGAGTATATATAAAAAGACAAAGCAACAGGATGACCACCACAGTTATTATGAAGTCTATGGAAAATGGCAAGTGCCTCTGTTGTTCATACCACAGGGAGGGTTGCTTATGTCTTACCGAGCACATATTTTCCATTCAATCTTCTTTTTGCAGAAGAAATTAGCTGTTTTATCAAGGCATTGTTTGCTGAACTCACCTACTATTTGTATTTTATTAGATTTTGTCCCAACTTTGAGTTTCTTTAATATTGTCAATATCCTTACATTTAGCTGAGCTATTATATTTCTGTTTTAGTGATTTAAAAATTCTGTTTGTAAGAATTCATAAGAATTTTGTTACATAGTCCTTTAGTCACCGTTTTAGGACCCTAGCTCAGCACCTGCAAGTGTACAGTTTCTCTGGGACATCAGATTTAAGCAGCAACCAGCTAAGTTTCACAAAGTACAGAAAACTTTATTTGATATAAAAGCATTGAAGAGAAAGGCTATCATAAAATTAGAGCCTACATCAATGCTAAAATTAGCAGATGCTGATTCTTGTCCGCATATCACTCTGTCAACTCTGATATACCAGTGCTCTGTTTGAGAGGGAATCATCCAAAGCAACCTGGTTGGTAGCTACCGTTCTCAGTTTGTTATTTAATAATCTTCTATAACCAGATCAAGCTAATACATGGCATTTCTCTCATCAGTTTCATCTTCCTTGTTTCTTTCTCATTCATTTTTAATTCCTGCATCAAACTCTTGTGACTACTCCAAGGAAAAATAATCTCTAGGCCATTCAAAAGGACTGTAAATGTCAATGCTGATGAAATTATCAGATGATATTATAATAAATACATTTTGTTATACTGCTATAAACATATCTGTAGCTTTATTATTTAGAAATACGTGAATACTTTCACACACAGATACTCACATGTTTCATGAATGATCACTTATAAACTTCTTTTTACTTACTTGTTTTATTACCTAATGGCTGCAGGACAAGTGAGTTCCTAGAATTCTCTGTTTTGAGAAACGAGGGTATTAGATTCCTCACAGATTGTATACCTTCAAGTGTGAACAGTGAAAATGGCTTATAACAAGGGCAATTATCCTACAGAGAAAGCATGTTGTCTGAGGGATTTAGTTTTGCTTGTAATTGAACATTTTTTTCTGTAATAATTTATCTTAGTTTTCCATTCACTTATTGACACATTTGTTAAGCCAACAGAAGATGGTCCAGATGCTCACTACAGCTAGGCATGTGTTTGTTCCATGTCTGTTATTTCAAATGTACTGTTTTCCTTTTTCCTGCTGCTATGACATATTGTTTCTTTCCTACTTTTATGAACTTCCACCTCAAATAGCATAGATGGGAAGTAAAATCATTAGCTTGAATGTTATGAGCATTCCTAAGAAGGGTAGCAAACTCTAGCTTCCTTGATAAGCTTGAGGGCAGGGCTGCCATTCAGAAAAACCTTGACAGGCTGCAGGGATGGACTGACAAGAACCTTATGAAATGCAGCAAGGACAAATGCAAAGTCCTGCACTTAGGAAAGAAGAACCGATTGCAACAGTACAGACTTGGGATGGTCTGGCTGTGATTCAACTCTGATGAAAAGACCCTGGGAGTCTGGGTAGGCAGCAAACTGAACATGAGCCAGCAGTGTGCATGGGCAGCAAAGCAGGCCAAGAGTATCCTAGGTTGTATTTATAGGATCATACCTAGCAGACTTAAGGAAATGTTTACACCCCTCTCCTCATCCCCTTCTACTTATGCTGAATCCAGGTTTGGGCCCACTAATACAAGAAAGACATTGATAAACTGGAACAAGTTCATCAGAGGACCACCAGGATGGTCGGGGGGCTGAATCAGTCACCCTGTGAGGAGAGGCTGAGGGAATGGTGCTTGTTCAGCCCAGAGAGGAGAAGGCTTTGCAGGAAGGACATAATAGCAGCCTTCTGGCACCTACAAGGAGGTCATCGAGAAGATGGAGCCAGGCTCTTCACAGTAGTGCATGGTGGGAGGACAAGAGACAATGGGCATAAGTAGAAACAAGAGAGGGTCAGACTTAATATAAGGAGAAACTTTTTCACCATAAGGACAATCAAGCACCGGATGAGGTAGCCCAGAGAGACTGCCCAATCTCCATCCTTGGAAGTTTTCAAAACCAGACTGGAAAAAACCCTGAGTAACCTGGTCTGACCCTTCTTTTAGTAGTAGGTTGGACAAGATCACCTTGTGAGGTCCCTCCCAACTTGAATTTTCCCACCATCCTATGATCAACCTAGAAACCTTTCTGAATCTGCAGACATGCAGAGAAGCAATTATTTCCAATGCTAGCATCATTCTAAATATGGCTATTAATACTATGCAAATAAGTAATTTCCTTTGGCACAAAGACTTTCACTGTATGATTAGCGTCATAGACTTTGTACCTCTTCAGCTATATAGAATGAATAATATGCAGTACTTTCTCCCTGCACATTCAGCAACAGCATGGCAAGAACTGTGAAAAAGAATTTCTGTGAACTTAATGATCCACAATTTTCAATTATATTTGGCAAGAGAATTGGTTCTGTATTTACAGACAATCTGGAGGAAATGAAATGCCTTATTCAGTTCAGCAGCAAATGCTGACTGATGGAACAGCAAGGTCAAATGTCTTCTTTTTGAGAGAATTTAAACCTGTATGTCTCTAAAAAATGTTATCACCCCACATCCTCAAATGGTGGAGTATGTGGGAATAAGGTGAAGGCAGCATTTTCAATCTCTTGTATTGAGCACTTCTACTTGGTATAGCACACTTGAGTGTTCATTAATTAAATACATGTGAGAAAGAAAGAGAAAAAAAGTGAGAGATCTACTAGTTATGACAGTCATCTAGAAGACAGGACATGCAGACTCTGGTGCATTTTCCAGAGATGGTCTTTTATACAAAGTGGAGAAATTTCATCAAAAGAAATTGGTAGCACCCTTCACCTCCAGAATAAACTATAGACCCGTTAAGGAGCCCTCCAGGAGATGGCAAATATGGGAGCACATCCTCTGAGGAAATTATGAAACTGGAAGATGTGTCTCCAGTGTTTACAGGTGAGTGCTCCCAACTGGCAAGCTACTAAGTTTACAGCAGTCACCAGCTCCTTGTTTTGGAGTTCCTCCAGCTTTGTGCTCCACTTTCACTTTTAGTTCTTACTGTGGCTTCCCAGGCTTTTTTTCTTCTATCAGCTGGCACAATCAGGAGACTGAAAGCCTGCAGCTGGGCAGGGAATGTATATATTGTTGTTGAAGGAGAGATCTGGCTGAATTACTTTGCCTGAGAACCCAGAGACCAGTATAGATCTCAAGAGCAGCCAGGCTTGCCTCACATTCAACACAGTACCAGCCTGAAGGAGCAGCAGCAATACTGTTTTGGGAGTAGGTGACTGGGACTGTTTATGCATCCTTATGGCATATATTTGAGTGTGGAGAACAAAGCACAGTGTGCTGTTGATATGTGTATTGGACTTCTCCAAAGGTTTCCTAATGGGTCTTTTCAGGGAGATGGAGGTTTGTACTTGCCTATGTTGCTGAAGGCTTCTTGCCACAGCATCTGTATGGGATACAAAGAAACTCAAGCCTACAGGGAACCAACCTTTTCTCCCTATTCCCAAGCACACGTACTGCTCTCTAATGCTAAACTAACAGTGGTGTCCAGCCCCCTCTCTGCTTCCTCCTACCACATGATCTCTCATAGTCTTCACGTTTGCTCAGAATAACATCATGTGTTTTAAGTGTGTTTTCCCATGTGCCTGTGTTACTGTCAGTAAATAGCATAAGGCTAACTTTGAGAACATTAAGAATTAAAAACTGTGTTGCAGACTAAGGACATAGTTAACCCTCTCAGTATCATCAACCCACCTGCCAAAAACTCATGATAGTGTATGACACCTGGGAAAAAATATTAACTGCCACTGAACCCTGTTCATCTTGTTTATCTTGTGTTACCTTTTTACAAAGCAGAACTCTTTGGGAGCACTAGTCATTCTGGGAAAAAGCCTTGAATATTTCAAATAAAATCACAGGTATTTCAAAAGAGACAGCAACCAGCAGTAGCAGCCCCCTGAAATGAAATGGGATTCTGGGTAGCGTAGTTTAGCCATTTTTTAAGATCACAAAACCCCTCTGAATTAAGCACTGCACTTTCACCCTTCCCTGCCCATGGGCCAAGGAACCTATTTAAGTACAAACTGGGACCTCCAGTCCCTGCCTGAGCTATGTTAAAGGAGTGCTGGTCTCCAGCTGTGGTCATATCTGTCCTTGGACATGGACCCTGTTGATCCTGACCCACAGACTGACTTCCTGGCCTGACCTCAGCCCTGCTTTGTCACCATGGACCTGCCTGGCAGTCACTGGACTGGGTCCTGACCCTGATCTGTAGTGGGATTTCCTGACTTGAACTCAGTCCTGCCTCATCACCACAAATTTGTCTGATGGTCTGGACTCTTGGTTGAACCTGGCCGTAATCTGCGGRTCTTCCCTGCTCACCTTGTAGTGAAGCAAGATAATGTTCCAAAACGAAACCTACTTTGTGGAGTATCTATAACTATGGAATAGCAAAAAGAAACATGTTAAGAATCAAGTAGCTATTTATTCTTTGAAGAACTACATAATTTTAAGCTCTAAATCTTTTTATGTGATGTTCCTATCACTACTGTGATGAAAAAGACAAAGGGGGGATGCCTGAATGTATCCTTCCTATAACTGACACCCTCTACCTTCATGAATTTCAGGACAACTTTTATTTAACATTCTTTTTCTGTTCTGCAAAACACTTCAAAATCCTGCATGTTAAGTGGTGTGATGCAAAAAACAACATCAAAAGCAAACCCATTAGCAAAAGCAATCAGCCATTACTTGATAATCACTAAGCAGCACTGTGCAATTCTCAAGTGGCCATAGTGCACACTCCCTTGCTGTGAATGATGAAAGGCAATCATAACTTCCCTGAAAAAAGCTGGTTATATATGAGTACCAGCCTAGAACTGTCCAAAACAAGGAAATATGATATGTTCTCTCTCTGTGTATGTGTTTTTAATAAAATAAAGTTTTGAAGCTTCAAGTGAACCAAAACCCAGTATGGCTAAATTATTACATCAAAACCTAATCTTCTTTCGTCACTCTGCTGAGCGAGCAGAGGTCTTTCTTGAATGGAGCTTTTAAGACTCTTAGACAAATCCAGTTCTTAAATAAGCAGATATTAGGTGCTGTTAAGGCAATAGAATTGTGATCACTTAAGCACATAAGGATGAATGCGTACTCTAGAACTCAGCTCTCATCTCAGAAGTTACCCAGTATTTGCACAGTTTTTATCCTGGATTTCAAGGATTAAAGAAATATAATGTAGCTGTAATTAGTGTAATTCAGGATTATTGCCTTTCTCATACACAAGGCCTCAATTTCTGATTTAGGAATTTTTTAGGGATTTAGGAATTTTTAGGAATTATACCTGATTTACACTCAGGTGTAATGTCCAATTGTAAAGTTCCTTATTGTGTCCTTACAAAAAAGGGCTGCCAGGCAGTTCTTTCTTTCTAAAATACAATCAATCACTCAGCCAGGCAGGCAAGCAAAATGACAAAAGAACACATTAGCTTTTCCATGATGACATATTCTTTGTTCAGGAATTAAATTTCTGCAAAGAAGTGTGTAAGAGACATGTTATTCACTACATGGAAGCATAGAACTCTTTTGTTGGTCTTGCTATGTGTGAATTGATAAACAACAACAAAAAAGGACTCTTATCAATAAAGATTCCTGTTATTGTAATTTATCAGGTGTCCATGCGCAAATACTTTTGCATGGGCATGTCAGATGTACATGTTTACTGCCCTGTAAGAATTCCTTGTCCAGAATCAAAGATATCAGTTCCAGTTCCTGGATGAAAAATACCTTGAAGTTAGCCACTGACCTTGCAAGTACATTCAACTCAAACAATACAGACATTAAAAGGATGGGGGAAGGTTGAAATTATTTATTTAAAACATCCACAGTAGTCCATGAAGACATAAATGTTTACCTATGATACACTTGAAAAATGAAAGAAAAAACACATTTATACCAAACAGTGGCTGTCCTTCTCCCCATATTTACTCAAAGAACTGTAGAAGTTTTCATACAGCAATTAGTAAGACATGTAATCTTCCTTCATCTTAGGCTGTATCAGAAGGAAGATTTTAGCTATAGAGCATCCTAGCTTTATAACCAACCTCTCTCTTAGCCTCCTGAAGAGGTTCCATTCACATTCAGTCTTTTGCTCCAAAAGTAAATTTTCTTCTAATTTATTGAGGAGATAATATAGATATTCTTCTCATTAAATTAAGGACTGCTTCATATCTTAAGGGTTACAAATGCTGTTTAGGCAGACTAGGTGACATTTCTGTACTTCTGTAACCTGTTAACAACTCCTTGATTCAGTAAGAGGTAAAACTTTCCTTTCTCCTTTATGTTTGGTGACTGAATGTCTTCTTTCTTTAAGCTTTATGTTTCATAGCTATCCTATATAGCTAAACACATGCAAAAAAAAATCTACTTGGCATTAATGAACATAGCATATGAGTCTTGATGGAGACCAGATTCAACACTAATTTGCTACCTCAGGAGACTATGTGTCTGAAATGCAAGGTTTTGGAAGTCAGTCTTCAAGGAATACTGTAAGCTTGACCAGAAGTACCTTGTGCTGCTTTGTGTCCCTCCATTGCGCCTACTCTATCACAGAGGAGGAGGAAGAAGAGGTGTGAGGGACTTTTGGAATGCTTGCCTGTTCTCTAACCTTTAAAAAGTAGGTCAGTAGCTTAGCCTAAGGCCTAGACAGGCTCCCCTTGCTGGATGTCAGCTTGCCACTCCCTTTTTTGAGATTATTATTTTGAACTTCAAGTAGAATTTTCATAATTACTTGATTCTTGATATAAAAATCTAATGCTAATGTATCTCCCCACATACTAAGTTAGAGTCTGAGAAACTGATGTGATGATTCTGCTGTGAATGAAATGAAGATAGATCACCTTTTAAAAAAGAGGATTARCAATGGGGTTACTGCTTTCCAGACTTTGGGAAAAAAAAAATCTTTTCTGCAGATAATATTAAATTGCATGTCCATTTCAATACATAAAAAAACCCCAAAACCCAAAACCCAAAGGGAAGAACTGCCAACCCCCATATTTCTCTAAAAGTTTAAATGTATAGTCTGAAAAAGAGAAGGCTCAGGAGGGATCTAACTGCTGTCTTTTATCCAAAGGGATGTTGCAGAGAAAATGGAGTCTGACTCTTCTCAGAGGTGCAAAAAGAAAGGACCAGAGACGATGCTCAGAAGCTGGAACAAGGGAAATTTCAAGTGGACAGAAGGAAAAAAAAAATCAGCAATCAGCAGCCCAACCTAGAAAGCATGACCCCATCTGTCCATCTGCCTCACACAGCTCACAGTCACGTATAACTGCCTTTCCCAACATTGTCAATCTAAGGCTTTCTACAGGAAAATAAGCCTCGCATTTGTTCCAGCTCATGCCATTTCTGAGAGGCACCATAGAGATTGCTTTCCATCCCACATTGTGGAGGAGACCACATGCCCTCTGTCAGGATAGTCTACTTAACAACACTGTGACTGAATATTATAGAATTGCCTGATTTAAACTAGAATGGGGAGAGGTCACCAAGTGTTTGGTTAGAAAAGAAGCTTGCCTATTAGCCAAATTAATCTCAATAGGATGGAGCAATCCAGAAGAACTAAGGATAACATAAAGGGTTGGTGGAGAGACACCCCGGTGGGGGACACCAGAAGCAGCACAAGAGTGCATTGGGACAGTATACCTCCTGACAGATACCCAAACTGCAGAGGGCCATATGGACACTCCTCTCCTCCCCTGCCATTTTTAGATCCATTACTAACTTGCCATGTCAAATAGCAGATGGTGTTACAGGAGAGACAGAGGGAAGCCCATCCCTGAGAGTGGGGATGCATGTGTGCAAGTGTGTATGTGTTTATGCATAAAATCTTGCATATCTACCTGAAACAGATGGTTATACTGACAGTGAAAGCAAACCCTTGCACTGTCTTACTGTTCTGTTTTACTGTAACCACTTTTGTTGGAGTGAATTAAAAGTTGCATGTATTGAAAATTTAAAAGGGAATCCAAACATTGTATTCCTCACTCTGTGACACACCTCTCTGATTCAAGGTTGTAAATGCAAGGTGTTGTGGTGGGGAGTGGGAGATGGAAAGATGGAATTCATCCTATAGGGTGGCAGTGGTGGCTTCATTGACTATTTTGGTAGAGCATCCTGATGGAATCTTAGATGTCCTTCTCTCTGAAGAACAAGAAACATGTAAAATGACATGGCAGGCAGGCATCATCCAGAACACGCTTTGTTTTCTGTATTTCAGGCTTCAGACTCAGAGGGTATGCTCATGCCTTCTTTCTGAGCAGAGGCAGTATCATTCTTTCTATGTGCCCGTCTGCATTGGAGGAGATATGGCCTATCCCCTGCCCCACAGCATTGAGAGGCCATGCTAGGAGAAAGGCAGACCCCACACCTGTTTTAACAGTGGGTTGTGTCTGTTTCCATGTTGCAGACGGAAGTGCAGTGTGCATTTGGTTAATAAGTTGAATCCAGCGTTCCCAGCACTCTGTGAATGCTAGGTGCCCAGCACAACCTCTGGAAGGACAAAAGCCAGACATCCCACCTGGACAGGAATAGAGTTTTCAATGAGCAGTGACACATAACTCACTGAAAGGGCCAAGAGGGTCCATAATGTGTAAGCAGATGAACGTGGATGGGGCATAGGGGATATCGTGATCTACAACCTTTGAACAGAGCAAGTGAAGTAGGGAAGTGGCAGGACGACTAACACAAACTGGGACTAAGAGGTACAGGCATGTATCTACTGTGGCAGGGGTGGGGAAAGAAGGCACAACACCCTTATCCCTGCATTCTCCAGAGCCTGCTGCTGCCTGTGTCATCCAGACTTGCTTGGGTGCCTAAGAGAGACAGTGGGAACACCAGGGACCTAGGGACAGGGGCTGCACACTAGCTGTCTGCAGAGGACTGAAAACCCCTCCTGAGGGTCAGCCCAAACTTCCACCTCTGGCTCTTCCTGCGCTGATCCATGACTGTCAGAGAGATGGAAAGCCTGCTTCAAGAGATTGCTCTGCTTGTCATGTTTGTGCAGCTGCCCTGGGCTTTTGTGCAGAAGCGGTGCCCCACAGCCCCTTCCCTCCCCTGGATGCAGCAGTTAGGAGCTGATAACGGGGCTTACTTGATCTCTAGGTGCTCTCACTGGGCAGGAATGGGGCAAGCCATTTTTGAGGCAGCTAATCACTGTTTTCGATATTTAAACAAAAGCTGGGGGAATTGCTCTTAAAGGCGATATGACTAGAGATACACCTCACCTTTCTACAGTTCTAAGCCCAGTGCCATAGTCCTATCAGAAGCCTCACTCACTGTCGTTTCCATCCTCCACCCCCTTGCCCCAACAACATATGTAGAAAAATACTGCAGCTTGCTTACCAGGGGTATGGGAACACAGAGTGGTTGATGCTTACCATAGCAGGGAGCTGGCCAAAGAAGTGTCCCTCAGTGTTCATATTCTCCCACATCTCTCACGATGTTCATCTTTTACCTGGTCCAGATACTCCTACCCTTATGTTGCACAAAAGATCACCATCCAGATAATCCTGCATGGTGATTTCCAAACCAGAACAAGCACATCCACCAAAACTACTCTGTGATCAACGCTCAGAGTACATGTGGACTAATATTTCCAGCTTCTCATTTCATTCCTGTGTACCTTGCATTTTGTCCTTACATTTTAATCCTCCCTCCACTTTTGTTTCTAACTTCCTTGCCCAATGAGACCCAGCTCACAGCCTTAGAATCTCTCATCTGCTTTCTCAGGAGCTCCTAATTCTATTCTTCCCATCAAGTTCTTCCCAATCAATTGTCCAATCACTGTCTCTCTCTGACTCCCTGCCCCTCACTCTGCCAATCACCATCAGATTTTGGTTACTGATTGCCTTCCCCACATCTTCTCAGCCCTGACACGGACTTACAGAACCAAACCCAGGCTGCTCAACTAGTCCTAGCCTCCTCATCAAAATTCAGTCTTGTGCTCTTCACACTTATACAAGGAGAGTAAAAGAGTCCTCTATACTGCATAGTTGTCTCTTTTGTTCCATTATGAATTGCATTGACTATGGTTTGCTTTTATGGGTATATGCCTAGCAATATTGTGAAAGACACATTTGAAAGAATAAATCTATTTAGCTTGAAGAGGAAGAGCAGCATTGATAGTGCTGACTCTGAAGACCCTCATACCATTTTCCAAGTGTAGAAATAAAATGGTCCCAAATTTCAGCATCATTAAACATTAAGGCTTGCATGTACACTTATCTTATGTTTTGCCATCCTATATGGGCTCCATTAGACTGATGAAAGCTTTTCTCATGCTTTTGTGCACTTCTTTACAAAAGTAGGGGTTTAAAAAGTGGGAATTTCTATTCCTATTTCAGATTCTGAGAGCTATTACCAAGTGTCTCAGAGAGTTCTTTGGTAACCATGAAATGTTATGCAGAAGTGGTTAATTAATTGTAGTGATGTAAAAACATCTGGAAACAGTTGGTTATAAGCAGCACTATAACATTACAGCTTGTGTTGGCTCTTTATGTTTTTCTCCCTTGTATAGGAGGAGGGCAGAGGGTTTACTGGATATGACATCATTTCATATTAATTATATTTTAATCTATTTGCACATTCACCTTTTGTTCCTCACTCCCTCCACTGAAATTTTAAAGTGAACATGAATAAATTGCATTGTTTGAGTATTGCAATATTTGACTATAACACACTGGGGAGAAGCCATTTTGGATGCTCCAGGATATTGCTTCATGGTGAAATGAAATAGCAATTTATTGGGTCATAAGGAAAAGTCTACTAAATCGTCCTTCTACCAGACTCATACTTCGAGCTTGCTTATAAGCACACCATTGTCTAAATTTAGCTCTGGATATAGTATTTAATGACTTCATTTCAAAGTATTTTAATGACTTTCTCAGTCCCAGGTCAGCTACAATCCATGCTACAGTAATAACCACCATAACACTGTAATACTACTGACAACTGATGTCAGTATCAGTCAGTATCACTGTATCAGTGAACACTCAAGTAAAGAATGATAGCAATATACTAAATAAATATTTTCACATTATTCTTTATTCTTCATTGTTATGTTTAAATACTGAAAAAAACATGTTTCTTCCTGTTAGAATCCATAGCTTTGATTTTTTTATACCTAAAGCAGTATGATTCAAGTTTCTAAACTGTACAATGAGAGAAAAGCATATAACCAACAGCATCAACCAAATTCAAGCAAAATGTAATCTAGAATTGTGCACCCTTTCTCTGCCATCACACTTAATTCCTGACATGAAACACATCTGGGCCTTGGAGATCCTGGGGTTGTACAGAAACAGGCAGTTAGTTCTAATAAACTGCAATTTTGTTATCTGGAAAAATTCTTGTGGTGGGCTTTATCAAACAAATCTAGAAGAATGTAATTTCTTTTGGTCATGATTTTCTAGCAACAGCAGTTTTTAATTGTAATTGTAATTTATTCTCAAACTAGACTCTGGTAGGCATTGAAACAGTGAAAGTGAAAATGAAAAGGAGAAGGAAGAGGAGGAAGGAGAGGGAGGGGGTAGTCAATCTTCCCTAAGACTGTTCTCTCCCCACTAGAATTTCTACTGCTGACCACACTGAAATTAAGGGGAGCAACAATTCTTGTATGAACAAGAGGGAAGGCAGAAAAAAGTGGAGAGAATGAGAGAGAATGGATATGGACTGGTCAATGAGATTAGGAGAAGGAACAAGGGAAAAAAAACCCTAGGAGGAAGAGGTGGTCAAGATGCAGAGCCAACTGGAGGCCATGATGGAAGAGATTGAACCAGCAGAAGAGTGCTGAACAGGGACTGGCTAGCAACAAGAATGTTGCTGTGAGTGAAAAAAATCAAAAAAGAAAGAAACAGGTGGTGGAGAGAAGAGTGGGAACAGGATGACTAATATGAAGCCTRAAGTATAAATAGACAAAGACTAACATCTATGATGTCTTGTGATCTGCTTGAGGGAGCAATTCCTGTTCTCCCAGCAATTGACCCAAAATGGCTTATATTCATCCTAATTACAGCTAGTCCCCATGGGAGTGAACTGAGTAAGTCCGCATCACATAGCACTTGGAATAAGTCCTGCCTTGGTACCTGTTGAACAGGCTCTTGCACCTAATCACCTACAGGTGTTTCTACAAAGCTAGGTACTGCAGGTCAAGCATTTGTCTGTTCTACACAGTCCATGTGACCACACAGGTTCTTATCTCAGGCCTCTTCACTTTCATCTTCAAAGACTTTTACATTCAGAAAGAAATTCCCAGGCTAGCATGTTGCAAGACTACTCTGCTCGGGCAGCCACTGGTTTGAGCCGATAGAGGCTAGATCTACATTACCACTTTGGCTCAGAACAAGAGACAGTTGTCTAAGTGAATCACCTAGTAGTCCTCACTTACCTTGTGTTAGTTCAGTTCACAGAGTGGTTTTGATAGGCCCAAACTAGATGCTTTTCAGAGGAAACTAAGCTGTAAGTTCCTCTCCAAAC
This sequence comes from Apteryx rowi, assembly GCF_003343035.1. Classification (NCBI taxonomy): domain Eukaryota; kingdom Metazoa; phylum Chordata; class Aves; order Apterygiformes; family Apterygidae; genus Apteryx; species Apteryx rowi. Next base: position 101,904 of record NW_020450854.1, read on the forward strand.
GCTCACCAAGTGATCACCAGTTCCTAAAGAGTGAGAAATATCCAAGCCAATGAGAGGAACACATTGAACTGAAATACTCCAGAGAATACCAAACATTTAACCACCAAGAGCTCATGCAACATCCTGAGCTACTTCCCAGGCTATTTAAAGGGCCAAACAACATGTGTGCCTTCAGATTCACTGAGGACTGCCAGCCTTCAAGCCTTTGCAAATTCATCGCCCCTTCCTCACCTATCCACCCTTCTTCTGGTTCAAAATCCTTTCTCATCTTTACCTAATCTACCTTCTTTTACCATGCCCCCTTGCTGAGTATGTTATTTCTTTTATTATGTTCCTTTTTTGGTGGTAGTAGTAGTAGTAGTAGTAGTAGCAGTAGTAGTAGCAGTAGTAGTAATAGTAGTATCTTCATCCATTTCCTATCGTTATCTGTTGCAATGGTGACATCTACCCCATCAGCTTCCCAGAAAATACAGCAAGGTGCTACCTGAGGTCCCATGGAAAGCAGCATTGCTTGTAAACCTGTGCCATAAGAGGGACAAAAAGTTCTTCAGGGCAGGATAACCTTGTGAGGAGGTTAGGATGCTGTTGACCTTACAACAGAGACTGGGAATGGGGGAACTAGTGAACAAGAACATATTATATTCAGAAAGTTTAAGGCCGTGTTCTTGGAGACAACAATTGCACTTTGAGGGTAGCCCAGAAAATGTGCCCCTATTACACAGCACTTCAAACAGCACTTCCGGTGAGTCCAATGGGCTAATGACATCAATCTGGGAACTGATTGGCCCCAGTGGGATGAGATATTCATTTAACGGAACAGCATATAGAAAGAAGCTGAGAAATTGGAGAGCTGACAAAGAGCCACAAGCCTGATGATCATTTTAGAAAATAAGAACCTGTGAAGTCTGGGGACTACTAGTGAATTCTTAAGTGTACATCACTGGTATGAGATATTCATGGGTCGGTCCCCAAAACCTATTGCTATGCTACACTTAATACTACATCCTGTAATTGTGTTAGTTATGATACAAGTAATAGTTTTCGTTATCTTTTAGTGTATGCTTTGTTTGGTTTGAAAGAAAGGCATCTACTTACATGCCCAGCTGAACATTTTTCTTACTCTTGTATCTAGACAATTGTGAAAGACACTAGCTGGAAGGGACTTAAGTTATGAACAACCAGGAGAGGTCTGAGCATCTTTGCAGGAGGTCAGTCAGACCAGGGGATGCCTTGTGAATAATATGTCCTGCTGGAGCACAAGGCCTCATAGTAGCTAAGGCCTTAAATAGGGAATCATCAGAGTGCAAGGCAGAAATGTGAAAAACAAGTTATTAAAATTTTGCTGCTCTTTGCCAATCTCATATTCTATTCATTAATCAATAAACATCTTAGCTTATACCAGTTATATCTCAAGTCTCTGATCTAATGGGGGTGTGTCAAACTGCAGTAACACTACATCACTGCCCTTGGCACCAGTATGGACACCCTTATTCCCAGGATCACCACCTAGAAGAGTCCAGAAGAGACTGTGGTGTCTAGCTCTGCTCCAAGGCTCCCATTTCTGGACATCCCAGTAGGGTATATTAAAAACCTTGGGGACCTTTTGGGTCCTTTTCCTCCGATACCTGACTTCAACAACCCTCTGTACCAGAACTCCTCATTCCACCCAGGTAAGTGCCATGAAGACACAGTGGTGCCGTAATTCTACTAGAAACCTCACTCACCACTGTTATGGCACTGGGCTTTGAGCTCCAGAGAGGCAATAGATGTCACTAGTCTGACTGGAGGGCCTCTCTGCCTTTCAAATTAATTCCTCCAAGGCTGTGATCTTCTGTGACAGCAGAAACCACCTGCATTCACTTCTGCTAAGCATTGGTGAAGCTTAGATGAAGCACAGTGCCTAGCTTTAAAACCCATTTTCATACAGATGTACTTCTGGTGCAACGGCAAGAAGACAGAAGAAACTGGATTTGTGTCTTCATGGGGGGAGGGCACAACCAGGAGAGAGATTCACAAAGGTCTTCCATGTAAAAGGTTTTCATAAAGCTATTGGATATACCTTTGGGGAACGATCAGAGAAAATCAAGCTACTGGGGGAAAAACTAAGATTAGATATAGGTAAAACTCTCTTATTATTAAGCTAATACAATTAGCTTGTCCCAGACCTGTAGAAAGATGTTGGAATCTCTTTTGCTGTAAGTTATTAAGAACAGTTTAGACAAGTATCTGTCAAATGACTTAGACACACTTGATCTGCTTCAGAGCAGGGAGTAGATCACATGACATTTTGAGATCTGCTCTGTAGTTCTGTAACTTTATGATACTCATACTACGTTAATCCAACCAGCATCATATTCAAAAACAAATTACGTTTTTCATTTGGTACTTGGTAAATAAAGTGACACAGGAAAAGGAAAAAGATTAAGAAAGAAGAAAGAATAAGCAAATACATTGCTGTTGATAGCTTCAATCTCTCTTTTAGCAGCTTACCTTTCTATAAGTTTCTTGAAAATAAATGAATGAGCTGATGTAATAATTGAGACAGATAATACCTTTCTGTATAAGTTTAGTCCAGATTCTGAAATTCTTAGCCTTACCCATTAAAATCAAGTCATATAAATAAAAATGGTAAACTATTCCTCTTACTATTAATCTGATATGAACCTGCAAAAGTCCATGAAAACTTCTCCACAGAAAATTTTTCAACAGAGAAATAGATTCTTCTGCAATTCATTGCTTAAAAATAAAGAGCAATGGAGTAAATGACCAATGACTGTATTTTGCTGTCCTTTGTTCCCCTTCACACTCCATGGTATTATACCATAATACGGACATGAGTATATGGATAGTCTTCATTGCTAGAAGTGCAGAAATGTTGTGTGACGTGGAAGATTAAAGTCCAAGAGAAATTCAAGAACTCTGGAAACAGAACAACACGCAGGAAGTGCAGATGAAAATTTCCATTAGACTACTTAGTTTACTGAATTAATACACACAGTAGCTGTTCTAAGGTCATATGGAATAAATAATAATACATTTGACTTTTTGGTATAGTCTAGTGAATTCTTTCCCCTTTAATGTTAAAATATTACTTTGGTGACAACTTTTCTCGTCTTCCATTAAAACACAGTATTACAGTAGACTGTGAAATCAAACATCTATTTTCTTCTCACATCAGTGCTTCATCAGTGCTTCAGAGAAATAGTCCTTCTCTGCACAAGCATACATTGCCTTCAGCACTAATAGTCAAAAACATTTGGTGTTGGTAAAGTGGGTTATTTTGCTCACAAATATCTATCTGTAACCAGTGGTTGAGAGGCTATTTTTCACGAACAAGATCAATATCTGGTTGAGTGACTTGGTTACTAGAAGGTTTCTGAAAAATGCTTTGTTGTTTTTAGTAGTTTGACATTTGCAAAGAAGTCATTACTTAGTTCCTAGAATGTTTTCTTGCCATTTGACCTTTTAGGAATTAAAATCCCATGTGCATACAATCTTTTGCATAATTAATATGCTAAAAATGATTAGTTGAAAGAGGTGAAAACCTGCTCTCCCATACTATGACTGCACAGTTGAAGTCATAATTATCATTGAGCTACCAATTATCTTGTATTCAATGTAAAAACTCCTTATACAATGAGTTGTTTGAACTTTCAGTTTAAACTTAAAAAAGGTGAAAGTAATTTTTTTCAAGACAAGAAAAAATATTCTGCATTGTGTGCTCTTCTGCATTATATGATGCTTTTCTAAATACAGAGCTTCTTGAAACGAAAAACAACTGTGATTTTCTTTCAAAATCAGCTCTAATTACTTCTAATATTTATTGAATTTTTTTAAATGTTGCTCTTAGGAAAGCCCAGGGTTTGCACTGAAACTGTGGATTGGACTTTTGTGTGATGTTTTAGTGCCTGATGAACAGGGTTGTCGGAACAGATATTTCACCAGTCTAACGCCCTTTCAACCCAGTTCCTTGCACCCCCAGCTTGTCCAGTTAACTTTCAGCCCTCACTGTCTGTCAGATGTGAAGCCTCAGGAAATAGAGAGGGAAGCTTTCAGGTCCAGAAGAGGGGGATTTATAGCAAGATATAAAGGGATTTAGGGAAGCAGAAATTTACTGAAAATACAGACTGGATCAAATTACTGAAGATGGGGAGAAAGAAAAAGCACAAGAGGTTATGTACAGAGTCAGAAAAGCCAGTGAAAGCTAGTGAAAGAGATAAAGGAAAGTGAAAAAATAATAGATAATGCTAAGAAGGGTGATGCATTTATGACCTCCTTTTTGTCCGTCTTCAACAAAACATGCAGTGTGGATGAAGGTAATTAACAAAGGCTGAGACTAGAACGGAGAACAAGTGGAAGATACTTAGATTAATTAAATAATTTCAAATAGGTTGACATTAATGGAATTCAGGACTTTTGGTACTTTGAGGATTTAGTCCAAGAGTAGCAGTTCAGGTATCTTTGAAAGCTGTTGAATGGATGAGTGAGGTTCCAGGAGACTAAATATGAGCAAATATGTTTGTTTGTTTTTTTAATTAAAGAAAAAAGTACACAAGTGAGCTGTTATCACACAGTCTGAGATTATTTCCTAGAAAGCTACTGGAACAAATAACCAAACAGACAATTAAACAATGTATTGTAAGCATCTAGAAGGTAAAACAGTGAAAAATAACAAACATAATAAACAACATGAAATTTTCAATAACAAATTATTTCAGAATAAGCTAGTTTTTCTTCTATATGATGGTATGTGTTATAACTTTATTAAAAATCTTCCATGATGTTATCATGATGAGTTAGGGAAAAACAGAGAACTGAAGGACAGACACAGCTTATTGGAAAGATATATTCATGATTTACTATCAAGTTAGAAGAGATGCATTGTGCAAGTTATTACAGATATTTGTCCCAGGTAGGGAACTAGTCAGTATATTCATAAATATCTTGACTGAAGAACTGTAATATTTGCAAAGACACGACACTAGAAGAGGTTGCAAGTAGTTTGGAGGGTAGGATCACAACTGAAGATGACAGTGATGTGGTAGGGAAGTGGCCTGAAATCAACAAAGTAAAAAACAAGAAATGTAATTTCAGAGTATGTTTTATCAGAGTGGTGCAAGCAGGACATAGAAACTAATCCTTCCATCTGTCAGGGACCAGTTAGGGCAGGCTGCTCCCTAACGGACAAGGATCCAAGGGGGATAACATAGCCAGCAGGGCAGAGACCTCACCAGCCAGAACCCAGACCCACAGCACCTGGGCAAGGTGAGCAGGGTGAACGCAGGGATGGCCAAGTTTGACCAAGAGTCCAGATGATCAGGCAAGTTTTTGGTGATGAAGCAGGTCCAAGGTCAAGCCAGGAAGTCAATCTGCAAGTCCAGGTCAGGTCCAGTGATGGTAACCAGGGTCAGGCACAGTCTGGTGATCACTGGCAGATTCATGGTGACAAAGCAGGACTGATATCAAGCTGGGAAGTCAGCCTGCAGATCAGGGTCCAGATAAAGAGTGCCCATAGCCAGGCACTGGCGTGGCTCTGATTGACCTGGAGATCAGTACTCCTACAGTGTGCAACACTGAGGGAGTGATGGCCTTGGGCTGAGCTGAAATGGGGCTTCTGAGCCCATGGGCTGGGGGTGTGGATGGAGGCCATGGGTGAGGTTGATCAGGGCCTTTAGGGCCTCTTAGCGCTCTCAGGGCTCTGACAGTAGTCTCCCCTCTCAGCAAGATGCATCCTTATGCCTTATAGATGTCTGGGTTAAGAGGGGACTTGTTGTAGAGTGATTTAATTGCTGTGGGTTCTTGGTGGGCTATTTCAGAGAACCAGGGCATGGACAGGAAGCTGGGAAAATGACAAAATGTGAGAGACTTGGGGTTGGCTGGAAGTGTTCAGGCTGACTATGAGGGTCACCATCACACCTAGCAGGCTGAAGGCAATGAAAGGCTCTGGCTGTCCCAACAGGTCTTGTTGGGCTGGAGGTGATGATACTGATGCTAATATTACTGCCTGTAAGTATCCTCTAGGAATAATGGCTACTTTTACCACTTATTGGGTTTTTTTGTTATTTTGTTTGCTCTTGGTGAAAAGGAGTTTTGGAGGGAACAGAGAATATAATTCTTTCAGTTACCAACAGTAGTATTTCTTCATGTTTATCTGATCTTACAAAACAAGGTGCAAGAAACTCATCCTTTTTGTAATAAAATATATTGGAGCTCCTGCATTAAAACAGCTTAGATTCAGATGTCTTTAAGATTTTACATCATGCATGAATTTGTGGTTGTATTATCCCTTACTTCAACAACCTACCAGTTCTGTAAAGACTCGTCGTTGGTGGGTTAATAACTAGACGAAATTTTACCCGCATAGTATTTTTGGCAGTTACTTTCAAGCAGTACCCTAAGATGCATAGATGTTTCATAAAAGCACTAGCGTTCCTACTCTTCTTATGAAGAATTGGAAAAGGGCAAGGATTGCCACACCCGAGCCTACCTGGCAGTTGAGGGCAGTAGGATGAAATCAGATTGCATAGTAAGGTACTCAGCTGATCAATCTACTTCTGAGGGTTCCTGGAGGAAGATGGTATGGTAAAAGAAATGTGGATTTGTCCCTTCTCCATCTGGCTACTCTGTACTTCTACTGTTCATCTTTTATGATGGACACTCACTCATGTGAGAGCACAGAGGGAACAACATTTTGTCTGTGCTGAGATTTTTAGGATAGTCTGCAAGGCTTAAAGTTCTGTTTTTAACACAGCTGTACTGAAGTAAAGATTCTGTGATCATACTACTTCAAGCTAGGAAGCATATTGGTTATATAACTTATGTACGATGCAGCATGCTAAAAAACAGAGTACAGTCATGCAAAGCTTCTCTTTGCCTGTTAAGTTAGAAGACTGATACTAATGAGGTCCCTTGATAAGCAAAGGCAGAACTGAAAGCATCCTAACTTCAAAATGATTTTACGCTTCAAATATTAAAGTGGTGCAGTGGAGAGAAAGGGCTCACAGTTCTGGAATCCCCTGAGTTAAGTCAAATTGCCTGAAAATTAAGAGCCATATCTGACCTTCTATCACAGACATATAAATGATGGAAAAATCTGTTCAGAGGAGATTATTGTCCCAATTTGTGTATAATTTCTGAGGGAATTTTCCCCAGGGGACTGTGTGGCTGAAGTTTGATAAGGCCCAGCATTGTTGGTGATCATGTGAATGATATGCATGACTGTCAACATCAGGCAGCAGTTTTTCCCCACATGTACATGCATCAGTGAGGAAAAACATTGGTCATGCTTAACTAAGGATTTTAAGGAAGCTGAGAAAACCGTGATAATATCTTAAAGGTAATGTCTTAGAAAGATTTAGAATGCTAAAATGCAATAAAATATATCAGAGTAAATCAAAGCAAGTAGGCCAAGAACAATAAAGAGATTTCCATGGGGAGATTTTATTATCCTGAAAATGCTTTGGGATTCTCACTATCTCTTGTAACAGTTTTCTAGTCTGTGGCTACTGCAAGTATCCATTAGCAGCAGGTCTTGTTTGCCTGTGTGGGCTTTTATCTGACCCCAGAAGTAAGTGCTTCTGTGCAGGTAGGTATCTCATGCAGGAGGCTACCTGAAACAGTTGATTACCAGGTACTTGGTGTTCTTAGTTTTCAGCTGTTGAATCTATTTTGCTGTGTTTCACAGAGTCCCTGCAAGAGCCTAGCCAGATGTCAGGAACTCCCCTACTCATGATTCAATGTATAGCAAGGGGACAGAGGTAGTGTAAGAGTGGGAAAATGAGACTGGTGAGATGGTATGTGTGCTAGACAGGGAAAGACTGGAAGTCTTGGCCTGGGTACAGAGAAGAACAGGGATAAAGTGCTAGTTTTCAGCAGTGGGGGATAGGTGGTAGGAGATTATGTAAGAGCATGAGGCTGAGCCTCTAGTTGGGGAAGCGGTCTGGTGGGAAGGAAAGGAAGGGTGTTGTCATAGAATAATTTAGGTTGGAAGGGACCTCAGGAAGACACCTTGTCCAGCCTCTTACTGAAAGCAAGGTTAACTTGCATGTTAGTTCAGGTCGTTCCTGAATTCCACAGAGACTATGGAATTTTGATCCTGGCTTGGTGGAGGTATAAGATTCCTGACAAGGAGAAGTGTAGGGGTGGGGTTTGTTGCACATTCATCTCTGCTTGCCACGCAGTCGAACATTAAGTGAATGCTTGAAAAAATGGGTAGGTATGGCATACCTCCGTGTACGTTTATGACCTGTCATGGAGCCTTTAACTTCTATACAGACAGAATATGGAGGCCGGATATAGAAATGAAAACATCCTTTTAACAACCAGTTTTGAAAAAAATGACCCCTTTATGAGGGAGAAAATTATATAGAAGAAATTAAGTGTTGCGTTTGGTGGGAAGATACCAATTCAAGGGTGAGAGTTTGAAAATTTTGACTGCTTCTGAGGATCGTCAGTTGAAAATTTACATAAGCAATTCCTAAAACAGGGGAAAAAATCAACTTAATTCTTAAATCTTGAATAGTGCTCTTGGTTTCTCTTGAGGCATCTCAAAGTCACTCCAGGATCCAAACTGATATTGAGATGTTGTGCAATCACTTTATGAAGCAGATCAGTGTCTTGCACAGATTAGAAGGAAACTACTGCTTCCCTGAAGAGAAGACAGGTCTGCAGTCACAATTTATTCTGGATGGGTAGATAATATTTCATATTTTGGGGGTCTTTTAAATTGTTTTTAACTGTTTTGATATTAAAATGCAAGGGAAAACTTGGGTAGCTCTGATGTACTACAGTTAATCGGTACTCCAAAGTAACTTGAGGAGTATGAGAAAAGGGAACTTGAAATGAATGTTGTATGAGAACTGTTTTCTTATAAAATGAAGAGCAGTTAGCTCCAATTTTCATAATAGCCCTTGTGTCATTATAACAGTTCTAAAGTAACTCTGCCCTTAGAACATTTTCATCCTTACTCAGACAAAAATCTCATACTTCAGGAGTCCTGCAGACAATTTCAAAAAGGACAAAAAAGGAAGTGTTTGGACACCTCCTTTTTTTATCCCTTTCCTTGGGAGGCAAGATTGCAAGTGGCTCAGGTCTCTCTTTATTTAAAAAAAAAAAAAAAAAGTGATTAAACATGACAGCAGTGTTTAAATATAGTAAAGATATGAAGGCCTCTGGTGTTGCTGAGAGCTGATGGTAGTGCTGTATGTTCTTGAAGGGGGAATATTTTTCTTGATTTGCAGTAGGTTCTCAGATATAATAAATACTTTTATGATTTTAGATTTGAGGACTCTTACTGTATTGTTATATTTGGTCATTTTATGGTACCATCTTTACAAGTGTGTATTTTTATTTGAAAAGAAATAATTGAATCCAAGGTCTTCAGGTTTCGCAGAAGTGAGCAGGAAATTCACTACTTGAAAAGTGCTAAATGCCTTTTCCAGGATGAGATTTATCTTTTACGCTGAGGACTCTTAATATCAGACAAAGTTTGATTTCAAGGAAAAAATATATAGAATAATCTAAATGACCAAAGAACTTGTGTGTATTGATGGATTTATCTTCTATATTAATAACAGYTAATTAAGCAATGGTAAAATCTCTGGAGGAAAAATACTGGGGCAACACAACAATGAATTAACAATGGTAAGAAAAACTGTGCTTTGTGATTTACTGTATCTGTCAGTCACAATGAAGTTCACTTCTCCTAGCCTGTTCCAGCTCTTCTTATTTCTTTATAAATCCAAAGTTACAGTTCCAGACACAGAAATATACATGAAGGCGCTTGCATATGTAGAAATAAACTCATGATTTCATTCAACGGATCAAAGGCAATGCATATTCAATACAGTAAGAGCTTGCATTATATAGCCAATGTTTAGCAAGAGGATACAAAGAGCCTGATCTTCCAATGGACAAAGTCCCCTGTTCTGATTGGCTTCAGAGTGGTCTTCCTTCATGGCCAGTGAATCTGCTTCTGGCAGTACTCAGTTTGAGACAAGAAAATATGGAAAGAAGGATGTCATGTTAGCAAAGGAATCTCTTTTCTCTGACTTAGCATTTGTCTCCTGCAAGAATCCATACAAATTCTAGCTGAGATGTTTTGCTTCCACAGGAGGCAAATGGGGTGTTTGGTTTTTCATTCTGAATTGTGAGCATACCACTGTCTTTATAAGACATTGTATGACATAACTACAGAACATTCCTCCCTGATCTGTTATAGTTGTGTTAAGACATTACTCCACAAACCAGCACACTGTTATCTGCAACCACTGATAAGGCAATTAAAAACAAGTGAAAACCTAGATATACCTATCTTAAAATAAAGTGGTGCACAATTTTTTTTAAAATCCTGTTTTCATAAAAATAGCTGTTTATTACCCTCCCTTGCATCTGCAAGATGAACATTTGGTTTTATAAGAACATTTTTTTCTTAACACCTTGTTGTCTTATCTTCCTTTGTTAAAAGCTGTGTGGGATCCTTTTAAAAATATTAGTTTTTACTTTCAACTATGTGGTGATTCCAAAAACTGGCAAACTTTCCAAATACAATCTAATTCTTTCTTAGTGTTAAACATGGAATACATGCTGCAAAAGAAATGCATAGCTTGATTTCCTGAACTGTAGTATTGGCCTGGGGAAGGAGAGAAAAGACTTGCTTTATTTAACAAGTGAACTCATTTTTAATGCAAGGATAGGATAAATATACTATAAAAAGAGCCCAAAATGCTTTTTAACATAACTATATCTGTCTTCGTAAAAAAACACACTCTCATAGGCATTAAACTTGCATTTTTCTTTTTTTTTCCTAAGGGGGAATCAGGTCTGGATAGTGAGAATTAAAAGAAAAATGACATTGAAAAATGGATAGTTTGCATTTATTACACTTGGAATAAACATAGGAATTCGTTTGTGAAATAATTGTCTGAACTAAATTACAGCCTCCTTCTCTGCTTCATAACACTAAGTTATGATTCCTCATTCTTAGCAGTTTCAATCTAATAATAGTAGAAATAACACTAGTACTAGCATTACAAGCTTCAAATGATGATGTGTTCCTATTGTGTTAGGTATTACAAACACAGTCGAAATGGAAAGATCAAGGGAAAAATACATGCTATTATTTTTCCCATTTCATATCAGTGAGTCACAATACATTTAACCAGATTTCCAATGTTCTCCTGAATTAGGGTTCAATTCTGAAGTGAGAGTTAGAGTATTCCAGCTGCATTTGAAGTAACCTTTGCTTGCATGCTGCACTCTTACTTGGCCTCCTGCTGCTTTGATTGTCCGTATTAGATGCCTCTCATAGCACACGCAGGACACGTGCCTAGATTTCCTTTGAGTGAGTATGCAGGGAAGGGAGGAGGAGGTTATAATCTTCAGGATTTGCTTGAGATGGAATAGGATCACAACACAGGATTTGTCAAAGAGACAAAATGGGAGCTGGGCTGGATAAGCACAGCTTTGTTTGGCCAGAGGTCCCTCTAAGACAGTAACACATTTAATGGTGATCAGCAGAAAGTGCCTATGGTGGAGTGTAACAGCAAGCAAGCATGCTCCTCATACTCACCCAGCAGACTCTGTTCTTTAGCACAAGTAACACCTTTTGTGTCTCAGTTGTTGATGAGGGGTTCCCCCTGACCCCCCAATCCATAAATCTTCTGATCTCTTTTTAAACCTACCAGAACTTTTAAAACTCATCAGTTCTTGTGAGAAGGAGCTATGTATCCTAAATCTCCGTATTGTGGAGTATTTTTGTGATGTGAGAGTGTCACACTAATTTCCTTTGGTGTTCCCTATTGCTACTGAAAGGCAGAGAACAGCTTCCTACCCTCTTCAGCTCATGCTTGATTGTATAGCTCTCTAGCATGTTTTCTCCCCAGTCATCTCTCTTTCCAGGCTAAAGAATCCTAGTTTATTACCTATTCATGCACAGAATCAATACCATACTTCTGATATTCCTTGTCCTTCTCTGCACTGTTTTGCTTTTTTTCCCTCTACATCCTTCTTCAAAGTCAAACAAAAATGCATGTAGAGTTCAAGATGCAGACAAAATATAGATTTGTACAATGGGGTTATGCTTACTGTTTTGTTTTTTCTCTGAACAGTTCTTAACACTTGATTTTTTTGTTGTTGTTGTTTTTTAACCAACAATGAGCACTGAGCTGACAGTGTGTTACTATAACCCCAAGAATGATTTCCTAAGGGTCAGACTCAGTTCATAATGCATAGTTGTAAATGTAAACTTAGGATTATTCCCTGCCCACACCCCTCCTCAGACAATTTGAACTTCACGAGTTTCCTGTTGGTTCACTTTCACGGTTGTCAAGGTCTCTCTGAATGGCAGCCCTGTCTTCCTGTATACTGATTGCTCCCCATAAGCCCCTCAAATTTGTTGCCATCTGCAAATTTGTTGAACTTGCACCATGTCCCATCATAGAGATTTCTTGATTAAGACATTAAACAGAAGATTAAAGATGTTTAATCACTTGTCCTCCTCTGCTAATGATTTTCAAAGTTTCAGAAGGCATTTTGTTTTATCAGTCTTAAATACACAGAAGTTTAAAGGCATTTCCTCTCAAGTGGTTCTCGCCACAGTTTGCAGTAAACAGTATATTAAAAGATTTTTTAGAAGTTTTTTTTCTATATTAGACTATTGCAATTTTTTGTATAGCAAATTAAAAATGGACGTGATGAAAAGGCACTTCTGTTGACTAAAGGTTGGATATATATTGTGTTTCTAAGGAATATTGCCTGAGAAATTCAATAGAATGTAAAATAATGTTTCAGATTCTATATTAGGAAGTGGACTGATATTCCATTTTCAAATACTAAGTCTCTCAGAGTCTGAAACATGTGGTATTTATTACATCCATTTCTTTCTAATGCACAAGGAAAGGAATATTTTACTGCCTTAAAAAGACTTGGACACATTGCAGAAAGTTGCTGAACATGGTGGGGGTTGTGAAAGGACTGGGAAAACGAAATATTGAACTAAAAAACCAGATCATTGTATTAAAATAATTGATGCATATGAAAACTGAATTGTGAAAATGAGGAAAAAAATCTCTATGATACATTGAGGGATATGATGTTTCCTTAGTATGCGACTTGTCCTTTAGTCTTCATGTGCTCATCCATTAGTTCTATAATAAAAAGGGATCTTCTGTCTATTGGACTAAACCTACCAATTATCAGCTGATGCTCAACTGATCTTGCACCAATGGAATCAAATTCTGGTACAAATACCTTTTCTTCCTTCTATTGTTTACTACCCTTGTATATTTTAAGATTCCATCAGCCTGTATTCTGCTAGGCTGAGCTAGTTAAATCACTGGATTTTCTCAAAAAAGATAAAGGAATGGAGATCCTGTTATGTTACCAACTATACCTGATTAAAAATAAATGAATTTGAAGTGGATGGCCAGAACTTCAGGCAGTATTCTGGATGAGATCTTATGTAATAGCATTAAAAGTGGAATGCGGGAAATACTTTGCTCACACATCTTAGCATTATATTTACCTTTTCTATACCTTAATCAGACTGGTGGTTCACAATCAGTCTGACTAATCACAGACACTTTTTCCTTCACTTGACTTGCAGCTGCTTTAAGCTGAGATTCTTAGTGTTAGTTCTCCAATGAATGATGGGGGAACTTCTGTACATTTTTTGTACTTTTACATATCATCACGTGTCTTTTGCTCCATCTGTCAAATTCTTCTGGTTTGTTTTCTTCCACTTTTTTTTCTATTCTGCTTTGACAAAATGTTGCTGGTGACTCTTCAGTCTTTCTACTAGCCCCTGCTTTCCTGGTACATCTACACATAGAACTGTTGAGTCTCTTGAGCGCCGGCAGGCAGCCCTGAATGCTCTGCTTGGTTCTGGCAATTTTGGTCCCTTGGTTTACTCCCTTTGGCTCTCACCTCTAACTTCTTTTCTTCTTTAGTTTCTCCTCAGATTCAGTAGTTCTTCCCATGCTTCCTTCCTCCCCAACTTTGAGGAGCTTCCTGGTTACAGGACAAGCCTAGACATGTTCTTCCTGTTGAGGAATTCAGTGAGGCCAGTGGTCAGTGTTGGGTACCTGCAGAAAGGGTACAAGAACAAGACTTCCTTCTTCTAGTACACCCTTCCAGGAAAAACGAAGCTTAAGAACATCTTAAACCAGAGAATGTATGTGCACATTTGTATTTAATAGTCCTTTAAAGCCTTGGTTTTACTTTCCATCCAACCAGAGCACCTTGAGGTGTTTGGGCCTAAATTTGAAAACCATACTGCTCTCATCTTCTGTATCTTGTTCACCACAGTTAAGGCTCAGGTGTTTCACTACCATGTATTCACTTTCAAATTGAGACAGTTTGACTGCCTAGGAAAAAAAAATAAAACCAAAATTTTGTCATGAGTCAAAAAGTAGATATTGATCTCCAGGATCTTCCCCCACTTCCAGGATCCTTCCTCCAGTCAGGATCTTTACCTTCTTCTTTCCAAGTTCCCTCTTCTCTCTGGGACCACTTCTTCTTTTTGGCCTCCACTTCTTTACAGAACACCAAACCCCCATTTTGGGGGATCTAAATAGTCTATGTACAGAAGCACAATGCATGATCAGCCTCTTAATTGGAGGTTCTGTCTCATGTCTCTATTAATGGGAGGATTCAGGATGTGTCATATTGGTCTAGTTCAGGTGTCACCAAAATTTACAAACCATCCTGTACCTGTGGCAGCTAGCAAGTAGCAGGCTTCTGCTTGAAAGTTCAAAAATTCGATTTCAGACGTTCATTCATACCCAATCATCTGCTACCTGTTAGCATTAACAATTTAACCTATTTTTTCACCTACAAAAGCAACATAGCTCAGACTAGGACTGAAGGCCCAGGCCTGAGCTCAGATGGAGCTCCTGGACCAACGGGCAGAGGATGTGTGGGTGGGGGTCCTGGGTGAAGCTGGTCAAGGCATTTTAGGCCTATCAGTGCATTCATAGCCCTGACAGGTACTCTTTAATTAAAAGCCCTGCATTCACGAATTGCCTAAAAAGCCTTTTGAGACTATTCAAACAGCCAACTCAAAATGTTATTGATGGACTAAAATATTCTCCTACACTTTATCTTTTTTTTGTTCTTTTCCTATGCAAACTTTTTGGATGTTTAGGACCATCCATGTGATCTAAGAAAAGATTAATCTGCATATATTCTAGAGTATCTGAAGCTGGCTGAAATCACCATCTGCTTCTTGTGTTTAACTTGTGACATATAGTCAAGTATGGTGTAACAAGGGACTCCAAAGTACAGTCAATTTATGTTAGCCAAGAAGGCTTTGGGAGACTTGGCTCAATCAGTTGCAAATGCATGTGACCTCATATGATCTTACTGTGAGTGTGTTTTGACTTGGCCAGACACACGACATTTCCAAATCAGAAGCAATGTAGTTTGAATGAGCTGGGAGTAATGGCAAAGCACCTCGTCCCTGCATGCAAAAACTTTGTATCCAAAAGTATTCCCTCCTCCAGAGTAAGCTGATACCAGATCTCTCAGTCTAGTAAACACAGGAAGAGAAGGTGCTCATTGGAAGTAATGTACCTAAAACTTGGCCATATGCTTCTCATATGCAGCTGTTAATGTATTATTATTCCAATGACAACAGTAGATCCTTAGGAACATGTTCTTGTGAAAATACAGTCTGCATATCTCTGCAAGGTTGGCAGTTACTGCTGTGATTATCACACAGATACCCTTATGGTAATCCTGCAGTACAATTTTTGTGGCATCAGTCTGCCTCCAGCTGTGGAGGAACTTCTATTTTATATTTATCTGAAAGAAAAATTAAACCCAAGTCTAATGGCTCTCAGAAGGAAATGTTCCATTTCAAACAAGAACAGAGTAAGGAGAATGCTGTAATTTGTGTTATACCAGACAACCGACTGAATTATTTTTGTATGATATATGGTCTATGGGCAGAATATAGCCCCATATAGATAATATAGATATAGAATATACATAATTTATGCTGTTTGACTCACCATCAACTGAGAAGCAGCTGCATGGCCCTTAGTTGGCTGACCAGTCAAAATAAGCATATCTGAGTGGCCGGCCAATTAAGAAAGTGCCTGCCCATACCTTTGAGACTGGAGGTATGTCCATTTGTCAACATGCCAAGAGGCTCATGTGTTTGCATTGTCCTGCTGCCCATGGAAGTGTGTATATGGAGTCTTGGCTCTGTGTAGGTCTGCTGCGGTTTTGTAGGTTAGCCAGCCAGTCAGTGCACAAGGATATTACAATAGCATTTTAAGCAATTTCTGGAGGGCTTTTGGGAGGGAAGATAGGCAAAGGAAAGGGGAGATTTTGGGGGAAGGGAAGGAGGAAAATGTACATTAGAGGAAAAGAGGATGCTGCCTTCTATTAATAGGTTAAATATCTTTAAAAAATCACCCACTTGTTTAGATTGGACGTGCCTGGACTAAATATACGCAGTAGTTCCCTTATGATCTAAAGATGGATGACAAACAGGCAAGAGTTTCAGATAATAAATGTTCCATTTTTTAAGGTCAAGTAGGAAAATGGGCTCCTCTCCTCTGTATTTTCAGTCAACTGCAGACTTCAAATCAGCCCCAACCTTTTTCTTCTTTGTTTTCTTGAAAGTTCTTAACCCTTTTATCATTGCTAGGGCTCACTGTTCTGCTCCACACATTGCACTTTCCAGAGGCAGCAGGAAAAAGGAGAGGGGAAAAAAAAACACCATAATGATGGTGAAATTAGTTATGGCCAACCATCATACGCAGCAGGCTCTCAGCCTCTTACATGTTCCTTTTTCTGATGGTTGTTATTCCTTTAAGACTTTGCTTGCTTGCTTGCTTGTTTTCCACAGTGCATTTGTGGCTACTTAGTCTCCAGCAATCTATGCAATTACCTGAATTCTTTAGTTAATTGGGCTAAATGGAGAATTCAGATCAAAGAACCAAATCTTGGCAGTATGAATAATGTTTCCTCTAATGATTAGACTTGAATGGCAATTCATCGGAGTCAAAAACCCAATGTCAGAGTAAGTGGTTGCTTTACTGAGAGTATCTATTTCATTGGTTTCCCATGCTAATAAACTGTACCAGCCTCATTCTATAGTGTATGGTTATATGACAACTGCACCATTGACATAAATTACCTCTTTAAACTATACAGGTTTCCTGTCCTTGTGATCTGCTCCTGAAATATCTTCTGTGGTTATCAATACAATGTTCTCTTGCAAGTGCCTACTGGATGGAGTCACTCATGAAGAGCTTCACAACTCACATATAATTGCCACGTACCTTGCTGATTTGGACCCTGAGGCTGCCCTGAGAATTTGATTTCCAGGCTTGACTGGCAATTGCTGTACTGTGGCTAACCCTGGTTACTGTATCCATACCTGGTCCTGACTGTGACTTGCTGACATGACTTTCTGGTTTGATCTTAGACCTGCTTCATCACTTCTGACTTGTTTGGCAGTCTAGACTCCCAGCTGAACTTAGTCTCACTTTTCCTTAGGGCTGGCCCTTGCTGCATCCTGCCTGATTTCCTGGAGGTAATAATTCTCTTTCCAGGTGTGTTTTTGCACACAGTAACTAGTAATGGGGAGTCCAGGGCCCTGTGTGAGCTAACCGCACTGTGAAGACTATTTAGGTTCCAGTATTATTAAGATCAACTTTGCGTTCAGTGTGAAGAGTCAAGGAAAACTACTCCATGTTACCTGACCTTATAAAAGTGAAACAGGGAATTACAACTTCAGTCTGCACTCTAAGACTCCCTCTTTCAGAGAGCTGAGCTCTTAAAAGTCATGCCTAGTGCATCACAAGTGCATTTTTTAAAGTCATTTGTTGTCAGTCTGTCTGATTCTTCCCCAGTAATGCATTTCAGGTTTGGGAGTAACATTCAAGTATTCATAAAGTTCTATAGCAGCTGCAATTTTTTGTACTGTATTATAATAATGGCAGTTGCCCTGAGTGGAAAAAGGAGCACAATAGAGAAGAAAGAAGGATGGACGGAGAGCAAGAGAAAAGTGAACTACAAAAAACAAACAAACAAACAAAGAGTTGAAACCAGAAACCAAGAAACAAGAGAAAGCAAGATTGTAATAAAAAGAGAAAACTGGAGTAAGGAAAAGTAAAAACACTGGAAAAAGATAGGAGAATCATAGAAGTAGAATACAAAGGTTTGGTCAGCACCCAACAACTGGGCTAGCAAAATGTCAATTTTTATCTAATCTTATACTTGTACACTAGACTTATTATGGTAGCTGAAGGGCTAACAAGCCAGTGTGACATTTAAGTTTCTGAGTGAAAATAAGAAATTTGAGGTCAAATACAGGATAATAAAATGAAAAAAAAAGTTACTGAGTAATGCCCTTTAAAACAATTGAAGGGGTTATCTGAACACCAGTTCTTAGAGACTAGAGGTCAGAAGGAACTGCTGAATTTTAAGAAATGATGGAGTCATTGCTTTCTTGGGGACCCTGAATTGGACTACCCAATACATGTAAAAATCAGACCTTGAAGAGTTTATCAGCTGCACTGGTAGCCTCAATGAACAAATCAGAAGTATTTGATAAGACTTGCTTTCCATCACAGTCTATTTATCAGCATTAATTCTACTACTGTTCTTTAACTCTTCTCCTGTTGTATTCCATGTTTTTATTTTTTTTTCTGGGATTATTATAATTTAACCAGCCAATAGTTACATCAGTTGTCCTGCTTGCCTTTCTTCATTCCATGGCGGCACAATGTGAGAACTATCCCAACCCTTGGGCCTCCCTAGCCCTTGTGGCAATTATGATCAAATGGCCTCAGCTCATTTTCTGAAAAGTTTTGTATTAGCAGATTAACACTGCCCCTTACCAAAAGTTATCACCTTCTTGAGTCTGTGAGAATAACAGCACATGGAATCCCTCTCTAGCCTAATTCTACTGAAATGATCTTAAGGTTTTTTTTAATCCATTTTAAAAAAGAAAAACCCCAAACTATTTAAAAGTATGAATGAAATGATGAGTAATGAATAATGAATATATTTACATTCTCATTATATAAGAATATATATATAATGGTGAATATATAATAATGAATAATTAATAAATAATGAAAATGAGGTAATCACTGTAACTTCTTTAACAGCTCTTCTGCAGCCAGAATATCACATCTCAGTATGATTTTAGGCTCCCCTCTTGGTTAATATTCCCATTTTTTGCTTGGAATTTGGTGAAGGATTTCTGCCTTTGGTCTCTTAGTACACGTTTCACAGAGTTGTTATGAATATTCTGCTTATTGTATTGTATTGCATCTGCCTGGTTAAATCTAATTCCAAGTGGCACATTTCTGATGGTCAGCCCCAAGACGACTTGATGATATTGAATAGTGCATTGAAAAGTGCTGGTAACTACAGGGCTGATAGCCTCAGTGTTCCTGTTTAACAGTCTCTTGGTCCAGACAGCTCTTAATACTGAACTTCTGCGGAAATACAACACATTATTCTCACATGCCCCTTTAAAAAAGGGGTGTAGAACAATTTTCCTATGAACTTTTGATCTTTGTGCCAAATCACAATTTCTGCTAGCTGTGATCCCAAGATAGGAGGTACATCCCATACTGCAGGCACATGCCCTCATAAGGACACAACTGTGTAAAATGTGGTCACCTGAGAAACTTTCATTTTTAGATTAACACAGTCATAATCTAAGATTTCCCCCAACAGCACAAAAGTTTGCACGTCTTCACAGAACACCAACCTTTCTATATTGCCTCTAACTCAGAGGTTTAAATCATCTATCAGAATTCAGAAACAAGTGCTATGTGAAATCTCTGAGCTGCTTGTAAGGTGTGTTTTTTGTTTGTTTTTAAGTCTATTAGCTGAAGAATAGAAGCATACAATGAATATACTACCTATATAGAAGAGGGGCTGAGAGACCAATCCAAAACAGAATCTAACCATCTGCTAAGGATGATGACATCTACTAAGATGACAAATTTTCTAAACAAAGTAAAAAAGAGTGATTCTTATATCTCTAAGTTACTTGATGTGGCACCATTTGGGAAACTTGTATTTCAGCTAGAGAAAAGAGGATTAGAAGAGGAATTGTAATGTGTGTAAGGCACTGGGCAATTTATGGTTGAAAAGGAAAATATCAGGACTGAAGGACATTCTATGTAAATTCCCCAATAATCTAGTGTGGATTCAATCATACTTTCATGAAGGATTATATGCAAGTAGATATGTGTTGTTGACATTTACTGACTATGTTATGAAGCATTGCCAATACAAAAAAGGAGACTGTCGCTGGATGACACTAAGGACTAGTACAACAGAAAAAGAATAAAATTCAGTATTACAAAATGCAAGTTCATGTGCTTGGGATTAAGTGTAGAACCTTCAACTGTAGACTGGAAATGAGCAGGGAGAAGGACCTCTGTACTTTATTTTGATCACAGGAGGACTAGGAGGAGTAAATACCATGTAGCCACCTTCCCACCCCCAAAAAGCGAATGTCACCACAGAAGATGTATTTCCATAGAGAAGTATTAATATTTTAGGGCAAGTCAGAGATAAGAGCTTATTTGGACTTGTGAACATTGTTCCGGTCTCCACCGGTTAGCAAAAAAGAAGTCACACAAGAACAGGTATGGGATGGTTGATCGGGAGGGTTGTCCTCCCCTTCTGTTGGCGCTAGTCCACGATGGAGGACTGAAGCCAGCTGAGGATAGGAAACTCTCGGGAAAAGGAAAGGACTCCGTGGCAGTTCTTACAATAAAGACAGCTTATGCAATACTGTCACAGAATAAAATACTGCCCTGGGAACACAAACTGGAGACTGGGTCCTCTTTTTATACGAGTACTATGTGAGAGGCCCTCTCTTGCTCATGTGCATTAGCAGCTCTCGGAGTGCATCTACTTCAGCAAGTCCTCAGAGGTTTATGTGGATGTTAATCTTTTTTTTATGTTAGCCACATTTTGAACTGCTCAGATCTGCTAATGCTGAGGACCTTCTGGTCATGCTCAGAAGCAGAAATGTAGAGAACTGGGAAATATTAAAGGAAAAACAAACATAAGCAGCTACAGAATTCATGACTTTTCAATACAGCAATGCAAAGAAAAAGAAATTTCAGGACTGCAATTTTGGACATAGGTGCTACCTATGTCTTATTTTAAAAATATTTTACCAAGTTTTTTGCTTGGTTTTAAACCTGATATTTTATTTTTGTAAGATTTGGTGCTTTGGTTGTTGATTTTTTATATGTTTTTCTATAATGAGTCATTTAAAAAAAAGTTTAACATATGAAGACTACCGTAAAGAAATATGTGTACAGCTTCTGAAATTTAGATGGATCTTTCAATATGCTCAGTATATTTCTTAGTCTGCTCTGAACGGTGAATTATTCTACATTAATTTTCCATGAAGCAAAAAGAAACTATTTTTTTCCATGGCAAAGTCATAGCTTCTTTTGCAGTAATCATTTTGTGTTTCTGTATTCATGAATAATATGTTTAAAAGCTTAAGGAACCACAGAATGGTTGAGGTTGGAAGGGACCTCTGGAGATCATCTAGTCCAACCCCCCTGATCAAGCAGGGTCACCTAGAGCACGTTGCACAGGATTGCGTCCAGGCGGGTTTTGAATATCTCCAGAATAGGAGACTCCACAACCTCTCTGGGCAACCTCTTCTAGTGCTCTGTCACCCTCACAGTGAAGAARTTTTTTCTCATGTTCAGATGGAACTCTCTGTGTTTCAGTTTGTGCCCGTTGCCTCGCGTCCTGTTGCTGGGCACCACTGAAAAGAGTCTGGCTCCATCCTCTTGACAACCTCCCTTCAGATACTTGTACACATTGATAAGATCTCCTCTCAACCTTCTCTTCTCTAGGCTAAACAGGCCAAGCTCTCTCAGCCTTTCCTCATAAGAGAGACGCTCCAGTCCCCTAATCATCTTCGTAGCCATCTCTGCTGGACTTGCTCCAGTAGTGCCACACCCCTCTTGTACTGGGGAGCCCAGAACTGGACACAGCACTGCGGATGCAGCCTTGCCAGGGCTGAGGAGAGGGGGAGAATCACCTCCCTCGACCTGCTGGCTACACTCTTCCTGATGCAACCCAGGATACCATTGGCCTTCTTGGCCACAAGGGCACATTGCTGCCTCATGCTTAACTTGGTGTCCACCAGCACTCCCAGGTCCTTCTCTGCAGGGCTGCTTTCCAGC
>NW_020450854.1:124212-222213 GCF_003343035.1 Apteryx rowi
CTCTCCAGCCTGTCCAGGTCTCTCTGAATGACAACACAGCCTTCTGGGGTATCAGCCACTCCTCCCAGTTTGGTATCATCAGCAAACTTGCTGAGGGTGCACTCTGTCCCTTCATCCAGGTCAYTGATGAAGAAGTTGAACAAGACTGGACCCAGTACTGACCCCTGAGGGACATCGCTAGCTACAGGCCTCCAACTAGACTCTGCGCTGCTGACCACAACCCTCTGAGCTCTGCCATTCAGCCAGTTCTCAATCCACCTCACTGTCCRCTCATCTAGCCCACACTTCCTGAGCTTGTCTATGAGGGTGCTATGGGAGACAGTGTCAAAAGCCTTGCTGAAGTCAAGGTGGACATCATCCACTGCTCTCCCCTCATCTACCCAGCCAGTCATTCCATCACAGAAGGCTCTCAGGCAGGTTGAGCAAGATCTCCCCTTGGTGAAGCCATGCTGARTACTCTTGATCACCTTCTTGTCCTTCACATGCTTGGAGATGGCCTCCAGGATGAGCTGCTCCATCACCTTTCCAGGGATGGAGGKGAGGCTGATTGGCCTGGAGTTTCCCGGGTCCTCCTTCTTGCCCTTTTGAAGACTGGCGTGACATTGGCTTTCTTCCAGTCCTCAGGCACCTCTCCTGTTCTCCAGGACCTTTCAGAGATGATGGAGAGTGGCCTAGCAATAACATTCACCAGCTCCCTCAGCACTCATGGGTGCATCCCATCGGGGCTCATGGATTTGTGGGTGTCAAGTTTGCCTAAATGATCTCTAACCCAATCCTCCTCCACCAAGGGAAAGTCTTCCTTCCTCCAGACTTTCTCTCTTGCCTCCAGGGTCTGGGGTTCCTGAGGGCTGGCCTGAGCAGTAAAGACTGAAGCAAAGAAGGCATTCAGGAACTCTGCCTTCTCTGTATCCTTCGTCACCAGGGCACCCACCCCATTCAGCAGCGGGCCCACATTCTCCCTAGTCTTCCTTTTGCTTCCTTTGCAAGCCCTTTTTGTTGTCCTTGACATCCCTTGCCAGATTTAATTCCAAATGGGCCTTGGCCTTCCTCATCGCATCCCTGCATACTCTGACAACATTCCTATATTCCTCCCAAGTGGCCTGTCCCCCTTTCCACTTTCTGTATACTTCCTTCTTCTGGTTGAGTTTTGCCAGGAGCATGTTGGCCACAATAAAATCGAAGGGCAATCAAACTACAGGAGTGCTGTTACATAAGATATAGAGGAGAAGGTACAAAGTAGGCTTTAATTTTTAAAAATGTTCTAAGAAGGATTTGGGTTTTTGTATGCGTGTGTCTGTGGTTTTTTTAACCAATCAGGTATTCTCAGATGGAGTCCAAGAATGGTGGCAAATAAATGTAGAATTGGAGAATTTAAGATTTGATCATTTGTGTAGTTGTATCAACTGTAAGCATGCCATGCTTTAAAACTTCAAAGCAATCGGTCAAAAATTGTAAAAGAAACCTTCCTGCCTCATCTATGGAAGTTAACAAATTAGTACTGACATTTTATTTTTGGAGTGAATGTTCCTTTAGGTATCTCTTTATTTGCTTTATTTGTTAAAGCTCTCTTCTAAAAGTTGAGAACTTTTGAAAGCATTTATGAGAAAGTTATGACTGTTATGGCCATTTAACACTCCACAATCCCTAGCAGAGGATCTGCTGGCCAGACAGAACCATTAGATACTCTTCATCAGCTTCTGGCAATGAACTGTTGAAAACTCCAAACTGAGATTTTTTTTCCCCCCAATTCCAGTCTGAAGTAGGTTACCAGTAGCCTGTGACAGATTATTAGTGTGATATGCCCCAGTCACAAGAAAAGCAAATTTTGACTTGTGATGTCAGCTAGAAACTGAGATTTGCTGTTTACAATCTGAAAAGCTCATCAGAAGAAATGCATTGTGTGAGGATACAGAGAGCACTAGCACAGGACAGCCTTGATTTTGCAGCTAGCCCACTAACTTCAGGTTAAATTTACTGCAAAGCTGGATTCAATCTGCATTTGGGAGACCACCTGCATTTTAGGTGGGAGACAAAACACACATTCAAACTATCTGCTTAATCCTTTCTTTTGAATCGTGTTGCAATGCACTGAAGTGGTGATAAACCTCTGGTTTAGAGCATCATACTAATAGATTTTTATAAAATATGTGTTACAGTACATCRCAATAAAGAGCTTGGGAGGGCAGGAGCGGAGGTTGCAGTCTCAGCCAGACTGCTAACAYCCACTCACACAAACCTCAACCAGTCTTTCCTTCAGGTTCCTAGGGTTACAATTACTTTTATATGTACCACACAGAGGTATGTGGCCAGACTGTGGTTGAATGTGCAAATGGAGGAGGGCCCTCTAAGCTCAAATAAGCAATAGTAGTGATTTTCTTAATCACTAAATTCTATGAAATAAAGGATCATAAAATCACAGGGCTGGAGGGAATTTCAAGAAGTCTTCCAGTCCATCCTGTTCCTCACAGCAACAAGAACCAACTAAACCGAGGTCGCTCCCAAACAGTGTTTCCCTAACCTGTTCTCAAGGGAGTCAAAAGATGGAGATGTCCATGTGCTAGTGTTCACAGCTGTGTCACTACCACGATCATCCCAAGCTTTTTTCCAAGATCCTACCCTGAATCTTCCCTGTTGCAGTTTACCTCATTGGCTTTTTCCCATGCTATATTTGTGCAGTTCCTGACTCAAGAGGCTAATCTGTATTCACTGATACTGCACAGTCCTGAGGATTAGGCAGCTGGTGAATTTGGACAGAAATATAAGAAGCGTATCCAGTTTCCCTAATGCTGAGAACCTGTATTGCACTGCTAGCATTTATGTAGGAGTCACTAGAAATAACATATGTGCTGCCCCCATCTTCTCATAGCTGTGCTTTTGCAGTTGAAAAGACTCCTATCTGATTTCTGCAGCTGCAGAAACAAGAAAGCAAACAAGACCCAGCTGCACAAGTGACGAAGTAGATCAGAGGAGTTATAATTGTTTCAGGCCTATTAGAGTGCAGCAATGCACTGAACAGAGAAGAGGAAAATAAAAGATGTTTTTCTGCAGAAGATTCAAAGATGGTGGCACAAAGAATGCAAAACACGACAGAAAAATATAATGCATTCAGCTTCCTTTGCTAAAAGGCAAGAGACCATTCTGTCATAATGTAGGGATTGCTTGCATATTTCAGCCCATGGCAATGGCGTAGCCTATCATATGACTCAATATAAACCTTCCCATGACTAATATGCAGCTGTTTGTTGTGCAGGCAGAGGTGATAGGGACTGCTGGAACTCTGCCTAATTGTGGTAATTTCTGGTAACATGGGTAGCAGGGTTAAGACATGACCATTACCAGTCCATTCAGAGGCCATGTTGTGCACCCAAACTGAAAAGTTCACTGTTGTTGCTTTAGACAACTAAAATCTTGTTAGATTAATTAGAGTTTTCAGTGCAGTGCCCTTGCAGAACAGACTGTATTGATTTGACGGATTTTACCAACCATTGAACCCCAAGTACACACAGCTACAAAATCTAATCACAGTGACACTGAAGATTTCTGTAATTCTTCATGCTTTTATGGATGAGTTTGTGTGTCCATATATAAAGGCAATGTATATAAGCCACAGTGGGAACTGATTTTATATATGATTAAATCACATTCTCCTAAATTTTCCCCAACTGATATAGAACAGTTGGCCCCTGAAAGCACTTATCTTTCTATAAAAGTTCTCAGGGAGTTTTAAATGACTGCTTTAAAGAAATTCCTCTTATTCATCTAGACTCAGCATTGGTCCTACTTGAAAATGCAGGTTTTCATAAATCTTAAAGTCAAAAGAGACCTTAAAATCTGACCACTTTCTGTGTAGTCTTCACAGGCTATGTATTAGTATGCTCAGGGACCCCTGTAGTGAGGGATTCAAATCATGTCTTCCTGGAAGTTTTGGTAGACTTTGAGAAATGTATAATCCAGCATTCTTTGGTGGCTATTCAGTTGTTAATGACCCTCACATTTTAAAAGTGGGCTTTTTTTCTCATATTCTCACATTTGGCATAACATGATGGTCTTCCCTCTTCCTTCAGGTTGAAGCTGAGATCTGGATTTCTCATTCAGTTCTCATTACTGTAATAAGATATTGATCTGAGTCCATTTCAGTAGAGTCTGAGAGAGGGGTATGATCATCTTTCTTATTAGCTGGGATGTAGTAGTTAAAAAAAGCCCTTTTTTGATCCCTAGGATATAACATGCACCCTTATGACAGAGATTAAATGAATCTGTCTCTTAACAGAACTATTTAACTTCATTTTTCTTTGAGTTAATTATCTTTCTAGCTCTTATTAGACTATCTCTCAGACTATCTAATAATAAGACTGTTGCAAGTGTTCTTTCATTGTAGTCAGGTGTATTTTTCATACATCCCATATAAAATGGTCTTTGCAGTCCTTTCATTTCTGAAAAGCTGTATATTACCATCAATGAACTAACCCTTTCTATTTTCCAACCGGAGACAGAACTTTGATATAAGAATGTAAATACTCACCTCTATACATTTCTCTACCCTGTCAACTGTTTTAAGCGCAGCTGCCAAACTGCATAGTGTATAAATGGTCAGGCAGCCATAGTGCCATTAAGAGTTAAATCCACGAAGCCAGCATGGTACAATTGATACAGCACTATCTGTATAACATCTGTCTGCTGACTTGACCCTCTTACTTAACATCTCTCCAAGGTGCTTGGTCCAAAACATTCACAACTCAATACATAATTATTTTCGCAGACAGTAACGTTGAAGCAGGAACACTCAGAGGTCAAGCGCAGCTTACTGGTGACAGAATAGTAGATGTAAACATATTCTGCTGCTGTAGTAATTGTTTCACAGGGTCGTTTAAGAATGAAGTGACTTCACAAATATCATAGTCCTAAAGGATGTGTGTTACCTCTCTCAGTCCAGTACTGGGCAAGAAACTGATAGTAGGAAGAAGTTATGTGTAATGTAATTTCTTTATTCAATGAAAAAAAGAAATCTTCTTGGATTTTATTGTTAAAATACAATGAGAAGAACGGAGATTAAATTTGTTGTTAATTTTGAATAATCTTTAAGTAAGTTATTCACAGCCTAAAATATTTGCCATCTTTTAACCTTTTGAAGAACATGGCATTCAGTTTCAACCTGTTTTCCAGCCCTGACCTGTTACAGATTTCTCACATAGTTACCAGACAATTAGTTTTCCCCCAGACTTTGTTTGTATATGTTTGACAACTAGCAACATCTATATACCTCTAACAACCACCTAAGGCAGCTTTCTGCTTTGAAGTAGCTGTCAACACCAAACAATCCTTAGTTATTGCTARTATCAAGGCTGTTATGACTTTAAGGAGGTATTGCTGCTGAGTTCAGATACAACCAATGTCAGCAGTCAGTGCTGCAGACATGACTTCCTCTGTGGAGGTTAATCAATGAGAAGCTTCCAGGCAGCAGGTGGTTAATTTTCTATTAAATAATCTCCCTGTGAAAGAGCAATTTTTACGTGCAATTTCTTCTTGGATGGTTAAAGAGGTGGACTTAGCTAATATGGTCATCTGTCAGCCAGACTATCAGATCTCAAAAATGTATGAAACATGCAACAAAAACGTGTCATGGTTTAAAACAAACAAACAAACAAAAAGAGAATTAGTACTTAGATAAATGACTTCCCTGACCACTCCCCCCTCACTCACATAAGCACCAGGGCTGCTGCCAGGGCACACACACAAATGTGTGCCTACCAGTAGAGGGGAGGATAGGACAGTACCGCAGCCACCTGGGCTTTGATAGCTTGAAGCCACCCTGGAACTTCATTTTGCTAAACTTCATTAAGGTGATTAACAACATACATATACTACAAAAAAATCAATTCTTTGCCAAAGGAATCACGTGACAATGTGATCAATCTACTGAATATAAAGGAAAAAGGAAGCACCACAATATCCTCATTTCAGAAGCAGGCAAAGAGATAACACTGCAGTGTTGAGCTTGACTGAGGGCTCCATGCAGACCAGTTAATCAGGTCTAGTTTGTCTGTCTTTGCAGGGCATTGTTTTGTGACATCCAGTGAAAATTTGAGATCAAGTTGCTTGTGCAAGGTAATACGATACCGAGGCCATAAATCTCCACAACTCTTGCCAAGCAGACAGTTCCTACTCTCTATGTAAGAGAGTTGTCATACAGTGGAGATCTCTAACTAACCACTATGAAGACTCTGTTCTTACAACAATATTTGTTGAGTATAAAGTGAAGAGTCTCTATATGAATTTAATGGCCTAAGCTTGGAAATTGTACTTTAGTGATAGTGCATAAAGCGGTTTACAAAGATAAACAGTTCAAGCAGACACCAGACCACTTTCACAGTCCCACGATGTTATAGATGCTGTTAACTGTATCCAAGGACTTCTGTTTCCTGATATAAGCTAGATCAGACATCACATTCTGTGCCACTTGACCTTTCCCTTTCTTACAGGGTCAAATTTCAAAATAGTTAGATATGAGGTCTGCTAGAGATCTACAGGCACATGACAAAGCACACTAACGTTTGCAAGACATCCACCTGGCTACAGTGTGAAAATGAAAGCTTTCAAATTCTTACACACGTGGTCTTTGCTTGCTGGTGATTTAGCTCCTATTTCCTAGTACTAGCGAGTCAAAGAGGAATAAAATACAACTCATGAAACTCCTGGTGTTTACATCTGTTTGTATTAACAGCTTTGCATAATTAGTTTCATTTAAAATGTCTCTATGTACAAGAGAGAGTTAGGGAATAGTAAAGCAATGTTTTATTACATTCTTTTTACTAAAACTCAGCTTACTTCTTTGAAGCAGGGGCTGGGTATCTAATTTTATTTAGCATTACACTGAAAGTTAAACCTCAAGGAAATTGCTTGTAAAATACAATTATAAATCAGTGTTATAGCTCCCAGTCAAGTTCAGAGAGACCTTGCCATAGATTTTCTTAGTTAAATATTATAAATAGTATTAACAGGTGGGAAAGCATTGTAAATTGTATAAAGCATAGCAATTGGCATCTGAATACTATGAATAACTGTTAAATTAACTCAGTAAATCTAATAGTTTTTAGCAAAAGTCTCTATATTAGACATTTCAATAGCAGGTTTCAACATAACACACTGTTGCGTAGTATGAAACAAAGTATATTCTTTAAAATTACTAGGAAAATATGTCACCTATTTTACTTTATTTTACTTCTTGTTATTAGAAAACTACATATACTGATGATTGATTGGATTTCCAATGGCAACCCCTCCAAGTATTTTGAATCCCAAGAATATTGGAGCTGATGAATTATGTTAGTGTATTTTGAGGACTGTCCTCCCACAGGACTACTTGCAGGTAGGCAAATAAAGTCTCTGAGAGTCATCCTGGCCTCTTCCCAGCCTTCTGAGGAAAGGTGGAGGACAGAGTCATGTCTGGACACTTTCACTGGAAATGTGGAGCTGTAAGCTAGAAATGCAAAAGGAGGTAGGACAATCTCAGGAGTTTGGATGCTGTTCATGCTGCACAGCCTTTAGGTACCTAGTTCCTGCTGAAGATGTATCGGGATCCAGAAACTAGACTCAGTGCTTGTTCCCAGTTCAGGAAGGTCTTCAGGGAGCTCTCAGCAGCAAACTCAAGTCTCACTGCTGTAACTGTGTCAGTTGTAAAAACAAAACAAGAAAAACCCCACTAACACTGAGAAAATTCCACCTTCCTTCTTAATAAGAGCTTCCAGTTTAGAGCACTTGTCCAGGAACTAGGAAGCATGGGTTCTACTCAGTGCGAAGTATGTGAACAAATGGCTTGTTTTGGGGCAGATGTCTGTTGCGTGAATGGAAGGGAAAGGGTATGATTAGGTGGAAAGGCCCTTCCTTATTTGGTAATCAATGTTTGCCTGCCAGAGCCCTCCTCAAAAGGACTTTCACTGAGTCAGGTTCGCAAAGTTGAACAAAATAAACAATTTATTAAAGCGACAGATCAACAGGTTCAGGATTGCTGGTGATAAATGCACTTACTGCAACAAATTCTACTTTTTTTGAGCTCAAACTGATAATTAAGCGCTTTCAACAATGGCATTTTTCCCGGGGTAACATCCAACGTTGTCGGAGGCACAAACCTTACCAAAAAGGTGTCCTTGTTTTGGGGAGGAGAGAGGTCCAGGCCCGTCAACCCGTCCGTAGGTTGGTGTTCTCATCCTCAAAATGGAGGAACGCTTATGCGCTGAATTTTTAATCTTGGCGAGGTGGGGCTGAGTCAAACACTGTGGGATGACTGGCCCCTGTCGAGCCCAGCAGAAGGCGTTGTTGGCTGTTGGCCTTTTTTGCCCTTAGTAACAACACCAGGCTGCAAGACTCCCGCCTAGCCCCTGCTGACATTCTGGGTGGAGCAATGTCGAGTGGCAAGACCTCCGCCTAAGCCTGGACGTTGCCTCACTGACACGGACATAAGACCACAAATAACCCTTTGCATCCGCTGTTTACCCCTGGCAGGGATGGTCAAATCATATAGACCAGTATCTCACAATGTCACATCACAGAGTAACTAGCAGTACTATCAGCCATCCTACGGTAAGGTCAAGGAATGAAAATAAAGACTATATATTTTAGAACATGTGCAGGCCTACTAGCAAGTCAGGCTGGAGAAGCTTTAGGTGATGCCAGCTTTTGTCATTAGCATTTTGCGCCACCAGTTAGGTCTCTTTCATTGAGCATTGTATTCTCTGTAGAATAATAATGAGCCAATAGAATTTGCATGGGCTTCTTATTACATCTGTAATTTATATTTAACTTTTACCTTGCAATTGGGATTGTTGACATCAGGCTGCTCTAGTTTCTAGGCTTCAAGGGAGCTACAGAGCTCATGAATTAATTCATGCTATACTAATTATTTTCATACCCCTGATTCTCCATTAACTTTAATTAATCTTCAAAGTTGGTGGCCTACAAATGTGCTCGCACACACAGGCACACACATACACAGAGTTACATATAACATAATATATGCTATATTTACACACACACATGCACACAGTTCCTTATCAAATTACTTTTTCTAGCTTCAGGTCTCAGTTCTTTTTAAAATGATCTTGCCTATATTGCTCTGCTTGTCTTTTAAATACTCTAGAAATGAAATCAGGCTATTTAATCTAAAACCTATTTAAAGTTGCCCACATGTTTGCATTTTCATTTGTTCCCCCAGCATCTTCTCCCCAGCACTGCTCACACCCTGGAAAACTTAGCTAAACACATTTGGAATATTAAATCCACTGCAAAAATGGCATTGTTTTTCATTGCACTGAACATCCCACTGCTATCAAGTTTCATCCTGACATTTTAATTGCATGTTACAATAATGCTAACTAACTTTCTGACACCTGGCCTGAAACTATCAACATATAGTATTTTAAAAGTTTGTTGTGTTTATTTGATGTTTTTTGCCCCTGCTAAACAGAAGCCTGGAGATAGCTGTGTGTCCACAGAACTTTCTAAAGACCATTTCAACCACAGATTTGGAGACTGGCTGTTTTTTAAAAGCCTTCTCTCCTGCCTAAGCACTTAGAGACGTTATGGGCCAATATTAATATGTTCTTTTTACGTGAGGGTATTTTTAACTTACCATTGCTGCATGATGATTCTTTCTGCTTCTGCAAGTGTTGATAAACCAGACAAGGCCTGTTACCATGTTACCCTTCACAGTCAAACCAGGAACTGGTGGTGATCCACGCTCACCAACAGAGAGATTTTACTGTGCTGGACACAAGGCTGTCCCTCCTTCCCCTTGTCCCTTTCCCACATCTCCCAGAGGGATGAACAGGCTATCAGCTTTGATTTAGTCCAGCCTATCTTCTACTGTCCAGAATTTTGGGAGAAGGAAACCCATGTCATGTCATCCTCCAGATCTAGGGTTAACAACTGTGGTCATTAAACCTGCAAAAGAGGAAGGCCGCACTTCATGCCCTGTAAAAAGAGAAGGTGCCTACCTCGTGGGTAAAACAGAGTTCCCTGAAGCTCCTCCATTCAGCTTGGGGAATCTTCAGTCAGAGTGGTAGTAGCTGTGGTGTGAAATACTGTCTTAAACATTATCTATTCTCACCTATTCCCAATACCCCTTTCCATCCTATGCATTGCATCATAGCAGCTCAGATGTATGCATATTCTAGGGATACAACTAATTGCACTGACCCATCACAAATTGCAAGACTCACCTGAGAAATGACTGCGTTATGAACCACCCATGCCATAGCTCAAACAGGCTGTAAGCAAAGAAGCATCAGGATCTAAAACCTGTCCTTAACAAGCAAATAGTGTAATAATATTGACTATTTCCAGTCATGTATAGACTTCTGGGAAAGGAAATAAAAAATGAATTTACATTTTTTGTAGAGAGGCAGAAAAACTGCTTGGGCTGGAACAAACACGAGTTGAAACGAAGTCATTACAGATTTATCACTTACTCTCTAGCCCCGAGAATCACATGACTCCTAACAGCAAACTTGCTTTCAGATTGCAAAGATGTGCATTTCTTGCCCTTGTGGCTTTGAGGAAAAGTTGACAATTCTACCAAAGTGTTAAAAACACAGAAATACCTTGTTAGCTCCCCCAAATCTATGCCATGTAACTCAAAGTAAATTTGATAGACCCGTATCACTTTCTGTATATGAAGCAAGAGTGAGTAGTGCCAACTAGTCTGTACAGCTAGATGCAGTTTTTGGTCATTCTCTTGTTACTCCCAAGATAAGAGATGCCAGTGTTGCCTTTTCTGTGACCGGAGGTGATGGTGGTGGAAAGAACTCTGCCACTGTTCTTTGAAAGGGATGAAAATTCACTGCATTGCAACTGGTAATAAAGAGTCAATGTATGTGCAACAGAGGTCACCAGGAAATGCATGTTTTGCTGTGTACCCAAGTTTTCTTTCAGTCTGTCAGGGAAGATGCATAGAGTGGACTGAATAAAGCAAGAAAGACAGAAATGGTTGATAAGGGTACTAATATTATTAAATATTTAGAGTTYAGTGGATTGGCCACTTTTAATCTTTAATCACCTAAAAAGTGATTGTGTTGCAAGCAAAACAGTCTAAAGCCAGGGAATTTTACTTGAAGATGTCAATGATTACCTGTTGTCCTTCATTTACTTCCTCTTCTGGGGTTGCTCCTCCAATCAGTTCCTCATCAGTGAAGTGACAAAGTACTCCAGAGATCTGTTCCTTTACGTTTTCATGGATGATGACATGGCAGGTGGTAGGACTGTTTCCACCCCTTGGGCATCTAATTCCTGGTGCACTGCACTCTCTTCTGGGAGAGAACAAATTGGAATCTCATTTCTTTGACCAGAGAAACTTAAAAAAAGGTATTTGCAACATCAGTTGTAGCATACCAGGTATATTCTTTAGCCTCTAGCTCAAACACTAGTTGTATCATGTCCAGAACTACAGCAGCTAATGGGGGTGGACTTAATTCAAAGTTATAAAGTCCACTGTCAACCACCACTCTGTGATGGGCTGTACAGAAGCACATCAGACAGTCCAAACAGGACTGTTGTAAGGTGAATGCATTTTGGAGACAACCTCATATTTTCTGAGGGAATCAGTTAATTTTTGCATTTTATCTCTGACCCCTTGATTGGTTTGATACTGCTTTTGGCCAATTATTTTGGTCTATTGGCAGTGACAGCTGGGTCCATCTGTGCACATACAACAATGCTGGGGTCAGTAGAGAGTCCTGGAGATTCCTGTAGCTTGTCTCCTGTGCAAGCTACACTGCCTACTCCAAAGACACAACGCCTTCCTGGCATGTCAGTCCCTCTACAGTGGTCAAGAGAATCAGTCCTGATAACCACAGGGGCACCAGGGCCAGTGGCAAGAAGTAGGGGGTACCAGTCTCATCTATTCAAACTAAGGCTTTCTTCCACTAGAGCTGGGCACTCCTTCTTCCAGTCACACCATGTATAACTACCACTGGTACATGATGAGGGCAATGAGGTGCATCTAGCACTATGTTCAAATCAGCTACTGAAATTGTATGTGGCCAGGAGGCCAGGGGCAGGAGTCCTCAATGGTTTAACTGAACTCCGACCTCTCCCCTGCACTTACAACTCCTTGACTCACAGTACTAGATCTCTGATGGGTTTTCTGTCACTCTTAGTCATATCCTCCACCTTGGGCTGGGGCATGAAGAATTCTTTTTCCCTCTTGACATTTTTTCAAGGTTGACCATAACACTGGACTTTCAGCATTAAACTTGGTCAGACTGATGACCTTATGGGAGTCCTCTAGCATGGTCCCTCCACTACAGCACATCTAGGTCACTTCTTCATCAACAAGGTGTCCCACTATCTTATTATGAGGTAATACCACAGGGGTGATAATAACCATGGTTAACCATGAGGGCTTACAGGCCAGGGCGTCAGGGATCATTACCTGTTCAGGGTCCCTCACCCCTCAACTGTAAGCACATTCCAGTAGCTCATGTAACTGCAATCAATTACCCCTTTCTTTCTTGTCCTTCCATGGGGATATCTCATTCATTGGACTGGGAGGATTAGGTTATTGTTCAACATATCCCTCCATCAGCCAATCCCAAAGTCCATCTCTCTTGTGTAGGGAAGTATTTACAAGTGACTTAGGTCCAAAACTCCCAAAAGCTCTGCTCTTACAAGATGGGCTGTATCCCATCCCCTCTGGTTTCTCAGCACCTCCATAGTCACTGCAAAGGGTGTTCCCAAAGGTGTAAGCTGTAAGATTCCTGCATAACCATTAATCTTGCTCTGAGTGAAGACCACTGAGCATTCACACTCTGAGGCATGAGGCTCCTGTTTCCATAGGTCTGTTTAATTACAATAACTGAGGCTGCTTGATAGGCCTCTGGTTTTAGTTTGTCATCAGCATCCCAAATATTAGGTGTCCTGGCAGACAGCTTAAGTTCACTGATTGTTCCCACAGTGGCTCAGAGAGCTTCTCATATGGTTTTTAGTTTGGCCATTTCAGCACCACTAAATTCTGATCAAGGATCTCCTGCATTGAGCCAAGAGTGTGTCTCCAGCCCCTGGTCACAGACAGTTTCTTTCTGAACTATATTGGAGTGGGGGCATCATGCACCTCTCTGACTGGATAAAGTTTTGGCGTGCAATGGTTAAGTTTTTGCACATAACTGGCTTTTTCCACCATTGCTTTCGTGTGCCTCAGGGCAAGCTAGGAACAGTTTTGGCTAGCACATGGCTAGGTTCATGACCTCCCATGGCTCATCACTGCAGCCCTCTGCTACTTATGGCCTGTAACATAGGCCAATCAGGTAAGCACAGTTCTTCACATTCAACTTTTCCATCTTTAAAAAGATGGTCCTTCCCTTTTCTATTCTGGATAAACATACATATGTGCATTATGTATGCAATAGAATTTACTGATTTCCACATCTGTCTTGACCTTTTAGGAAAATAAATAAAATCCTACATTTCAACAAAATAGCTTCTTTTATGCTCATATATTTGTCTTCCCTTATAGTCATCAATCAGCTTTCAGTTATAAGGAACAGATTGGAAGTGATTTTCTCCAATGTTT
The DNA here is from genome assembly GCF_003343035.1 of Apteryx rowi. NCBI lineage: Eukaryota > Metazoa > Chordata > Aves > Apterygiformes > Apterygidae > Apteryx > Apteryx rowi. The sequence goes on from NW_020450854.1 coordinate 137,774, forward strand.
GCTTGGGCAAGAGAAGGATTTTGCACCAGTTTAAGTTTTACTCAGTGTTTGGTAAAGATTTTTATAGCTGTAGCTCCTGGCAGTATTAATTAGAGACAATTATAAGGTGAAAGACAGGTTTTGCCAGTTTAAAATGTTTAACAGAACTCCTTCTGTCTTCCTCAAATACTCGATGGAGATTTTGATTGCATCTGTATGCCTGAAGTGTTAAACTCCTTGTATTCATGAATATAAGAGGCTATATGTAAATTAAATAATCGGAAGTCTACCTAAATAGATAAACAAATGTCCATGTGAGTTGTTTCTGTAGCATTAGAAATAATACCATACTCAGTATAATAAATATTTTGGGCAGAAGTGTGCCTGTTTTTCACGACATTGTTCTTACAAAGATTTTTAATCCTCACCTGAAAGTTGTTTGGTCAGACTTTCCATTATTTATACTCAAGTCATTCTTCAGTTATCACAGTTGGCAATTTCAGGTTTCTATTAGACCAGAATTAGTGCTAAGCTATTGAATTGGAAAATTAGTATATTTTTAAAGAAGTATTTTCTGTCATTATCTGCTCCAGTGGCTTCTTAGATCCCAAACAAAGTCACTTAATTATTGTTTCAGTCTCTTTCTGGTCCAGTAAATGTTTTAATCAAATACAGGGAATGAAAGCCATCAAGAAAAATCAAAAATCAGTCAGTGTACATCCTTAAAGAATGTCACTACTTTGGTTTCTTTCTTCACTCACAGCTTCTTCATGAAAAGTTAGTATTTTGTGAAATAAATGCCAAAAACATTTTTTGTATAAAATCAAATTATTGCTGTCTGGCCAACCCTACTACCAAATTACAACTTTCCAAAACTGACTTTCCTAATATGAAGTAACCTTAAACTGTGTCTTATTCTAATGGCAGCAAAAAGCAGTGTGAATTAATTATCCAGTGTATCTCAGTATAATTTTCTAAAAAAGATATATATTTTTATATGCAAAGACATGTTCTTTAAGCATGTATGGCAAGCTACCAGGGCCACAAAGTTATACCTCCAGAATGTTAAGTATGCTTTCTTCATGCCCCAAACAAAACAGTTAAAACAGACCACTGTTAGGCTGCATGTGTGGAAATTACATGAATAACTCCAAATCAATTTTCTGTGTGAAGACAGTGGAATTCAGCTGATCACAAATAGACCCATCAACTCTTCTTAATTAAACATTCAGTTAATAATGTTAATAATAGCTAATATCTCCTATTGTTAATTGCTAGGTCTTCTTAACAATGGCTGATCTGGTGATTTGACTTTGAATTGCCTCAGTATCATGAGCTTCTTTGCTATTTTGGGGTTGCAAAATCATCGTGCTATTTGAGTCCAGATTTTGCCTGCTGTTCCCATTCCACTATGTGCGGTGATTTCTCACCACACTGCTCCTGAATGACATCCCCATAAGCCTCAGAATATATAGATGCCATCTAGAATTACCAGCCTTGTGCTTGTTCCACACTTCCAATTTCCCTCAGCAATTTTTCTCTGCTTCTCCTGATATCTGCAGATGCAAGGAAAAGGTAAGCTTTTGTATGTCAGTTCTTTCTTGCTGCAGGTCACTCGCTCTGTACCACTCTCTACCATTTGTTTTAAATGTAAACTATTACTAGGTATAGAAACTGGTTTCAGTACTGATTTTTAATGATCTCAAACCAAAAAAGTTTTGTTTTTCATAATTAGAGGCATGTCAAGTTCTTAGTTTATACTTATACCAAGAAGGAACTACCATAAAAGCATTCAGGAGATCTTCAAATTTAGATCAAACTTCAGTGTTAAATCAGGTTGTTCAGGGTCATATCCAGTTGAATTTTGAATGTCTCCAAATGTCAACATCTGATTTTGTCCATCATTTACCTTATCTGTGTGCTGGGAACAGGTAAGCAGGATCCTGTCTGGATTCTGTTCCTCCACCTTCACCCATGGAGGCCATCTTGAAAGAACTCCATAGGTTGGCTTCTTATTAAGAAAACTCATCGTAACAGTGCTGCAACTGCAGCTGTTATGTGCCCTGCATACAAAAACTTATTTTGATGCATTTCTTGGTGCCTCTTTCCTCCTGCAACTTATGCTTTCCCCATTATGTGTCACACAGATCACTGAGCTCTCTAGAAGGTTGGTTTAGGCAGGACAGACCATTCTTCTAAGAGTTAGTTTCCCTCAGTGGCTTCAGACTTCCATGGATTTTCCTTGACAACTTTAAGGGAAAGAGCTGTACTATTTTCTGTTAAAAATACTAGAATTCTCCTGCAACCCTCTCAGCCCAGGAATTAAGGCCTGAGGTATGGGATTGAGTCAATGTTTTTGTCTAACCAGGGTTGCATTCTATACAGTCCCACCCATCCGTGTTATTTTCTGAGTTCTAAGGAGATTTTCTTGTTCTCAATTTTTTGTACTTCAGGGTTTGGTTGGCTTTCTGCATTAGACATAACCTGCTAGAGGACATACTGAGGAAGTGAAAAGAAGCATTGCAGAAGCTTAAGGCATCTGACCTTTGGGAAGCCATCCAGCTTGCCGTGTCACCATCTGATTGTAAACTTTTGCAAAACGATAAGAGAGGTAAGCTTCCTGACTAGATGAGAATGTTTTCTGGAAGTCTATGAGAAGTAGAAAGAAAAGACATAGACAAGTGGGAGGAACTCTTTCTTTAGACTCGGACTCCTTTATAGATCTCTCCTTTCACATTATCTGCACTATTTAGCCCACTGGAGGCTGATATCCTCCGGAAACAATCAGAAGCTATTGTAATTTAATCAGTAAATATTAATAATAATTGCAAACTGGAGAGAATCTGAGCACGGAAGGAGAGGGTACCTGTTTCCTGGGAAAAGAGAAACAGTAACTGACTTTTTTTCGCTAAAACCTCTCATGTTGCTCTTAGAAAGAATTTATTTGTTCCATTTATGCAACTGTTTATCATGAAGAACCTCTGGAAATAAATCTCTGCCCCTCATAAAAAATAAGATATATTTGTCACCCAAGTAATACTTAACAAGTTAGAACAACTGTAAGTTAAAAAAAAACTGAAACCAAATTGAAACTTTAAAAATGCCACCAAGGATAACAAATCAAGATCCATCACATGTCATGGTAAAAATTGAAAAAATGGAAAAAAGCTAGAGATTTGGTTTTGCCTGTCAGATTTACCTCAAGCAAACTTTCAAAACATGCCACAGACGGCAGCAACAGCAATTTATGTTTACTTTGTTGTTAAACCTGTTATGTTCCAGTCAGTGCAACAAACATTATTTTAAATTTCCTTTTAGTACCCAATGTTTTTAGATCTGCAGTATGTGATTGAGGGAGCAGGGACTGCATGTTTTCCTCCTTCCCAGTCAGAATCCCTGTTTTTTAAGCTCTCAATTCCTGAGCTCCAGCTTTTCATTCGTACTTTCCATAGCACAAGTGCTCCTGTCCATAAGCTCCTCAAATTTGAACTGCCGTACCATAACTGTACCTTTGCTAACGCTCTGCTTTTCTCAGGACCTTTTCACCCTACCGACCATGAGGCTGCTCTCTCTTCTTCACCACAGTCCCCACATTCTCCCCATATCTCCTCCCACCCCTTCAGCTTCTGCTCCCATCTGAAACCTCCACCTCTTTGCTCTCAGCCCCCATCCTCAGCCCACGTGTCTACTGTCTGCCGCTGCTCTGCAATTCCCTTTCTATTTTTAAAACTGCTGGTAATTCTTCCTTCCTCCCCCACCCCTGGTCTGAGATTACTCTCCAGCATGTGTTTGTCTTTGATTCCATCCCCTTTTCTGAACTTCCACACAGGGTAAAAAAAAAAAAAAAAGGCATCTCCAGGCTGCTGCTATCAAAAATTTGCCTGAACGTATTCAGAGGCAAGAAAAAGAGGGGCTTTTGGGGAAAAAACGATGATGTATTATACAAGTAGACATTTTCTTGTGAGCTAATAGTTACTGTGATCAAGGCAGAATCTGTACAAAACTGACTGGAATTAAAAATGAGTGCCAACAGAAAGTTCAGAACACTCAGAGAGAGATTCAATATAATTTCATTTCTTTTGTCCTATATCTATTCCCGCAGGTAAGGACTAATGCACTTGGACAAGAGATGGACACATTGCAGTATTTTTAACTAGCTTTCCTCTCAGTATGCAGCAAATCCTGTCAATCTCTCAAGTGGGGTAAGCAGATATACTGTGTTACTTGCCACTTTGCCAACTGAGCCTTTCTCTCCTCTCCCTACAATATGCTTCATCTCCAGCAGTCTGCTCAAGAATACAAAATTTAGCATGAAATCAAAGCATTCATAAAGGAAAGCCAAAATCCTCCCAAATTTAAGACTCTTCAGTTGCATTATGTACTCCAAAAAATACAGATCCTGTTCATTCAGTTGGTATGTTACTTCCATTTCAGTTTGAAAACAGGATGCTTTTCCAGAGAAAAATAATCTCTTCTGAGTCTATTGGCTCTGAAGTTTAAAAAACAGATTTCAAAAGAAATGCATTGCATATGGTTTTGATTAGAAAAGAGGGTTTTTTTCATCAAATTCTGTTAAACATAAAATGGTGGGCACAGAACTGTTGAGGATAAAACAGCAAAGGAAATTCCCCAGAAAACCAGCAAGTTCCGCAGATCAGTGCTGCCAAATCACAAGATTGTGGGTGAATTACATTAAATAATGAAATGGGTTGTTTGAGTCTTTACCTTTCTGTGCTTTTCTTCTCTCATTCAAGCCCAGGAAGTGCAGAAGACAAAACGAAGAACAGAGTGTCAGAGTGGAACTAGGAGAAAAGGTTATGGCAAGTTTTTAAATATGTAGGGTTTGAGTTCCTACTAAACCTTCAGAGCAGGACGAAAGAGGCAAAAACACAAAAAAGGTATTAGGTAGTCTTGTAGTAGACAAGTATATATGACTGTTGCCAGGCATATGTGTTGACTGAATCCATGAAAGGAGGTAAAATCAACCATGGATGATATGTAGATGAAGAAGAGGTCAACAGCAGAGCTTAGGAAGATTTACCAGAGTCGAGAAAGTAATACAGAGGTTGAAGTCTGACGCAGAGACACAAAAGCTTATCTCCGGGAGCAAGAGACCAAGCAGAGATGAACATATCTGGCCTTCCCTCTGCAGTCACTGAAAAAAGATTAACTTTTATAGGGGACTAGCTCCTTCATTTGAAAATAAAGTGTTTTTTCAACATCTTAATTTATACTTTTCTATCTTTACTTTTAGATTGCCATTAAAAATGTCTACAATGTGTTGCTTTTTGCTCCTTTCTTAATGTGAACTCTGCTGAAATGAGATCTACTAGCAATGAAACTAATGTTGTCTGCTTGACATAAGGAAAATAGTTATGGAAGCAAACTGGTTATAGGGTTTGAATGGTCTGAAATCAATAGAGTGGTGAGGTTTTTTGGGGKTTTTTTTGGATCACTTTTGATTTCTAAATGCTTTCCATTTTCGTGGACATTATTTAACTTAACAGCAWGGATGCAGACTGAGCCTTCCAGCAGGAATGCCTGTCATCTCCCTGGATTTAATGTTGTTATTCTTAGAGACAGCAAGTACTCTGACTCTCTCTTCTTCACCTACACTCTTTTTAAAATAGAAAATATGATTGTTGGGAAGAAGTAAACAATTTCCAATCACTGAAGTCTCATGCATTTTAGCATCACAAAATCAGTGCCACTAGCACCAACAGTCAACATAACTACCATCCACATGCCCAATTTTTGATTTTGAATATTCGTGTGTGTTTGGTGGTTGGGCAAAGTAACACGTTGACAATTTCAGAATCTTAAGGCTTCAATTTCTCTACAGAATAGTTAAACAAGATAGCCAGAGTGCAGAACCCTCTCTGTGCCTTCACAATGATATGAGCCATTTCTGAGAGTTGGTTACCTGTTATTCACATTTTGTGCATGAGATTATCCTTGAATTGAGAACATGCAGACACAGGCCTTTAGTTTTTGCCAGTCTCAAACTTCCAGGCCTCATTATCATAAAATGGATATCCCAGAGCTGCAGGCCTCCTGGCATGGTGATCAGAGCAGCAAGTTTTAAAGCAGCTGTCTAGAGCTCTCGGGAGTACTAACAGCATAGCTTGGGAATATAAAGCATCCATTGTGTATTGCCTTAACTACCATAATAGTGTGCTTTGCTAGTGTGATATCTGCTGAAAACAAATCCTGTGCATTTGATGCTTTGGGTGATTTCTTGCAGCCTGGGGCTGATCCTGTACCTATTTGTTTAGCATTTTGGACATATTCCTGTCCTCTGCCTTCCTGCCTTGTAAGGAGGCAGTTTCTGACTCTTCGCAGGTAGAAGTGCCATGGTCATTACAAGAACCATACCACTGGCTATTGGAGGTCCCCACCCCTTGTAGGTGGAACACAGACCAGAAGCTGGAATGGAGAAATTCGGCAGAATCACTACTGAACTATCTTGTCTGTTTTTCATTATTGCATTTTTAATGAGGAGAAATTAAAAATGTTCCATTCAAATGTGAAGAGGTAAACTGGAGAGTGAATTTTTATTTATCAATCAAAGCAGAAGTGAGGGAGGCTCTCCCATGGCCTTTCACACAGCTCCTTCAACTCTGTAAACTGTGATACGAGATGTCATAACTGAGAAAACATTCTGGTGTGGATTTCAACAGCCAGAGAGCCCAACATATTACTTAGTGTTCTATAATATAGATGCTCAGAAAAAAAAAAAGGTAGATACATCTGGAAAGTGAATGTTTTAAAGTATTTGACAAAATACYGAAGAAATAGTTAAAGTCTACCAACAGAACTTAGCGTTTAAGGCTCAAACTGGTTTAACGCCCAGAGAGTCTCATTTCATAGTTTCAGATCCTTTCTTGTTTCACAATAAGGTTATCTAATGCCTGGTCAGTGGTCTATATTATTGTGAAAGATGGTACAACAGTTTGATGGGTTTGCTCATAGTTTAACATAGACACACTGTGTGGTATGTCTTATTAAAAAGAGCAACTGCACTTCAAGGCAAGAGGGTATCTCTTTGCCTTTTGGGGACTGCTGTACTCCAGATGAAGTGGAGGCCTCTGGAGGGAAGGAGAGACTGCATTTCCCTGAGAAATTTCCCTGACTGCATTTGCCAGTGCACAAAGCTTGGGGAAACTTCCAGCCTGCAAGTGGCTGGGAGGGAGAGGACCTACACCATGAGAGAAGCCTGGGAGGACTGAGGAAACGAGGAAGATGTCTTCTTGCAGCACAGACCAGGGGTTACCACCAAACTTTAGTGCTGACTGAAAAAAAAAGCCATTCCTAGAGATACAGAGGTGACTGCGTGGTGTGCTCCGCCTAGATAGCTACCGAGAAGGAGCTGGACTGCAAAGCAAAACAGGAAAGACTGCCACACCCTGCAAACAGCAAAAGGGAAGAAACTGGGTTTTGTGCCAAGCAGTGGAGCAGTTTTCTCTGTACAGAGAATGACATTTAATAGTTTTGTCTGCTTAGAAAATCTGGTTTTAGAGTTCAGAGGAATTTAACTTCCTGGTAACTCCTTTAGGAGAGTGTTTCTGCCTTAACTTGGTACTCCTTCATGGTAGTTACTTTCTCTTGTTGATATACATCCTCATGAAACTGCATCCACATTATCAAAAATATGATAATAAAAGCCTTTACTTGTCAGCTGAACAAAGCCAAAGGATTCATGGACCAAGCATGTTGTAAATGTAAATAAGAACAGGGCTGGAAAGGTTTGATGTACTGCTGGCATTTTGTGCCTGGCCAGTTATAACTGTCAAGGGAATTTTCTGGAGAAACACTATATTCACAATACGAAATAAAATCTGAATGAATTTGTTCTAAAAAATTAAAATAGGCGCCTCTTCTGTTTTCTTTGCCGCAAAACCATATGACAAACAACTCTGTCTCTGAGGACCTGAGCTCCTGTGGATGGCAGAAAGAGAAGGCAGCTTAAATAAAGTCAGAAAGTATTGGCCATTCTGCCAACAAAGAGGATAGAGGGAAGACAGCAGTGACAGGCAGCAGGAGAAGGGGGGACAGTGAAAGAAAGGGGAGATTTTATGCATGTACCCGTGCATGGGTAGGCAGAGGCTTGTATGCATGCTCATTCAGACCTGCAGGCTTGTAAATAGGTTGCGTGAGTAGTGGAGGGGCAATAGGGACACGATTGCATCTATATGCTTGAAGAAGGGCAAACTATTGCAGCTTGGTGATGATTCCATTTAAGCTGTCCCTTCAGGGCAGGAATGACTTTTAAAAAAAAAAAGCAACAAAAAAGACATGTATGGAATTCAGCACAAAGGCTCCTTGAACAGGACACTCCTAGAGACTACAGGAAGCAAATCACTGCAATAGCTCACCATATCTGAAGCAACATAATGAAAAAGCTCACCTTTCCATGCATCTTCCCCAGCACTGTATGCCAACGCTATACTTTGCTATGACTCCTAGAAATACTCAGCATTATTATTCAGATTCTCAGCATTATTGTTTCTGCCCTAAAATTATTAGGTGGTGATGAGCTTAGACATAAAAGGAACAAAGAAGGTAAGCTGTGTATGTCCCTCCTCCTCTAAGAACATGAAGTAAACTGCGATCTGACAAGACATTAACAAACCATCTATGGAAACTGCAGTAACCACTAATAATTATATTGCTATCTAAAGGGACTCAAGGCTTACTCAAGGCTGACACAATTTTTATGCCAAAAAGTAATATTTTCACTTCTTTCTTTAACTATTTACTTCTCCAAAGTCCAAGAACATCCTTTTTCTCTCTGTACTAATGCTAAAGTTACCAACTAGACTGCTGCGTATTCCAGATTTGTTTTCTTCCTTATGATTATAGCAAGCGCCTGAAACATTTTAATTTAATATTTGGCCTCAGAGGACCACTTGGGGGAAATGACAAAGAAGGCCCAACCTCTCCACTGGGAGAATGAATTTTTGGTCAGTTCTGCACAGTTTGTCTCTTTTCTTTCATTCTCTAGTTATGTCATAGGCATTCATAAATAAAGCCAGAGTTATAAAAAGATTGAGGTTGGAAGGGACCTCTGGAGGTCTCTACTCCAACCCCTTGCTTTAAGATGGGCTGACTTTAAAACTAGATCAGGGTGCTTAGAGCCTGATCCAGGTGACTGGTGGAACTTTACAAGGATGGAGGCTCCATAACCTTTCTGGGCAACGTGACATTTACAAAGGTGCAAAAATATTTCTTTAGTTACAAGAAATGGAGGAGTTAACTGCACATTAATGCTAACCCCCTTTCTTTTTCCTTTTTCTTTTTCTGATTTTTATAATTTACATAACTAAGCCTGGTATGATTAGGATATATGAAAAAGAACAGATTGAAACCTAACAAACAGTTGTTCTTAAAAAAAGCTTTGCCTTTCATAAGTGGAATTCACTTCTGGTTGGAAGTGAATTTTCCTTATAGCAGCATAGGTCCAACAACAAGTGGGCACTTCTCGAGCTCTCCTGGCTTTCACAACTTTTTTAGTGAACCAGTCAGTTCTCATCCTTCTGACAAGCCACGTATGTTGTCTTTTTGTTGGTGCGCATTCTCCCAGTCTTCAGTTCTTTCCTGGCAAGTGACAAGTTCTCCAGTCAGTTCCTCCCCCCAGCCTAACAATAAAACGCTTCCTCACTTCTCCATTAAGACTTGATTTTATCAAAAATCTTTTTTTTTCTTCCAATAATGTTTATCTTTTCCTACAATTTGTTCTTCTGTACTTATTTTATAGGTATATTATTTGTCAATGGCAAACACAGTGGAGAGAATACAGTATGTCCTAGGGACTTTCTCACCTCTGTATTTAAAGGGATTTGAGTGCAACACTTGAATAGAGGTTTAATTTGTTCTTGCTTTAAGTGATAGCCTACAAATACATTCACTCTGGGGACATGCCTCTGGTGCTTGATGCCTGTAACTTTTTTAGCTTTAGTAGTAGTGGTAGAGCCTTCTTTCATTTGCACAGGTAGTGAAGGGCATGCAGCTGCCACCTTCTCTCAACTGCAAGTAGCCAGAGATGAAGCATTCCTGCTGGTTTTCCTTCACAGAGAACATCTGTATCTCTTAGCCACTCTATGTGTTTTTGGTTCTCCTTTTTTTCTTTCCTTTTATTGTCCTTAGAGTATTTTTTTAATAATATTTTATTTCTCCTGAATATTTTATATGTTCTCACCTTTCTTTGCCATCTGGGGCAGTGCCTAGGGGTTTCTCATCACAGAATTCTCCCACCGCCTTTCCTTTCCTTGKCTTTTCCCTCTATGAGGGAACTTTGTTTGGCAGCAAGTTCTCACTTTAATATAGTTTTTCTTGTTGTCAGCAGAGCTTTTTCTTTGTTTCCCATCTGTGAGCTGTGCAGGATGGCATTGTACTGTCCAATTCAATTGGGTTGAAGATTCACCTTTCCTGTTTTGGCTGCCTCCCAGAGAGAAACACACATATATATTGCCCCCCTGCTTTGGAGACTTGCATGCATTCTTTTGCAAAATTTACCTGCAGTTACCCCAAATGGCAGGAGGGTCAACAGGATGTCATAACCTTTTCTGTTGTGAGATTTTAAAAGGGTCTCAGAATTGTCAGCTGCAGACACCTTAGGGAAACATTTAAGAGAATTACTGTAAATAGCTAGATGGAGTATAGACCTAAGGCAGTTCTAAAAATACAAAGCAAGTATAGCCACATTATTCTCTAGATGTGTATAGGAGATGGGCCTGGCCAGGTGGTGTGGAAGAAAGTCAGATATCCTGTATCTCAGATCTCAGCCCCCAGCCATCACAACAAAAAAAAAACCCAAACCTTACTATTTGGAAAGATACTTATTTGAAAGGGAAAATTAAGTCAGTAAAGAAGACAATGTTTTAAACCTATCAAAATCAGGCTATTAATGAAAAAGCTGTGTGAAAATGGATGTTGTTAAAATTAGTACTTTTCACTGCTTTTCATCTAACTCTAAAGAGGATTGTACTGCCTGCTAGTTTACTGAAGACTCTGGCTTTTTGTCATTTATATCTGTATGCCATGTAAATATATTTGTTCTCTAAGGTCAATTTGTTCTCATTTCTTGGAATTAAGAATAAATTATTCTTTCTATTTATGGACATTTGCACCCTATTTAGCTAACAGTCACTACTGATGCATATCCTTTATCTTCAGACACCTAATTAATCTTCATATGGTATCTCTGTCTTGTCTATTTATCATTCCATTCTCAATCCTTGTGAGAGCTGTGTTTCCTTTCTCAGACCTTCTCAACATTTAGATTATGAACATTCAGATTCTATTAGAACATCAGGTTTTAAAAACTAAATCATTTTTCCTTTAAATTTTGACATTAAAATCAAGTTTTATAATTTTAGAAGAAGACAGGAATGATGTTCCAACCACCAACATTTTGGCAGAAATCCTGATGTCAAAAAGGCATTCTGATTTGTGTCGGGGTTGTTATTTACGTTGCACCATATGGAGAAAATTCAAGTAATTTTGCTTGGTAATTGTTGTTAATTCTTGCATATTTTACAACAGTGATTCAGTGCTGAAACAAGTGCCTAAATCACATTCCAAAGGGAAAAGGTACAAAGATATCTGATATCTGTTAGTTGTCATAAACTTAGAGTCATTTTTTCCTTTCCTCTTTTTAAATACTGTTTAAAATACTGTCCACTCAAAAAGTTAAATGCTCTCTTTACATTGTCTAAGCGAGTGGAAAGGCTCTGAAAAAGCGTTGATCAGATGTGTTGAGATTACACTTTCCTGACATATTTTCCAAATATGCATTTTAACTATTATAATCAGTTTTCAATTAGATTAAAAAAACTTGAAAGGTTATGATTGAAAAAGTTCTGAAGCACTCAATTTCACAGAATTTTAATGACATTTTCCATTTCCAATTCACCTCTTATTAGAATACTTTTAAAATCCTGATTCCCCCACAAGGAAGAAAAAAAATGCATATGTTAGATATACCAATATGATAGAATTTTTTTTTTCCTTGAAAACCCCAATTCACAGTGAAAAAATACAAAGAAGACAACTCTGAATAATGGGATGAATCTCTTAGGCAAATGCTTAAAAACAAATTGGCTGGATAATGCATAATCTAAAACAAATATTATATATATACCTATATATATAAATCTCAAACTTGTAGAGTTCTCAAGACAAATACTTGATCTCAGACTCTGGCATTTATTTTTTATTATTCTAATAATCCCTGCAAACCTTCTTTCTGTAAGGTTTTGGCTTCTACAAAGGGCTCAGTGGGATCAGGGCAAATGGCCAGTTATGAGTTGCATAGAGCTTGATTTGGTTCAGCCATCGGTTTTTTATGCTTCATGCTAGGGAAACTGGTTCAATGCAGCAAATGAGCTGAAATAGCCTTAGAGCTCTTCCATTTTCCAGAGGCAATACCAGTCCACAGGGACTGCTCTGATTGTCAGGGCCATGGAAGCACAGTGTGCTTCAGCTGTAATTCATGYCCTCCTTCACCACCTCATGCCTTCTCTGAAATGTTCACTGAGCCAAATGAAGCTAAAGGCTGATGATTCAGAGCCAGCAGCACCCCACATACAGCATCCAGAGGTGTTCTTTCTGTTGAGGAAGCAGTTGCTGACTGCTTAGGCCAATTTTCATTCTTTATATGCTGCTGGAGCACAGGTGAGGCAGAACAGAGCCAGGTCCATGTCCTGCTGTTAATCTATCTATCTGGAGGTTCTTGCTTTGCATTACCATTTTAACCCATAACACAGTACTTGAGAAAACTTATTTTCATAAAACGGTTGCTCCTAGCACAAGCTGAAGGATGGTAAAACTAACAAAGTTGGTCAGTGGGACAGTACTGAGACTTTTTTTTGACTAGTCAACTCTCCAGCAATGATCTGGACATCAACAGACAGAGCCTCCCTGCACAGAAACTTTCAGAATCTGTTTTCTCAGCTCTTCCCATCGATGTCTAAAATGTTCTCAGAGCTCTTAGGTCTACAAGACAGTTCTGGAGTTTGGATGACCTGCAGTCATTATTGCTACAGTTATTAATCTTAGACAGTTGAAAATGCCATCTGTGGCATTCAGAAATATTTTTAAGTTTATAATCACTGAAGTAAGTAATATGCTTTTTGTCAAATTATTTTCAGCAACAGTGAAAAATGCCTAAGGAAAAGAAAAAGGAGTTTAAGCTTTGAAACCATTTTCCTTAGCTGGCCCCTAGAGTACAACAGTTGCTTAATGCAAGGAGCATATTGCTTCTCTAAAGCAGACGCTATTAAAACAAAATGAGGATAAAAATATACTCAGACCAGAGATAGGAGGATACTAGAACTCTGAATGTTTGAGGCAAAAATTATTCCCACAAAGACAGCAATATCCCCATAACATTGCTATCTTGCATAATTTCTTATAAATGTACCGAGAATCTTCTTTTTTCTTTTATATAAACACAGGTACAACTAAGGCAGGTTCAGCTGAGTGTCGCTAAAAATTAACAGGCAGCTCTTGCTGCCACTTGAACACTAATTGTATAACACTGTATTGAGTAGTAGCCATTTATCTGGAGTTTATAGATGCTGCATATTATGTTTCCATAAAATGGCAGTGGGAGGACAGCAGGGAGAAAGGCAGTCTCTGTTCCAATTGTTATGCCTGGGGGTCAGACGAAGCAGAGGAATATTGATCTGTGCCTGTGGGGAAGTGAGCATGCAGATTTAGGACAAGTTTTTGTGGGGGTGAGTCAGACAGGAAGAGATGTAAAATGAAAAGTTGGGCATCTACAGTAGTCTACACCAAGAAACTCCTGTGAAGAATAGGGACTTGACACATACATGGAGTTTCTTAGAGACCTAGAGGGATAGCACCATATTTGTTGCAACCAGAAATCTGAGAAACTCATTGGACTGCAAGCAGGACTGGAAGAGGCCTACTGTAAAAGGACATGCTAGGTAGAGGGAGGTTTGTCTGCAGACCTTTCTGTTTTGTCTTCTGCATCAGAGCTGAGCTTTCTCTTGTTTCAAAAGATCTTTTGCTCTAGCTTAGTACTCACAAGGACTTCAGGTGTTCACATGAACGAAAGGTGCAGGTAGAATCATATCAGAAGTTTGGCCAGTTCACACAGAGGTAAGAAATAGTGGAATTCCCTGACATTCCCCTGAATATCTCTGCAGTGCTGTATATTGCCCTGCTAGACACTTCAGCATGTCACTTTTGCCACAAGATAGGAAGTGACCAAATGTATGAACTGGCATGCTGTCTCCATGTGACCTTGCCAATATCCTCAAAGAAAACATTCAACCAGGCCTGAAGGACAGAATTTATCCCCTTCTGGCTGAGTAAATACCTTACCTTTTGAAGCACCTTACTTTTTTTAAGACCGATTCATTGCTTGTTTTAATGTACTGTAAAGCTGCTTTGCTTATGCTAAGCCTATCTCCTAGAAATCATGCTCAGCTATTTCTGCTCTCTTAGGATAATATCTTGTTCTTTGTATGCAGTGGTGCAATTTCTACTTTGGTTTTAAAGGTAATGTCATTCCAGGTGACTACAAGACAAGATAAATACTTACAAGCATTGTGACTTATATTCTCAGATCACTTCTCATCAAAGTTGTTAAGAAATTGAAAATCAAGTTCTACAGACCTCAACAGAGTTGTTTAAAATGGATATTAAGAACTGCTGATGTTATAAGCAATGATGAATATAAAAGTTCAGAAATCCTCTCTGAAATTTACCTAAAATCTGCTATAGGGTCCCAATTGAATGCTCAAATTATGTTTCAGTCATCATTTTGGATCTTGGGGCCTTGCTTGACCACATTTTTTTTCATGTTGAGGTTCACAATTCTTTTCTTCAGGTTTCGTCCCCAAAATGTTAGAAATTATAAAACATTATGATATTTAATGAGATTTCTAGCATCTGGAATGAAATAGCCTCATGTGCTCAATTAATGATAATGCTGTGACAGCTTGTTTTGAAGACATGGTTTTTGCAAAGTGATGTTTCACTGGTTGAGGTTTGGATGAGGATGAATCAAATTCATCCATCTTTGCTCAACATTGAAATCAACAGAACTTCCTGGGAGAAAAATACCAATCAGCGGGTGAAATTCGTTCCAGTGCAATGGCTGAGTATTTATTTGGAGATATAAAACGTCAAAAATTGGTCATCTGTGAATTCTGCCATGGGTTTCTTTTGCCCAGTGTGAGAAAAGGATGAGGCCAAACCTCTGATTTGCCACTTACTTCCTTGATTTCTAGGCTGGAAAGTCTACAAATGTTCTAATTATATACGTCTGCTATTTATGCAAACATTTCTGGCTCTCCATGTGAATAACGTGTCTTTTGTTGTAAATCTTTTTCTAAAAGCAGCAGCAAACATTAAATACTTGTTCAATGTTGGTGCTAGCTATACTATTACAAAGAATTCAAATGAGACAAGAGGAGGTCTTGCCTTCAAAGCAGGAAACAGTCAATGGCAAGAGGAAATTATCTTGTGGCTGAGGAGAATGATAGGACCTATACAATCACTGTAAGCATCAGTCTGACACTTGCTATGCTGGCACTTCAGCTTCATTCAGTAACAACTATCATAAACCAAGTATAGCTTGTGGTGTATGCATGTGGCATAGGCATCTAGTAGGTTAAAGAAATTTCTGGAAACAGACAAGAAAGTGAATAAAAGCCTCTGTTGTCCATACCAGCTAACTCTAGGCAATGCTAAACACGGTGAACATGCAACAGTTGTTCTTTCTCTCCCCAAATGCCTGTCTCCAATATGCATGTTACTGAAATTATTGTTTGTATCATTACTTGCTAAAATAACACATTTGTCTACCTGGGCAAGTGGAAAGAACAAGGAAACAGATTAGATCACAGTCCATTACAAAACCACATTATTAAACCTAGGATTTTTTCCTCATCTGTCCCTCAGAAAAAGAAAAACAAAAAATAAAAGGTCTAACTTGGCTCAGAGCTATTCAGAGGCTGCATCCTCTTAACAGTAGTTAGAATATGGAATATGCTAC
Source organism: Apteryx rowi (assembly GCF_003343035.1). Lineage (NCBI taxonomy): Eukaryota > Metazoa > Chordata > Aves > Apterygiformes > Apterygidae > Apteryx > Apteryx rowi. The sequence continues at coordinate 153,783 of NW_020450854.1, forward strand.
AATAAAGATCAGAAAGTGTGTTAAAACCACATTTTATTCATCATGATCTCTCAAATACACTTAAATTTCTGAAAAAGGTTTATCTGAAGTCTAATGGTCTCCTAAACTGACAATCTGTAATGGTCTACGTACCACAGGATGGCTGACTATAAGCAAGCTCCAGTATGCTTCACATGAAAGCCCAATGCAACCCTTGGCTGTGCTTCCTTCCAGAGCACAACACCCTCCAGGCATTCACACATCAGGCTTTGAATGTCATGCCAACATAGTGACCTACTACTGAGTGAGTTGCTTTGCACTGTCTTGAAATGTTCAGAAATTTAAAAAGTTGACAGTTTTATTGTGAATATGTAATTCTGCAGAGGAAAGTATGTGTAGGTGCTCTTCTCAAAAAAATTTAGGGGACTATAATAAAGACATTCATTCAAATCAGTACTCCTTGAATCTAAAAAGAATTTGTTAGACTTGCTGGATTACTATGGAAAAATGTCTTCTGTGGGTAGCTGTGCTGCAGCAAGAGAGTTACAAAGGTGAAATAGGAGTACTGCAGCTTAGTTTCTGGGGGGGAAAAAAAACCAAAAAACATTATGACATTGATATGACAGGGAAAAAAATACAGTTAAAGAGTCTGATGCTTTTAAATTTTAAGAGTGAAATTAGAATAGTTGTCATTTCAATTGGTTTACTGAGACAGAAAAAAGGATTATGCATCAGAAACTAGCTAAAGTCATGAGCAAACTGAGCTAAGATTATTTCATTTTCTCCTAGAATTTTATTGTCTCCTATACCCTTGGGAGCAGCTATATTTTTTAATCTTTGCATACATCCTGCAGCTGTAAATATCAAAGAAATGGAGGATGCTTTTTAAACAAGCCAAGACAAAATGTATCCTGAGGATAACTCCTTGGTAAACAGAAGCTGTCTTAAAAATTTTCTGGACATTTGTAAAATTAACTGCCTGACTTTGTCTCTAGTTGTGAGCAGTGCCTTGCCAGTTAGGCTAGAATTTCACTAAAGTTGACTGGATTGCTAGTTGTTCTGCCTCAGGTTCTCAGGAAAAAAAGAGGAGAGAAAAATTAATAAATTGCTGTAAGGGTTTTTTTTTGTTATTTCTATTAAATTAAGTGGGGTGGATTTAGGGCCTTGGGGCAGCATCCTTTCAAGGAAAGAGTACTTACACCATGAATTTCAGGGAACCCTCAGTCTCAAGCATTTTAGAGTCTTTCACATTTTTGCTAATCAGTTTATTCCAGAAAAAGAAGTCTCAGCTGCAAGGTTTTCCTCTTTCTATTTCATTTCATGGTCCATAACCCTTTTTGCAACTTACTTCTCTGGCTTCTTCTTCAACTTCAATCTGGCTACTTTTCTGCTGAAAAGATGCATAGCCAGCTGAGTGCTATTCTAGATATGCTGCCCTTGGAGGGGAATTCACAACCCAAAGTCAGTTGCCCAACACAAAGTCAGAGGATATGAATAGGATCTGCCAAAGTTAGCATGTCAAGGGATCATGCTATTACCTGTGCTCTGGGGGAGGTACAGGCTATCTCTGCAAATTCCTTCTGCAGGCCTGAAAAAAAAATGGAGGTAACAACAAAACATAAATGAGGCACAGTTCTGCTCAGTAGCATAAGGATTTGGGTGCTGTTAGGCCCTGGAGGACTTTCCTGGTGAAAATCTAGTTGTCAGTGGAATTTAGGAACTTGCAAGCAGAGAGGGCAGGTAAAGGGAGATTTTAAAGAGTCTAAGCTTTAAACGTGTCCTCCTAAAAAGGCAGTTAACTGCTCAAGATCTGCGGCAGAGCTCAAAAGGCAGGCTGATTCTCTGTGCATCTACAAAAAAGAAGTTTGGAGAGTGACATTAATCTCTATATTTCATAGCAATGACAGGTGCTACAACTTTTAAGAAATTTAGTATGATCTCAGATATTCAGAGGAAGTGCCTGTGTCACAGCCTTGGGGGCACAGAAGGGAGTGGAAGGGCTGGAGAGTTGTCCTTGGTGTGTCTGGGGGCCTTTGGGGTGCCCTGGCTGCTGCCGTGTCCCATCCTGTCCGCAGTGCGTCCCTGTTGCCCAGGCACGTGTTGTCTGGCAACCCGCTATGAGGAGAGGGGCGGGGGTGCGGTGTGTCACAGTGGTGGTGTGGGGTGGGCTGTGGTGGGGATGGGYRGTGGYCCCAGTGTCYTGRYGCTGGGTGCRGGAGGAGGTGSYYGRARARAKCRGTGCTGTGCGTGGGCAGTGCCGGCAGCGTGGGGAGCTTGGGAGCACTCGGAGGTGAGGCTGTGCCTTGGCTGGCAGGGCCCAGGCTGCCCTGGTGGTGCGTGCGAGCCAGGGCTGCTGGCAGTGTGCTGGGCTCTGTCCACGCAGGCTGAGGCCTTGAGTTTCCTCAGCTCCTGCCAGGATGTCCAGGCAGGATGGTGCCTAAAGGCGCAGGAGTGTTTCTGCATGCTCTGAGATGTGTCCCCAGCATGCTTTTCCCCTCCTTCCTTCCTTGTCGTTTGCTTTTGCTAGTGCAAGCTTTGGTCTGCAGCAGTGTTTGCTGAGGGAGGAGGAGGCAGTGGGAGATGCTTGTTGTAGGCTTGGCGTTTGCTTGCTGGGAGCTCTTTGGGCAAAGGAAGGCCCTGTGGAGAGGGACTGTTTTGAGCTGGGCAGGTATGGAGTTGGCAGATGCCTCTGGAGGGGCTGATGTCTTGCTGTGCACAAGGTGCTTAGGCAAGCAGTGGCTTGCAGGAGGAAAGGCAAGGCAAGAGTGGCCTGCAAGGGCTGCGCAGCGCAGGTCTCTCTTCCTGCCACTTGCAGGCTCTGTCAGTTGCTCCCCCGTGCCGGTGTCCAGTGACCCCACGTGCGTGCGGCAGCCGGGCAAGGCGAGAGCACGCCATGTGCAGGCATGGCTGTGCTAGGTGTGGTGGAGGTCGGTGCTGGCAGTGGTGGCAGTGCCAAGGCACTGGTTTCCACCTGCGTTTTGGGTGGCAGTGGGCAGCCCCCCTTTGCTGCAGATGGCAGTGCCCCGAGTAGCTGGAGTCACGGGCGTGGCGGTGAGCACAGCCACCATCCAAGCAGCCTCCCGGCTTTTGGGCAGGCCTTCTGGTCCCTGTGTGCTTGAAGCACTTGACCCTTGCCTTTTGCTACCTGAGCGCTTTTAGAGTGGCCCTTTGTTTTGACTGGGGGAGCGTGCTACAGCTTTTGCCTTGTGACCAGTCTTTTTTTGCAACTCGTCCTCCCTGGGGCCCTGACATGATGGTCTCCGTGCACCCCTGAAAAGTCCAGGTGGCAATGGGTAGAGTGAGGGGGTCATTGGCATGGTAAGAAAAGCAAGAGGAGTGGTCCTTCTTCCAGCCTGTGCCCTAGAGCTGGAGGAGAAGAGAGCTCCTTTGACCAAATGGGAAGACAACAAAGCTTTGATGTCACAGGCCCCAAGCTTCTTTGGTGGGCCACTTTGCTGGTGTTCTCGGGCTCTCCGAGTGCCCTGCAAAGCGGGAGCGTGGAGGCAGAGCCTTGACTGGATTGATGGGGCAGCTCATCCTGGACACCATTTCTAAGCATATGAAGGATCACAAGGTGATCAAGAGTAGTCAGCATGGCTTTACCAAGGGGAAATGATGCTTAACCAATCTGATAGCCTTCTGTGATGGAATGACTGGCTGGGTAGATGAGGGGAGAGCAGTGGATGATGTCCACCTTGACTTCAGCAAGGCTTTTGACACTGTCTCCCATAACATCCTCATAGACAAGCTCAGGAAGTGTGGGCTAGATGAGTGGACAGTGAGGAGGATTGAGAACTGGCTGAATGGCAGAGCTCAGAGGGTTGTGGTCAGCAGCGCAGATTCTAGTTGGAGGCCTGTAGCTAGTGGTGTCCCTCAGGGGTCAGTACTGGGTCCAGTCTTGTTCAACTTCTTCATCAATGACCTGGACGAAGGGACAGAGTGCACCCTCAGCAAGTTTGCTAATGATACAAAACTGGGAGGAATRGCTGATACACCAGAGGGCTGTGCTGCCATTCAGAGGGACCTGGACAGGCTGGAGAGGTGGGCGGAGAGGAACCTCATGAAGTTCAACAAAGGCAAGTGCAGGGTCCTGCACCTGGGGAGGAATAACCCCATGCACCAGTACAGGCTGAGGGTTGACCTGCTGGAAAGCAGCTCTGCBGAGAAGGACCTGGGAGTGCTGGTGGACACCAAGTTAAGCATGAGGCAGCAATGTGCCCTTGTGGCCAAGAAGGCCAATGGTATCCTGGGTTGCATCAGGAAGAGTGTAGCCAGCAGGTCGAGGGAGGTGATCCTCCCCCTCTACTCAGCCCGGGTGAGGCCACATCCGCAGTGCTGTGTCCAGTTCTGGGCTCCCCAATACAAGAGAGACATGGAGCTCCTGGATCGAGTCCAGCAAAGGGCTACTAAGAGGAGGAAGCAACTGGAACATCTCTCATACRAGGAAAGGCTGAGAGAGCTGGGCCTGTTCAGCCTGGAGAGGAGAGTACTTGGGGGATCTTATCGATGTGTATAATTATCTGAAGGGAGGGTGTAGAGAAGATGGGGCCAGACTATTTTCAGTGGTGCCCAGTGACAGGATGAGAGGCAACGGGCACAAACTGAAAAACAGGAAGTTCCACCTGAACACAGGAAAAATTTCTTTACTGTGAGGGTGACAGAGCACTGGAACAGGTTGCTCACAGAAGCTGTGGAGTCTCCATACTTGGAGATATTCAAAAGCTGTCTGCATAGGGTCCTGGACAACATGCTTTAGGTGACCCTGCTTGATCAGGGGGGTTGGACTAGATGATCTCCAGAGGTCCCTTCCAACCTCAACCATTCAGTGATTCTATGATTCTTTTTTTTTTTCCTGGGGGAACTTACCACAACCTTGCCTTGAATTTGAATAATGAAACTGTTACAGATGTCTTTGCTTGGTTATCATTTGTGGTGACAACCACTGGGTAACCCTGCTTCCCAGGGAGCTAGTAGTCTAAGGCAGCAGCAGCAAACTTCCCTCTAATTTTATCATGAGTTCTTTTTTAATATTTAAAATACACAGAGCTATACCAAATTATGTCATTGCCCACTCTTATTGTGCCAAAGCACTGTGTAATAATGGCCTGAGGAAAAAACTGCACTGAAAATGAGAATTTTGTGTTCTCTGCTTATTACACATGCCATTCATTCATTCATTCCCACACCCAGCAGTGGGAAAAATCCAGTCACTAGGTTCTTCACTACAGATAGCTCCATGAATGTGGTCACTACTGAACACCCAGACTCATTTACTTAATCCTCTCTAACTGCCCTTGTGTACACTTCCTCAGCAGATAAGGTGAAGAAGGGAGGAACAGAGACATGTCATTAATATAATCACTTACCAGTGTGTGCCAGAGATGGGAAAAGGCATCCTTTTTTGCCCTGCACATCTAAGTGCAGAGCAAAAATTTTAGATGATGTGGGCAGAACTGAGCGGTACCTCTCCCATGGTACAGTCTATACTGGCTGGAGAATGCTTGGGATGCTGAGTGTAGACTGAGGAGTTATCCTGCCAGATGAAGAACCTCATCTCCCCCAAGTTATAGGAGAAAACAGTATCTTGTCCAAGGGCTGTAATCAGTGGTTTAGAGCAGTGAAAGCATGCCTGTATTTTGGAAATACACATTGAGAGGAACAAGATGGGGTTGAGTGTGTGGCTGAAGTGTGGGTGGCAGAGACCAATCTGTATCTACCCATGGTGTGGGCCAACCATCGACTGTGGCAGTGTTTTGCTATGGGACTAGAAGAATGAAACTGTGTCAGTACCTAAAGCAGGGAGAGATTTCACTATGTACTTTTCCATCTCTGTAGAAATGCTTCATTACTGATTTTAACCTCTTCCAGTGTGTACCTAGGATGATAATTATTTTCCAAAGAGCCCATCCTTAAGTGGCCTGACTGGCTGGATGGGCAATATGGTCCTCTGTCCTAGAAAAAAGGCTTATCTGTATCTTGGTTGGATTTACCAAGTAACTTGTAGAGCGCTAGTATGTAGAGACATGGCCATCTCTTGGCAATCATCTTGGTCATTTCTGAGGTGTCCAGAGACATTGACTGGCAAGGTTTCTGCTCATTTTTCCTGCCTGTCCCCTCTTCAGTCCTGTCCTGTGCCTGTTCCTGCCCTGTGTGTGGTTGTGTGTCTTGTTAGTGACAGTCATATCAACGCTACATAAGTCACCATTCAGCTGAACATAGTTATCTTGTTTAGTATTAAAGTGTATGCAGCGGTGCTGACCTGCCTCTTCTAATGCCAGCTCTGGGATGAGGACACTAGTCAAAAGAGATATAGTCTTCCAGGCATAATGGTCTCAGTTGGGCCTTTAGTGGGATAGGAAGCTTTTCAGCAGTTTCAGATAAGGGGAATTGCTTGATGTCTGCACTGACTGCCATTACTGTTTGCTGGAGTTCATGGAACATGCCATTCTCAGGATTAAAGAGAGGGAATGCTTGCAACATCTTTTGGAAACTCTGAGCTGTGAGGAGAGAACTGCTGAATGGGGAATGCATGATGTGATGAATCCTGCATGACCTCCAACTACAGTATGGGTGCCTAAGCATTCAAAKGAGATTGAAGAGACTTGTTTAAGTTGGAATGAGGCCCTGGATGTTGGGGTAGTGTGGGATACTGGCCTATGATCATCTTTGATCATCCCTGCCAGGGGTAAACAGAGGATACAAAGGGTGATTTGCGGTCTAATGCCCATGTCAGTGAGGCAACGCCCAGGCTGAGGCAGAGGTCTTGCCACTCGACATTGACCCAAAATGATGCCTGGGGAGAGACGGGAGTCTTGCAGCCTGGTGTTGTTACTAAGGGCAAAAAAGGCCAACAGCCAACAACGCCTTCTGCTGGGCTCGACAGGGGCCAATCATCCCACAGTGTCTGACTCAGCCCCACCTTGCCAAGATTAAAAATTCAGCGCATAAGCGTTCCTCCATTTTGAGGATGAGAACACCAACCTACGGACGGGTTGACAGGCCTGGACCTCTCTCCTCCCCAAAACAAGGACACCTTTTTGGTAAGGTTTGTGCCTCCAACAACGTTGGATGTTACCCCGGGAAAAATGCCATTGTTGAAAGCGCTTAATTATCAGTTTGAGCTCAAAAAAGTAGAATTTGTTGCAGTAAGTGCATTTATCACCAGCAATCCTGAACCTGTTGATCTGTCGCTTTAATAAATTGTTTATTTTGTTCAACTTTGCGAACCTGACTCAGTGAAAGTCCTTTTGAGGAGGGCTCTGGCAGGCAAACATTGATTACCAAATAAGGAAGGGCCTTTCCACCTAATCATACCCTTTCCCTCCCTTCACGTGACAGGTAGTTCACCACCTTTCCCAGGGCAATTACTCTACATCTAGCTGCAGGAATCCCTCTGCTCTTTGAACAGCTCTTGGGAGTTTATTTATATGGTAACAATCAAACTGAAAGAGCAAGAGGGCCATATTTTGGGAGCTAGATGAATCACTATGAGTGTGAGGACTTCTGTACAACATTATCAATTCATACATTGTTATTAAAATTAATATTGTGCTTTAATCTGAATAGCTAAAATAGCAGAAGGAAGACTTTTTTAATGCCAGAACAAAGTCTATTTATTATGTTCTGTGCTTCCATGGTATCTATACTAGACTTTCATCTTCTATGTTCTGGATACGTTTTGAGAAGTAAGAATTCAGCCATGGCTGCAAAACTAATAAGCAGGTAAATTGAAAGAGAGGAAAAAACCCCAGCATGCTTCCACTTAGATTTCCTTTCATCTTATTTTAGATATTCAGAACTTCAAAATATAAATATACTAGCAACAGCAGCTCTAAAAGAAGAATTCTAGTTTCACCTCTAGCATTTAAAAGGATCTGTTAATTTTTCTGCATTTGAACACACCTTCAGTCTCTAAAATACAAGAACAGGTTTGTTCAAAAGGGCCCAAATACTCTCCTTGCAAAGCAAACCAACAATTACAGGGAAATTTGTAAGCAGTGGGAATGCCAGCTGGCAAAGTTGGGGCTACTTTAAAAATAGAAAAACAAGGCTCCAGTAATAACTACTTTCTGATTTAAATTTTTCCTTTACTCCTATAGTTACGTATGGTTGGTATATTGCAGTTCTGTTTAATGTACCTTTCATGCTCAATTTACTTTCATCTCCCTCCCTCCCTTTGAAATCTTTTGTTAAATACCCTGATTTCAATGAAAAGTTTAATTTTGAATATATTCATCAAGGGAGAAAATTCCAGGTGAGCTAGATTGCTAGTTTACTATAGTTTTGACATTCTAGTTCCAACCCTAGACCATCCTTTATGGAGACATAATCAGATGGATGCTCCCTGATATGTAATATATTTCTCAAGAAAAGAAGCTTTCCAGTAGAAAATACCAGTTCATCAGTTCCAAAGGTGTTCATGAAAACGCTGCAAGTTTGACAAACTTATTAAATCACAAGCAGATTTCCTTGGATCTCCTACACTGTGTGGTTTCCTAGGTGACTTCTAAAGAAACAGGGCTATGAGATTCTGTGAATTCAAGGAAGACATGCATATCAAGTTTTGATTTTGGCAATCCTGAAAATGCAGGATGCCTTTTTCTAGCCAAGATTCTCACATTCAGCATTCCCAAGTCTTCACTTGGCTAGATGCCTGGGAATCTCCAGTCAAGCAGAGGATACCTTGTAAGTTCCCCAAGATAGTGTTTGAGGCTTGGACACTCAACAGACTCCCAAGAGCTCCCTTCCTCGGTTCCAAGAAGCTGGTTAATTCAAGTGACACGTCTATGCTGACAAATAATTTAGCCTCACACTTCCCTCCCAGCTTCTCTTCTCCTTTTTGTTCACGTATATACATTTTAATAGAGTCCCAGGATCTCTTTTGGAGTGAATCAATTTCTTCCCTTCAGAACAAAACCCAGCTAGGATTCTGGGACACCCAGTCTGCAATATGGATGAGCCAGTTTGACTCTTGCTGTCATTTGCAATACTCCAGCCTTATCTCAGAAAGTTTTGTGCCCCAGTGTGACATACTGCAGGACATGTCTTCAGTTTCATGTTAGAGAAAAACATTTCTGGTGGGCTGCAGCACAGTCCTCACAATGTTACTAAACTCTGAACTGAAAAAAAATGCACAAAATGATAATTATGTCACAAGGTCATGGGACACCAGGTAGGCTGAAAGAGATAGGAACCACATAGGATGGATACATCCAGCCTGCTCTAGAAGATAATAGTAGGTCACGCTTGGCCAGGGGCTATAGTGTGCCTCTGAAATTGATACAGTTAGCATTGTAGATTCAGCCAAAATGGATGTCTGTGGCCTGAAGCTCTAGAGAAATCCCATCACCTGAGTCACTCCAAACTATGCATTTCATGGCATCCATCCTTTTGAAATGGCTGTCTCAGAGTGTCTGAGCTGTTTGCCCAGGGAAACGGTGGTGACATCTTGAAAGGCCTGCAACAACTCTGGCTTGGATTTAGATCAAATCACAGACTAATGTTGTCTTAGAGCAATGGGTCCTGTAAGCAAGAGAACATATGTGTTTTTACATGTGTACCAACACTCTTTTAACAGAAATAACATTTCAAGCAAGCAGCTACTGAGGTTCTTAGCGTTTAATGTTATTGCAGGAACTGTAATGTTATTCTTGAAGTTGGGTTGAGAAAATATTTCTCACTGACAAAAATTAAGGTCTAAATTATTCCAAGAGAGTTTATTTTTTATGTGTCAAGAGGGTTCCATTATATAAGAGTTACTGCAGTTACTGTCACAGTTAAGTTAGGCACTGCTTCAGGGCTGGAGGAAGTAGGAGGCGAGGAGTTGTTACTCAGATGACTGTAAGATACATGTGCAATAACCATCTTTTGATTAACCCTCCACCTTGACTATTAATATATAAACTAGCATGTTGCTGCTGCTAAGATACCTTTGCCCTGCATATCCTTCATATCAAAGACCACCTTATAGTGTTCAAAAACATATGGCAATTTATAAGGATAAGCTTAGAAGAGTTAGCCAGTAAATCATACCTGATCAAGGGTGTTCATTGGAGTGCCCATTTAAATGCCTTTTTGCATAATCACATTTCCTCTTTATTTCATTTCATCAAACCTAATTTCTTGGGTCATTGCCCATCCAACCCATGGGTCCAGACCATGACACATGGGCTTCATTATATGAATAATTATTTGTTATTAAGTAAAATTTTCCAGAGAATTTCAAAATTTCTTATGAGGCTTCATCAATTTGGCCACCTAATAGTTCTGTGAGATACAGCAATAAAGGATCATGTTTATTTCACTAGTGTGAGAACTATATTACATAAAAGCTAAAACAAAGATTAACGCTAAAGCTTTAATGGCAAAATCTAGATTTTTTTTTTTTTAAGTGATCTTATTTTTCAGAGGTACTAAATGCTCATAGTAAAATGCTTCCTGGACTTCATTGATACCTACTTTAATCAAAAAGAGATCTCATGGTAGAGTGAGATMAAGTACTAGACAAGTAACTTTGGTCATCATCCTTAATGTATTTGGACAATTCCATTTCCACAAGTTTTAGCAGAGAACACTAGGAGTAGAGCATAGGATTTTCATAAATAGTGATGCTCCTAAATCCAGGTGCAGACACCTGATTTGGAAGTCACAGCAAAAGCTATTAGATGTTCAGCACTTCTGAAAATCAAGTCAGGTGAGAGTCTAATTCTTGCACGCGCTACTGACTTTCTTGCTAGGATATCTTTGCTGACTGAAGTGAAGTTATGTTACCAAGGAATGTGTTTGCTTCTAATTGAACTCTCTTGGTTGAAAGTGCTGTTCATTCTCACACAGAGTTGTCATGTCAGTAAGACTTAACCTGTATTTCCCAAAAGAAAAAAAAAAATCTGATGGAAAAATCTAGTCATAGCGGCATTTCTCATTGGTGGGCGTGACTTTTACATAGAAACTGTAATACAGAATGAGCAAACTGTTCATTGTACAAGGGTGACTACTCCATTTCCTTTTTTTTTTTGGGGGGTCTTTGAACTCTTTGGGTTCCATTTCAGTATGCCAAATCAAACCCTGGGCAACTTCTACCCACCACCAATGAAAAAACAAACATTTTTTTCTCCTGCTTTGAATGTGGATTCTACGTGTTCTCTGTTTCCCAATATCACATCTACTCAAGTCCAGAATAGGAGATACTCACTCGTGTAACAGTGACATAAAAATGGCATCAATTTATTGTACAGAATCTCCTGGTCCCCAGACAGGAGCTTGCTAACATGGAAGGGACGGTTCAGTCTTAGTAGTAATGGAACTTACACCTGTGGCTATTCTGATACTTTAAAAAACAAATAAACAAATAAAAAATGCTTTAGTTTATTTTGGAAGGTTTCCATAATTTCTTCAGAAACCTGAAGCCAGTGACTCTGCCAACTTGTTTTGCAGGAAGGAAACACAAACAATCTGAACAAAATAATTTTGAAATCTCAGGAAAAAATTCGGACAGATTATCTGTAACATGCCACAGATATGTCCAAATAAACATCCCAAATCCCTGGATACTACTTCATAGCACCACATATCAGAACTAGTAGTTCTGGTAGGGAATCAGTTAGTTGTGGTATCTATGTTATTACATACAAACACATACTTAGTACTGCTGAAAAAGCATCTTTGCTATGCTGCTTTAATTTTACTACTTCTAGTTCTTGATTTTAAATCAGTTTACAAAAATACTTGCATGCTCTAAAGCTATATAGACCTTTGCTGATACATTAGGAATCATTCATTTATCATATCAGAAATGCCAGCATTTTGACTCAAGTGCAATATAGCATATGCTGCACTTCCAGAGGGATGATTTCTATCATCTCAGGATTTTTGCATTTGTAGCTCAAACTGTTCTGTATCTCTTCTCTAGATGCCTAGCACTGGCAGATATATATTTAAAAATCAAGGGTTTCTATGGTAGTTCCCGTGAATTTATTCTGTGTATTATTATTTAATAAGGACATTAATAAATGTAAGTGATTCAGAACCCCAGCATTATGTGCCATATAATTTATCTATGAGATCACAGTTTTTGAAAAAATCTATCACTGTCAAAATCCTTTTATTTAAAAGCCCTTAAAGAATATAAAACTGTATTTACTTCTACTGAATTAAGATTACTCCAATGCATTGTAATTCTCCTTAAGAACTAGACACATAGCAAACTAGTAGAAAATAGAACTCCTGTATTTGTGAAACTTAACATCTTTAGAAACAGTGACCAGGAAATCATTACCAGGCCAAAAGTACATGGGAGCTCCTTTTTATCTTTACAGGATTAAAGGAGGCATAAATGAAGATTGATTCTGACCATGTGATTTTTTTTTTATTTCAATTATAATGATACATCTGCCATCATAGAAAGGTTCCAGGCAGTTATCTACTTTCTTCTCTAGTTTTGGATTCTCAGTGTTTCATCCAACAAAATCTGATAGAAAATTTCAGGATACATTGCCAAATTATGCTGCATTAGGTTGCCAGACATGGAAGAGTCAAAGAAAACATTTTCAGTTTCTATGGGAAAAGAGAAGAAAAACGGGTGTAGTTGATATCATTCATTCAAACTGTGTGCTGAAAAAAATGCTTAGAAATTCTACAATCCAGGAGAGTGTAAATGGGAGTAAGGGTATATGGGTGGGAAAGAAAAGCTGTCAAGGATCTTTCATTCTTTCCTCCAAATTCTGTAGTAAATGTTGTCTTTGTGAAGGTGACAATAATGTCTCTCACAGCCTTTAATAATGAAATAGGTAGTCTTAACTTATTAAGATAAGGTCTACTTCTGTTTACTCTAAGTTGCCCTAATAATTCGTAACTTGTTTTAATGCTCTTATATTGCTTATTTTTTATTGGAAAAATGAAGAAAGGGAAAGAGGGGATTCAATATCTTTCATTAACAGCTGTGGATATTAACTGTGTCACTCTATCATGGAGATCAGGTAGGACTGAACAGTACAATATATATTCATACTAGTAGCATTAAAGTATGTACTTTTCCTTTAAAAATCTCTGGACTAGCTAGTTTTTGTCCTTGCCCTTTTGCTAGCAAAATCAGTGGTGTTTTTTCACACCATTTCTTATTTAAAATGCTAAGTAATTCACTGTATTTTATCCAGCCTTGCATAACATTATGTGTGATTGTGGAATGGGAGGAAAAAGATAGAGAATGGTTGGACCTGATGAATTTTATATTTCAATATTTTACATGGAAGATGTAGAATATTCAGTGATCATTCTACTCAGATATAGCAGACCCATACATGTGAATAATTGTTATGCTTTTGACATTGTACCCTGGTTTATATTGTCCCTGAACAAATCTGTTTTACAGGAGGAAGAGAATCTTTTAAATTATACTTTCAGAGTGATCTGGTAAATCTTCCCTCTTCCCCTGTTTTAGGGTTGTTGTTTTTCTTGGCCTGTGTATGCCTGTGAAAAAAATCTGTCATTTCCTGATAAGCGTGGGATACAAAGTGACAGAACAGAGTTAGACAAGTCCGGTAGTTGCAGAAAACAGAATTTCACCATATCTCTCCTAGATGTGCCTAGAGTTGGGCGAAAAATTTATTTAAAAAATAATCAGGTTCCTGCAACTTTTTTATGTGTGGGAACTGGGATAATCTGCAATATGTTGCTGCATTGCAATAATATGATTCAGTGCTAATGGTTACGTAGGTTTCATTGATTTTGATTATTACAATTTCAGGATAACCCATTATTCACTATAACATCTTGTCTTCTAGCATTTTGATGACCTTTTTAAGGTTAATCAATGAAATGCAACAGGAGCAATTCATGAAAGTTGTCTTGGCCTCAGTGTGATTACAGACGAAATGTGATCTGCAGTTCCAGACAGGAATCAATGCTTGCTTCTGTTGTTTTCCTAGAGCATTTCAGATTTATACCAGGCAATTCCCAAAGCTATCTACTAGCTCAGTGTTCTAGATTTGCTTCTTTTTTTATTGCTTCTTTTTTTCTTGCTCCAGAATGCAAGAAAAATAGTAGCCTTAAAGTATACCCCAAAAGGAAGCATCCAGATCAAATTGGCCATTAGCAGAATGAGATAACATGTTATGTTTCAGAATAACAAGCATCACCATCACTATGCTGAGTTTTACAATAATATTCAAACATATTTCCCCTCTGGGCAACATTAATGTTCTAGACATTACATGGAGAATAAAAACTTTTTTTTTCCTTCGTCAAGCTTGCGATATAAATTGATTTTGAGTGTTAACATGCTCAACAATATCTGAAGACCAGAGCAATAGATGTAGCAAGGGCAATTCTAAGTGTGCTTGCTATTGGATACCATGATTTGCCCAAAGAACTTAGAGGCACAAGCCATATGGCACTCTATGACATGAAGTATAGCTGTGTAAGTGCTACACATCACACACTCATATTGGCAGGTATATTGTACTAATCCAAACAGCCTGCCATGATGCCATATAAATGCAGAAAGCAATCCAGAAAATAATTGTCTGCCCTCCTCTCTGTTGACTCTGATGACTTGAGAGAATGTAGTAATAATTTACTCTTATGGAGAGGTCTTGCAGCAGACATGGCAAAGTATTTTAGCACAAAGTTTACATCTTTATCGTGGCATGTGGACCAAGCCAAAAACCCTGGTAGAACAAGCAGGTATCCTCAGCCCACATCAAACTTCACAGTGTTAAGAACTGGAGGGCTGCATAAACCTGTGGTGTAAGACAACATGCTTGGCCCACCACTTAATCACTAGTAACAAAGCTTTGAATTAAGAGAGGTGTGAATAAATGATGCAGGACGCTTTCAGGAAATTGGTATTACTTTACCACTAGATGCAGTAATTATGTCTCCAACCTTTTTTTGGGGGGGGGATCAGATAGATAACTCTGCGTTGAAATCATTTCCTTTATACTTGGAATATTTTCCTTGTGACTATAACATCTAATAAAAGAAATGCTGCCGCTTTTTAAAATCAAAAAGGGGATTTTCCTGAAATTAAATACAGAGTAGGGGGCTGGATAAATGCTTAAAAAATATTATGTCTGCCCTGCCTACCTAATGTTTGGCATTGCTTCTTAGCAGGGCTGAAAAAATATGTATATGTATATCATGATCATATTAGAAAATAAAAATTCTAGTTCTACTTAAGATTTTCTTTCTGTATCAGAGATCGTAATTTTAGTGATTCCAGAACCTGTAACCTCAATTCTAAAGACTTTTAAAGGTGTTTTTGGATAATTTTATTGGATTTTCATTGAAATCTATTTTCACCTTTACTATAGGATTTTTCCTCCAGAGAAAACTAATTCTAGAGGAAGGAGAATGAAGCACACCGACTTTGTGTCTCAGAGTCTACAGAAGAAACACTTCCAGACTCTGAACCTATGAAAGGAGGAAGAAAAGAGGAAATATAGCTTGTTGTTACCATAAAACAAACCTGTAAAGAGAAAAGAAGGAACTCTGTGTACCATCACACACTCACATTATGCTTATACAAGTTGCAATTCATCCATGTCATCCTCCACAGTCCCTAAAAGAGGTGCCCGAATGTAGCTACAATTCATCTCCTTCAAGGAGAGATATCTTCTTCCCCTGTTTACACCATAGGAGGCCTTAAAGGCTTCCATGTTTATTGACAGAGTGATTCAGCTCATTGGCTTTCTACAAGGCATACAGAAGTCACCATATTCAAAGTAAACTCACCACATCCTTTTTATGCTTCTGTAAAGGATGTTTGCAATGATCTGCAAACAAAACTTGTTTATCAGGAAAGAATAACAACTTTGAAGACACCCCTGTAACAAGAGGACTGACAGAACTGTAGGGTGACAATATTCTGCTCCAAAGAAGAGTCCATGAAGGACAGGACACCTGACACACTGTTTTCCCCCCAGCACCATACTCAGAGGTTATCAGATACAAGTCATCAACATGGCACACACTCCTGGACCAGTCAGAGCACACAGAATCACATCTTGCTTGGTGTATTTTAGATGAATCACAGCCCAAAACTAGGACAACTAAAATGTTATATGTTACACTTAACCAGATGAATTGCACCTGAAGATCTATCAACCCCAGAGTTGAACCACCCTTTTTAGCTATTTATACACTGTTCATAAAAAAAGAGAGGGATAATGTTTTACTCATCAATCAGAAGAGGCTGATCCAAGTAACTGGTGGTTATCCATTGCTCAGTCTATTCCATTCTTGCTTGGACAAGCCTCCTTTGATTAAATATTGAACGAAACCTTTAGTATAGGTTCAGTAACACCATAGTGAACAATGTATGCCCATAATGTATGTAACACTTCATTTGATATAAAGCCATCTGGGAAGACAATTCCTTCTCCTGTGACCTTTTTTCTCAGTTAAAGACCCCTTTTTTAACTCCTTCAAATCCACAACAGAGTCACTGACTTCCTAATGGATTGTCCTGAAGCCAATAGTCATGTGAATAAGCGAAGATTACTCACTTGAATATAGGCTTCGGGATAATCCATATAACAGTGAATGACTAAACCTCCAAATGTAAAAAAGATGGCAAGATTGACGTTTCAGACCTAAACCAGAAATTAAACCCTTTCTTGGTACTTGGCTATCTTAAAAATCTTGCATTTCCATGTTTCTTTAAAATCAGTGCACAGATTTTTAGTTTTTTTATTTTACTGCTTTTCTTTTTTTCTAGGTCATGCATTTCATTATTTCCCAGCATTTTAGCTCATTTATGCCTGCTCTACTTATGTAAGGAAATAAAACCTGTGCCACATATCAGGGGTGGAACTGAAAGCATCTCTAGATATAACTAAAGGATTCCCATAATCAAACTGCTCATGGCTATTGTAGCGTCAGCCTCCATCCCAGCTCCTATGCAAGGGCAAAGTAGGTCATATTATATAAGAAACAGTATGAATTCTTTGAGTTAAGGTATGTGACTTTACAAGAAGCATAGCCTGAAGCACAATAATGTTCACAAATTCCTGGAACTCATTGGGAGTATGAAAGAGACAAAGTAGAGAAGAAGAAAAGCAACACTGCCATCCAAATGAATACCTTTGGGAAAAACAGAGGAAGAATTTATATGTATATCTTCCACTTTTTTAGTATATTTGAGCATGTGGAGCAGTAGCATGAGCTGTCACTGAGACCAGAGAGAAAAATCATGACTGTGTCAAACTCATCTCTGCTGGTAAAACAGTATTCCTATGAGAAAAGACCTAGAGATGTCAGAGAGGAATCTCTTCAATATTCACGAATATTGGGCCCAGCCTGTTCACACCACTCTGTGTGTATTTGTTCTTTAGTTGTGTTATCAGGGCAGTGTGAAATGGGCCTGGGCAGGTAAAGGACAGCCACTGACAATGATGATGATGATGTGAATCTGTCTGCAGGCCAGTCCAGCTGTGGAGCAGCAGCTTCCCACCCTGCATCACAGCACTGCTGGTCAGCCATAGCATGAACAGGAATGGGAGCTCTGCATGCAGAAGGAATTTAACAGGTATCCTGCTGACTGCGGTGGCCATGGCAATTCTTCTTCTAGATGGGTCTGAAGATAATAATGAAGGAAGAAACAGATTCTGAATTTGCTTCATCTTAAGCTAAGTCTTTTGATTGCAAAAGCTGGTCATGAACATCAATCTGCACACTAGGGAACCTTTACAGTTATTGCTGGTTATTTAGCATGCCAGATAATTACATGTCCATGTACACTACTACTCTGCAGCATGTGATACTACTTTTCATAAAGGATATAGGGAATAGCTGGAAAAAGCATTTACAGACTGTGAATAACTGTGTTCTAAGACTGGGCTTAGGTGTGTTAACAGAACAACTTACACTTAGAAAAGAACTAGATTTTATATCACTAGTATCTCCTCCATGAAGAAGCAGATGTGCCAGTCTGACAGCTGTTTATTAATTAGCAAAGCAGACTTAATTTAAGACCCAAGATGTGACCGTGCTTATAAAATATTACTGCTGTGCTCCCCATCCTTCCACTCCAAAACAACTTAAGTACCGTTACCTCTCAAATTTAGTCAGGGAGCTCATCCGATCACAGACTGTATGTAACTATAACTATTACTACTGTATGCTGTGCAAGATGAAGGAATTTGAGAGCCCTCAAGCAACTTTTATTAAAATAAGTGCTTATAGTTCTGCTAACTGGCAAAGTTGTCAGCAGCTCACAGAGGCAAAACAGCCTGAAAATTGAACTGCATTTTACTTTGAAAAGTGGCCTTTCCTGTTAGGTGTTGAATTATATATAGCGCAGAACAGCCTGTGGAATTTTGCACTGCTGAGTCCTATAAAAACTCTTTCTATGGAACATGTTAGTTCTCACTATTTTCAAGTTGACATTGGTGTGAGCACTAAATCTGACACGAAGAAACAAAATTTATAAAATGATAATACATTTTAAAATAAATGGAAATCTAGTTGAAATGCTCTTAAGATCAAAGACAGATATTGAAGATCTTGTAAAAAGAGATTACAAAATTTTGTGACTGAGAAAGGAAAAAAATATTTTTCTCTTAGCACATCTCCACTGCCTGTGAAGAATAATTTCTTGTCTTGTGTGGTCTAAACTATTACAGTCTAATAGTTTAGAGGATAACTTGAGACTATTTCTCTTAGCTGTAGGGCCAATTTTGGCAGCCCTGTCCTTCCTCCTGCCTTCCACATTGTTTCTCATTTTTGCCTTCAACAGCAGTTAGGCTACTGCAGCTCAGGGCTGACGGTGTGTTTTCATTATTGTGCTTTTCATCATGATCTTTTTGAAATGTTCATCACACAATGGCCTTAGCAAATCAGTAAAACAAACACCAGAATAAAACAGGGTTTTGATCAAAAATTGCAACAAACCAATGTCAAAAACAAATTGGTAAACAAAGATGTTATTGTCATTATATCACATTGAATAAGCTGTTAAACCAAATCCCATCTTTATTTCAGGGTTTGTTTGTTTTTTAAATAGGAGATAAAACTACAGTAAGGCACTTCTAAAACATGTAGTTTTAAAAAGCTAGAGGGTTCTTTGTTGCCAAAATTAGAGTAAAACCCTGAAGACATAAACAACAAGCCTTTTAAGAAACAGGTAAGAGATGTAGACTTTAATGCGACTGCATCAAGCTGCCATACAGGCAGACAGGGTAATGAAATTGTACTGATTTTCTGCAGCAGTGAAGAATGTCACCATACTTTACTGCTCTGACCAAGACAGTCCTTGTAACTCTGTTCTGCCTTAATTGGCTTTGGAAAAGACAGAGCATTGATTTTGTTTTGGGAAAATGTGGCACATGCAGTACAAAACTTTTTGAATTATTTGCTTATATGCCACATGCTACATTGCAGTGGCATATTCTAATATGAAGTAATATGGTTTATTTGCTTATACATCTAATAATATGCATAACCCTAACTAGCATTTTATTGGACTTCTTCATGCTTATCAACCAAATATTAGATGATGGTTGAAATTTATCATCTGAGATACACAGTATTAGCCTTAGTTTTTGTAGTGTTTGTCTACTCATGGCATGCATGACTGCATGATTTATTTAAAGGAAAATCCTGTTTCCACTCAATTTTAAAATGAGGAGAATTAAGGGGAAAAAATGGTTTATTTTAAACAATTTAAGTTTTCTCAACCATGAACTGAAGGTGATATCCCCAGGAGATTTCTAAACCAGGAGGGAGCTGGCTGATGTCATTACAATGCAGATCTTATCAATGTTTATAAATACCTGATGGGAAGGTGTCAAGAAGATGGAGGCAGAGTCTTCTCAGTGGTGCCCAGTGACAGGACAGAGATAATGGGCACAAATCAAAACAAAGGAAATTCCATCCAAACAGACAAAAACACTTTTTCACTGTGAGAGTGACTAAGCACTGGAACAGGTTGCCCAGAGAGGAGCTGTGGAGTCTCCATCCTTGGAGATATTCAGATCCCAAGTGGACATGATCCTGGACAACCTGCTGTAGCTGGCCCTGCTTGAGCACGCAGCTTGGACTGGACAATCTCYAGAGGTCCCTTCCAACTTCAACTATTCTGTGATTCTGTAATACTGTTTCAAGGGGATCCCATATCACTTTCTAGCTCAACTTCAGTGCTGTCTTACCTCTACTTCCTCCCTGTTGGCACTGCATGACTTGCCTTTCAGTCACAAAGGAAAACAATAAGGGGAGGAGACACAAAGGCAGGCAAGCAGCTGTTGAAGCCAACACAGCTCTTTTGGCCCTGTGGGGAGAAGGGGAGACTCTGGAAGGACCAGGAGAGGAATGGGGCACATAAGGTTTCCCAGCCTGGAAGGAGGGAGGGAAGGAAGAGAAGCAGCAGCACAGCCCTCCTGAGCACCGAAGGAGAGGGCAGAGGGAAAAGCAAGAAATCACTGCTGCGAAGGAGAGGGGGAATCATGGGAAAAACTGATGGGGTAAGAGCATGCTGGGGGCTCAGCTTCTGCTGTGCAACCTCTGAGTTAAGCTGCAGTTGTTTCACAGCATGGTAAAGCGAGGGAATTGAAGTGAATTTCTGGATGCCGGACTGTTCTGGAGTGTGCTGTGCTAGAGCACAGTTTGGTACACTTCCCACTGTGTTGTCTTTAGGTAAGCCTGCCTTTAGGTATACCTTTAAGTATACCAAACATGCTGCATCAGCTAAATCCCTATGAATTCACGAGGGAATTCATATTTGTTTCAAATGGAAACAAATAGCAATGGGTAGCAAATTAATAAGCTGCATAAACTAAGAGCTATTCTTAGCACTTTTACTAATTCCTAAATCCATATAATCATCTCACAAACCATAAAAAAGACCACACTTTGGCCTGGGATGAAAAGCTAGTTACACAGGCACAATCAATGTATAATTAATTAATAACTAATCTGTCAAGCACAGTGATCAACTTCAGTCCTATGTCTAAGGTTCCCTTTGAAGTCCATTGGATTTTAATGCTGAAAATGAGACTAGAATATGGACCTAATTGTTTACACTAATTTAGATATGAAATCCCATAGAGGTTTCAATATTGTTTTAGAGCAGGACTTGTAATAATCTAATTTTGTGATTATGTAATAGGTTCTTTAGCCATTTTTATCACTTGGGTTTATATATATATGCATATGTTAATTTTAATATTATGTATGTTAATATACCTGTAATTTAAAAGGTAGAACATTCTAATTACAAATTTATATTCTGTGTCTAGGTACATATTTGTACTAAGGGCTATAGAAATTATAATAAGAAACTATGTGGTGAACTTAAAAAGCAAGTCACCTCACTGAAAGTTGAACAGTATGAGCTTCTAAAACTTACTAAAAGCATAGCAGTTCAAGGAACTTAGTTGTACAAGTATTATACATGCAAGAGAGTTTTGCAGGAAAAGGCCCTTCAWTACTGACAATAGGAGTTTGCCTAAATAATCCTCAATTTAAGAAGTAAGATGAGGTTATTAACTAAATAATTTATAATGCATTAAAGGGAAGATTAATAGAAGATTATTGAAAAGAAATATAGAGGATATTTAGGTAAAATATTTTGAAGTTCAACTAAGAGACTAGTTATAAGACTTACATTAAATAATTAAAGAGATATTTGAATTATATGTTGTACCATAAAGGCAAACGCTAACACTGGGAGGAATGACATGGTGATACTGTTGGTACTGGGGGTTATTGAGTCAAAAAAAAGGGAAACCTCTTAAAGAAATGTTGGGAGTTCAACCTGAAACTTGTGAAAATTCTTCACAGAACATATTAAAGGAATATTCAAAGGCCTGTTCTTTATAGGAGTTTCTTAGTATCTATTATATATTAGCATATTCACTGTTCTAGTCTGTACTGTTTTTCCCAATGTTTCTCCAAGACCTGGGCAAAGAATTGAGGAAGATCATTTTCTTAAACGTTAGTGATTATCACTAATATTTATTCCTTTTATAACAGTAAACCCAGGAAATCTCAATCTGATCTGTCACCAATGTTCAGATGTGGTTCAGAAGTTAAGAAGATGCGGTTCCTGCCCTTCATAAAAAAACAAGCAAACATGGCCTGAACATTCACAGCTCTCCATTGATTTCTGTCTGTTCTGTATCTTTCCTGGAAAAGTGGTCCCTCCTCCACATTAGTTTATAAGGGCTCTTCCTCTGTTTTCCAGAAAGGCCGTTGTTACACACTGAGCTCTCCCAGTACTTACATTTTTTTGTTTCTTTTTAACTAAAATATTTGCTATTGGTCTGTGAAAAAGCTAACATCAGTGAGTGTTCCCATCATGTCTTTCCATAGTGCCCTGCAGCATAACAGATGTACATTGCATATAATAACAAATCTTCAAGAGTTCTGAAATTGAAACATATGCATGCCAAAAAGCCTCACAGTAAAATCAGCCTAAGCTTTTGTAAATAGGAGAAAAGTAATTAAGGAAAACCAGATACATTGTCAGAAAAACACTCGCTGTTTTTGTAGTCTCTGAAATAAATGCATGTAGGCAAATAAGCTTATGGGTTATATGTTCTTTTTCTTTTGCCCATTTTAAATATATTCTGCTTAAATATCATCAGCCAGAAAAGTGCTCTATTCATTTCAAGATTTTTGGATACTGCTCTGACTGATACTGCTGACACAGCCTAAAGAAAGCTCATTTTTCATTTTTTGGTTTATTTACCATAAGCAATTGACAGTACTTTGGGCCAGATCCAAAATCTGTCAAAGCCATGAATAATCCACCCCTTTGCTCAGCTAATAGCTAGTTCTCTTTCTTCTTTCTTGCACCAATTCATATGCAGAATGCTCTCCAAGCCTGGCAGAGTGGGGCAACATCGGCAGCAGCAGCAATGGCAGCAGGAGGTGGCCAGTTTGAGGCCAAGTAGTCCCCAGATGACACTGGGAAAGAAAATCATCTGGGAGAGAGAAGCCCAGCCCCCAGTCCAAAAGGCAGCAAAGCGTTACACTGAAGCCAGAAGCAGAGGGAGAGGTGGAAAGCACCTGGCTTCTCTCTACTCAACCTATTCATGGAGGGTGAAGAAAAGCCAAAAGGCAAAGAGAAGCAGAGAGAGAGTGAAAGCAAGCCCTAAGGTCCTCTCACCGGAGGAACTGCGCTGTGGAAAGCAGGGAGACAAATCCCTCCCTGATAACTCCCAGGAGAAGCTGTGGGCAGAACTGTGGACACCTGAGCTGGCACCAGTGTAATATTAATCTTTTTCTAGCTGAAGTCTTCAGTGGGCTTTTTACCAATTTGCATGATATCCTGCCGTATAGCATTTATAGTGACTGAAAACCTGTTCCTGTGTCATGAGCTTTTTCTTTATGATCTTTGGGAATGTATTAGGACCATCTGTTTTCTGTTGTTAACAGAGCTACCAAGTTTTGTGTTGATCCACATGGAACACTTTTTTCAAACTGCTCATCGAGGCAATTTGCAGATTGATATACTTAAATGCCAAGTGTCAGCCTTTAATTAACCCAACCTGCAAGTGCAATGTTAGGGTAGGATTCAGAGCATGCCCACATGTGTGGAACAGGAAAGCTGGTAGCTGCCTTCCTTGGAAAACTGGGCAGACATATGGGAAGTAGATGGGTAGGTGGTTGGTATCATGAATTGCTACAGGTGTGGGATGTGTACGTGTGTGGGAGGCAATCTTTGCAAGGCTTCTTTGGTAGCTGTAGGATGAAGATAACTTTGAGTAAATGGGTGCTTTGGGAACTGGAAAAATCTTCTGGAGGGACTGGGTGCTGCGTTTGTTCTGTTGGACTTGTTAGAACCTGGAGGTGGTGAGAGAGAGTGTTAGTTTTGAATTCCGTGTATGATTGCTGCCACCCTTATGGAGACTGCTGTTGCTTTATAGTGCCCCTTCACAGCTGGGATTCGTGAGGGAAGCATCAGTTTTGGGAAAAAAAAAGCAGCCAGAAAACAATTCTGCAGCCAAGCATGTGAGAGTGTAGTTAAGATGTATGGCAGCACAAGTCTGTCACTTGTGTATCGCAGCAGTAATGTAGCTTTGCTGCCAGTTCCTTTGCTGCAGAAAGAAAAGATAGGGAGTCTTGTTGGCACTGGTTCCTCTCTGCAGTGCAGTCAGAAGAAGATGCTTCTGTTGCTGCACAGAGGCAAATGTGAAGGGTGCCAGATCACAGATTTTGGCCTGTCTCCTAAATCTTTATAAACCGTATTTGCATATGAATTTTTATTTTGCTTCAGCAGAAGAGTGCTGTTCTGAAGCCATGACCCAAGTTTCTTTATTACATGTCATCTTTTGTTTCCTGGATGAATCAACATCATGGTTCTATATCTCACAATATCTTCTTCGTATTTGAAAACTCCAAACCAGAGCAAGAAGCTTGACAGACAGTTCCCTGCATCCCCTTAGCTCCATCAAGACTTTTTCTAACTTGAGTAGTTTGTAAGTCTAGGTCCAGTCTTTAAATTTAGAACACACACTTGCTTGACCTGGAATGAGCTGATAGATAGCAATGAACACCATTGACAATGTATGCCTTTAGCCCTTAACCGAAGTTAGATCTGTGAAATAGAAACGGCATAGACCACTGCATATACTTCTGGGGTCCCTTCAGTGCTGCAGGGACTGTCCATGCAGAAGCTTTCACCCACCCTGTTCCCTACATGGTGCTGGAGGAGCTTCAAAAAATTATTCTGGAGCCCTGGAATCTGATCTGTAAAGAGGATGGCAGATCTAGAAAGATGCTATTTTTGCAACGACAATAGTGTTTTGCTTACGATTTTTTGTCTTTTGTATATGCTAATATGGGCGGTTATGCACATTTCACAGAGATAACGCAAATAATTTTATTAGAACCTTTATTTTTTTTCTTTTTTCCCTACTGCCTTTATTAAATGGAAAGAAAAAAACATTTTTTTTTATACTACAGCCACTTTTAATAACCAGGCAAATTTTCAGACTTAAATTCAGACCAGTCATTAAATGTTTGAGCAGGGTGAAACCGTAGTCAGTACTGTTTTAAGCAGACGCTTAATGCAGTGATAAAGTCTTGATTTCTGATTTCTCATAGATTCTTATAGAAAAATATTTCCTAGAACTTCAAATGCTGACATGTAGCCACTGTTGTTGATTACAAATGCTTGTCTTAAATGTTTTCAACCATAATACGAACACGTATTTTGGTAAGGTGATGAGTTCAGTGGGCAAAATTGTTGTTCTTAATTTCAGAGAGATACAAATAGCAATTAAGCATGTTACCATCCTAAACAGTTCTTACAAATCTGCTCCGGAATTTGAACTACTTGAGCAGTCAGGATTTGCTAGGTACTCTTTAATTTGGGAGCATGGAAAGAAAAATGAAAATGCTTTAAACAAATATGGACGGCACAAAACCGAGAAAAGTATAGAGAATAAAGCAATGATGCTAAGTGAAAAGGCGAAGGAACTCGAAAGTAGAAAAGTGCCTTCAGGGGAGCAGGGGTTTTTTACATGCTTTGCAAATAAACAACATTACATTAAAGAAACTCTTGACTCCAGAGCCTGCTTGTAATTGGAACTGCCTGCAAGACTTTTTTTCTTTTTTTTCATATAGCTTTTTGAGCAGTTAACATGTTACATAAGGTCTCTTATTTTCTTTGGGGTCCCAGCTGGTCTGCTGCATTCTGATCTTAGATCAATCTATTAGTCCACTCACTTTATGAAATGCCTATTTAAATTTCAGCTTTTCCAGTAGAATCTGGGGCTATATTATCTCATTTTCCATTACATTTTCTGCTGTTTCAAGTTAGACACGATTTATCTGTAGGTGTTATTTCCAGATGGAATGGCTCAGCCCGAGAGATCAGGTGTAAAATGTAACAATAAAAGTTAAAAAAATTAAAAAACAATCCTGAACCAATCCCCCATAAATTGTAAGATTTGCCTGAAAAATCCAAAAGGGGAAAAACAAACCATTATGTATTTATGTAATTGTAATCCTTTTCATGTGCAGTAAAAGTTTGAGGGATTGGGGTTTTTTTCTTTTCTTTTTGAAAAGTCTAACCAAGTCCCTCAAGGATGGAATGACTTCAATTCCATTGAAAGAGTTCAGTTTAATGTAGGCAATTATTGCCCCCTTCCAATCCCCCAAATTCTCTGCAAATAATTTTCTGTTGTCCTCCAGCTTACACTTGCCCATGCAGGTAGTTACTCTCTCAGGTATACATCTGCTTTCCCAGCATATGCAAAAATTCTTCAYACTCTTTCTCCTCCCAGACATAATGCTGTAGAGATGGACTGAGTAAGAACATGATTCATAGGAGAGGGTCAACTGATGCTTCTCCTCCACTGCTCAAATATTTCTATATTCTTGAAGGGATGACATGTGCTTGCTCTTTACAGTAGCAGGAGTAAATTTCTATGCTCTAGAAAGTGAAAAATCTTGGAAGGCAGACTCTCAGATTAGATTCTCCTCCTGCAAATCCGAAGCTTAAGAATTTCCCTGGGAAGTTCTAAAAAACTCAGCGTTTATTTCCTTTCCCCTTTGTAATAGGAACTTCTGAAAAATTTAATGAAAGGGATGTCAGCAATTTCCTTTCAAAGTTTTTCAAAAACCCTTGGAATTTAAATATCTCCTTTTGGTTTGGTGAAATGACCTCACTATTCAAACTATTTTGACATTAATCTCTATCTTTCCTGGTGGCCCCCCGCTTAAGGGAGAAAGGTGATAAAGAGGAGTAAAACAGAGGCAGCAGATTTCCAGTGTTTCAGGCACTGTGGAGGGACTACAGCTCCCTYTGTGCACCAAGGATCTCACCAGTCCTGTGATGCTCTGGAAATCTTCATGTTCCTATAGGGGAGATATAGTCTGACCCCCAGTGACACAACAAACCACCTGATTAGGATCAAACCAAACCAGAATGAAGTATTTTCCTTTGAGCTTTCTGATGGAAAATCAGGACTTGATTCCCAGGGTGACTGCATTTGGTACAAAGCATTGTTCCATCAGTAAATCATTTCAACAGAGAATCTCAAGTAGCTTTAATCATATCTGCTATACACATTCTGTTTGTTTTCCTGAAACATAAGCTGAACTAATTACTTTTAGAAGAGCATAGAGTGCTCAAATTGCTTTGGTATTTTGGAGGAAAGCTTGAAGATCCATGTCAACATTTTTGAAAATGGTAAACACTGAGCCCTCTAGTCTCACATTAGTGCAGGATCCAACTTTCAGCATATGCTGGCTGATCATCAAGTAGCTTTTACTAAGGCATGAGTTTCTTTAAAATGTTATTTATCAGTTTTGTCTTTTTTTGTAGGTCACGAAGTGTCCTTGGTTAAAAAAAACCCCTTTATTTTCTGGTCAATGTGAGCGGTTGTTTACTACCATCCATTTCAGAGGAAGTTACATTTTCATAACTGGTAAAATAATGAGTCATATTAAATTCATTAAACACAATGTAAGTGCTACTTGCTTGCCCTAACTTTCTTGAAAAGGGAGTGTAAATAAGATGCATTTTTATTAAGTTGCTATTTTTAAATTATATCTGCTTATTTAAATGAAGAAAATATGTTTTTAGTACAGTTGACAGTTGTTAGCTTTGCTGATCTGACACAGTTGAGTAAGAATGAACTGGATGTTATTTATCAGTAGAATTATTATCAGAGTTTCAGATACAGAAACAATTGTATTGTACTGTCCAGAAGCGACAATGTTCAGCTTCCAGGGTAGACTGTTCAGACTCACAGTTAGCAAAACCAGAACTATTTGCATGAAAACTAGGGAGAGAGAAAGTGTTTGGAAATTTGCCAGATTATATTGAAAGTTTTAACTAACTACTCTTAATGTAGCAAAAGTAATTGTACCAAATCTACTTTAAGTGGACAGAAATAAAACAGCTTCAGATATAACAACTAAGTGTATCAAATGTAAAATTTAACACTCTCACAAGGTCTTTTTTCATGTCTGACTGAGGCTGCATTTATCTCCTTTAGCTCTTTTTCAAGTCTAAAACACATGAGATTTGAACTGTACATTTTCTTGTTCAGTTTWAACAGAAGCAATGCATGTATGTGACTGTAGGATCTCTCTCCAGTGCCAGGCCATTGGTATTCAGAATAGGAGAAGTATATTTTAGAAAGGGTATATCTTACTGACTACACAAGCTGATAAGAAATATTCCAATAAAGCAGAGACAAAAATAAATGAAGAAGAAAAGATTAGATGATGACATGTCATCAGCAGCATATTTCTGCAGTGTAGCTATTATCATTAAGTTACACCCAAAATAAGAACTTCTAGTAGCAAAAGCACTCCAAGTTTAATTAATATCTGTGGAGAGTTTACTTCAGCACAAGCTATTTCCAACTTTTCCAAAGCCATAGGAGCAATGAGCTGGGAGCGAAATGATGAGGGGAGCTGCACAAAATCACCTCTGTTATCTCCTGCACTGTAAAAATCACAGTGCATCAGCTTCCAAAATGAAGCCATGAAATGACAAAAATAGAAATAAATAGCAAAACAGAGAATAAACCTGTCATTTACTAAGCAGGAATGAGTGCTTTGGTTGCATTTGGTTTAAATGTTAGTGTACTGGCTAGAAGAAAGAAGAGCCTGGCATTTCAGCAGACCCAAGCTTTCCAAGACACGGCTGTTTACTATATCACTTTTGTTACCAGTGAAATACACAGATGCTGATAGGAGCTAATGTTTCCTGAGCAAATATACGCTGTTGACACAATGAATGCAACATGGACTAGTGACAGAGGAAACACTGTAAAAGTCATAAACTTCTTTATGCTTTATACTATTGCATATATACTATAATGGGTAAGTATATATGCTAATGGATATTATGACTCCAAAACAAATATATATTCAAATTTTATTTTATCTTTTTTTTTTTTCAGACAGCAATGCATATTTCCCAGTCATATATGAATTTCACTTAAACTTTTCAGTTAAACTTGTGCAGTATGGGTCAGGGCACAGCTGGTCTGTAAATAGCGTTCTACATTTTAGATCTTGTTTTACTAGCATAGAAATGATCACACCTTAAAATCAGAATAGGGAGGGTATTTTTCAGTCAAAGCTTTGCTCTTACTAAAAAGAAGCAGCTCCAAAGAAAACACAAATCTTTGTCCTTTGTGTATTATGCTCCATATGATGTTTATTTTAAAAATGCAAATATTGCAATTAATTTACCATACAAGTTTGTATATTGATACTGCCTTGGTCTATCACTGAGATGAAGGATTTTAAGTGTTTTTTTGTGTTTACCAGCTTCATAACATCTGGTATTTTTCTCAATGTCTGAGTTACATGAGTTACCAGCTTCAGGGGTGGGGGCAGGGAGAGGAAGCCCTTGACTTTTTAAATTGAAAGTCGATTCCTCAGGTTTTGGAGAAATAGCGTGTAAATAAAAACTTTGAAAACAAGCATATTAGCAGGAAAATAAAAAGACCCCCACATTATTTTTGTTAAAATAATATGAGATTTAAATATAATTTGGGGAAAGAAGAATTATGATTCAAAATCTACTAGATTTGAAAATACCGTGGGAATGGATGTTCATGGCTGAGAGAATAGAAGTAGCTCCAGATTATCTTGGTAGCTCCAGGCTACTCCCAATTCAGGAGGTGCTCAAAGGAGTGTAAGAGAAAATGGAAAACCTGATCATTTAAAATTTTTGTCCTTATCCATATTATAAATATAATTAGTGAATTTGCAGGGCCAACTAAGAAATATTTTGGTATATTATTCTGTGAAAGATATTCTATAAAAATTAATCATACCAGTCAGATCCAATCGGTTTAATAGTTTCTTTGTGTGCCACAGGGATGGCACAATCACTGAGTGTATTTTACTTCTGTTGCATTCAATTTTTGGAAAGAAGACATTGTATAAAAGAGAACAAAATGTACCTAGTTTTGCACCTTGGCATCAGCTATTCCTTGGAACTTTTACTACTGCCAGTGCTAAGTCATTTCCTGGAGCTTTATATGTAGGTAGTAAGTTACATTTTTGTACATTCCTTCAGTCCAGCAGTTTAGATTGGAATCATTTCTTATTTATTCCAATTACTGTTGCCCAGAGATTTCTGCAAACAAAAAACTGCTTTCTGTAGCTTTTTCTAGGGCAAGATATAATTTTCTCATAGCTCTGAGGATAACTTTTCACTAAGTTCTCATTGCAGCAACTAATGCTAAGTGACATGTGATGACTCACAGGTTCACAGTTGAGGAGCTAACAGGAAGTATACATAATTCTGAGATTTGATCTGCAGCAACACTTCTGTGAAAAATTACTGTGTAAATACCATTTTTAGGTCAAGCCTAATTTCTTGTTTAAGATAACTTGATGGATCAAGGTAAAAGATCTAAACTGCATTCATAAGGCCCATGAATATTTATAAACCCACAGAGATGTAAAGATACCCAGTATCTTGGGCACCTCAAACAACATATGTAAGCAAAAGAAGTACTCCATAACTTGTCTGTCTTGCTTTATTTCTATCGCTGTGGTATTCTTCTATGTTAAACTCTTAATGAAGTTATCATGATTTTGCCCCTCACTTTAAGGGGATAATGATCTAAATATCTGAAAGGAATATTCACATCACTTCACTTGTTTATTTTTAAGAAATGTTATATGTTTTCCTCCTAATCCACTTCAAACAGGTTTTCCCAATTTTGAAATTGTTTGTGGTCTCTTAAAATCTGCTGTCCCACAGTTGTATTAATTCCTCCCATATATGTTTAAATTAGAGCACTATGAACCACAGCCTGGAGTGAAAATGTATTTTGATTTGGGAAGCAACGGAGTAGAAAGAAAATTCAGAATAGACAAACAAGGAAAAATATGAAAGAAAATGGAGCTAAATTTCCCTACTCCCTTTAGGGGGGCACATGTCCCACTCTTGCTGCCCCCTGACAATAAGAGTCATCTGAGAGCCCATTGTTTTATCTGCCAAGTTAGGACTGAGCTTTGCATTTGAATCAATACACTTGTGCGTTACTCTACATTTCTCAGGGCTGGCAGATGAAAGTCAGTGAAATCAGTTTTACTCCCCATCTAAAGAAGTATAGTAGAACTGACAAAGGATTGTACAAATGATCAAAGCTTTCGAATAGCTTCTGTTCAGGAAACAACTCAAAAGGCAAGAACTCTTCAGGCTGGAAAAGAGAGGAGTGATGCAAAACAAACCTGTAAACTGTGAATGACCTGGAGACCTTCAAATAAATATAGTGCTGACAGATTAAAAAGAAGTAGAAGGACGAGGTTATTGACACAACACATCATTGAGCATTGAGCTGTGGAAATACTTGCCAATAGGTTGTGGATCCTGAAAGTTTATGTGTTTTCAAAGGAAAACAAGGGGGAAAAAAGGGGTGGAGAAAACTCTACCAAGACTTACATACTTATTGACTTCCAAGATAATTTCTTTGATGATAAAAATTCCTACAAATCACCAGATGTGGGAGGCATCATTATATGCTTGCTCCATTCTCCTACCCTTCCCCAGGCATCCGCTAAGGCACTGCCGGATAGGATGTGGGGCTAGACGGATGTCTGGGCTGACCTGATACAGTTGTTCCAGTTTTCTCAGCCCCCCCGGCTGACACTGAGGAGTCACTTGGGCTGTCAAGATTTGTCTATGGAACAGGGACTTACTGTTTTAAGTCTCTGGGGAGAAAATAGGAAATGTCATTTCCTGTAAAAGATTCTGTCCAGCTTCTTTCTCTTCTGTAAAACTTGGAGGATTAATGAAGAGAGGTCTTTTTTTTGTTGTTGTTGTTGGGTTTTTTTTGGGAGGGGTCTTTTTAACTCTTCCCTACAAATATTAGGGTTTAGTGACAGTTTGAGATGGAGATTGCTAAAATTTTGGTTTTTGAAGAGAAGTAATACCACAGAGATACTTATATTGCTCTAAAGACATTTACCAAGTTTCCTATCAGTAATTTCAGTTCTTTTATTTCGTTTGCGAAGAGCCCGCTCCAAGGCACATGTTATTCAGAGTACCTGAGGTCTGGGAAAGGCTAATCAGCATAAATATTTTGTACTGCTGTTATTAAAGCAAGGAGTAGCACTTGCTCTTGGCACCTTCTCTTGAGTTCCTGTGTTATATGGGGCAGACTAAGGAAACACACAGGATGAGGGCTGAGCAATTTCAGCATGTTTGTTGTTTTTTTGTCTCCGATGCCTTCAGCTGTCTGAACCCAAAGAGGAAGTAGAAGAGAGGTTGTCTGTAGAGAGGTGAAGATAAGAACTATCAGTCATGTCATCACAACTCCATTTTTCCGTATTTGAACAAAGTGGAATATAAACTCATGTCTCCCACCATTTTCAATTGAGTTGTCCATGCCATCAGGGAGATCAAATGAGCATCCAAAAGTGGGGCAGCTCATCTGAGGAAACTATTAGAGACCAGATGCCATGGGGGGGCAAGTGTAAAAATAGACAGAGCAAGCTATTCAGGCAGCACTGATGAATATAATTTGATGAAAGAGTTAGAGGATTGAGAGAATGCAAAAGGCTGTTTGGATTATTTAGAATGAACTCTTTAGATAAATGAACCAAGTGATCCAATGCATTGATAAATTTAAGATTAATAAATTTTAAATAAATAAATTTAATTAAAAAATAAGAAATCTATTCACATAAATTTACATGAATTATCTTGCACTTTGTTGTAAAGGTAAGAGTACTATCAACAGAGGAAGATTAAGAGTGCATATGACACCTTTTTCTCACTATCTCAAGGACACAGCAATTTATTGTTATTCTCATCCAGTCTAGGAGTGGAAAAAATAAGATAAGACAAATTAAGATAAAATGTTTTAAGGTTTCTCAAGCTACACAGCTAAGCAGACTCACATGCCGGTGTATATTCTGATAGGTGTCCACACCGCGGAGTAGGCATGGAGGCATTAGAGAAATGCTTCTTCATGCAGGTTTGAAAGATGGCTGGAAGGGCAGTGGATGGGGAGAGGACCTGCTAATGTCTGTATTAAAAGAAGGATGATGTCACTGCAGTTTTGTTTTTGCACTGAAGGAATGCAATGACACAGGGAACATGCCATTGCCCTCCTTTGTATTTCAATAAGCCATCAGGTTACCTCCAAGGGAAGGTCAGCCTTAACGGTTTGGACATTTTTTTTCCCTGCATCATAGGTGCAGAAGGCACCCACTGATGTTGTGAGATATACCTGTTATTTTGCATAGTTCCGCTGCTAGAATTACAGAACAATTTATGTTGGAAGGGACCACTGGAGCTCTGATCCAACCCTTCCACTCAGATCAGGTCTACATTAAATCAGTTTATGGAGAACCTCAGCCAGTGAAAATATGAATATCTCCAAGATGGAGATTCCACAGCCTCTGTGGGCAACTTGTTTCAGTGCTCTACAACCTTCAAAGTAAAAATGTGTTCCTTAAATCTAATTGGAATTTCCTGTGCTGTCCATGCCTCCCGTGTTTCCACTCTGCACTTCTGAGAAGAATCTGGCAAGCTTCAAACTGGAAATGATCTGACAATTGTTACCAGACATTTTAGCCTCAGCCTAATCCCAAACTCTAATAGAATTTTACCACTTGATTGCAAAAGTAGCTATTTTTGTACTGAAGTCAACAAGCACAAATTATATTCTACCTACCTTTAAGGAGCTCTGCTGCAAAACTTGTAGAACTTACTGCTCTTCTCCACATTTTCAGCCAGTGGAAAATATGCCCCTCACTTGAAATCCTCTTCCCAACCTTGAAAAGGATGTTCTTCTCTTCTTCTCTGAAATATTTTTTGAGAACTGTGTGTCTCTTTCTCTCACATCCTACAGCATAATAACATCACTGCGTTCTTCCTCCTGTCCTGTTTGGATAATAAGATGTTACACAACTCTGCAGTTCAGCAGATAGTTCAGCTATGCTAGAAAATACAATAAATGAGAACTTTTACTAAA
This sequence comes from Apteryx rowi, assembly GCF_003343035.1. Lineage (NCBI taxonomy): Eukaryota > Metazoa > Chordata > Aves > Apterygiformes > Apterygidae > Apteryx > Apteryx rowi. The sequence goes on from NW_020450854.1 coordinate 187,670, forward strand.
TCTTTTACTCCTTTTCACATACACTTTTATTAGACAGAGCCAAGAGGAATAATGTAATTAATAAATTCATGTTTGATATAAATTGCAACCAAGATGGCTAATTTTAAAAAAGCTTGTTATTTTGTCTTTCAAATAAGATGCAAGAATCCAGTTGTTCAGAAAACTGCTAATTGCTTAAATTTTTTGTCAATGCTTTTCTATTAAGAATAAGCTTGTAAATCTCTGCCAGCATAATTGTGTTGGGCAGTCTTTTCTCATTTACTTATGAGGTAGTATCTCTCTGCAGTTATACCACTGAGGTCAGAGAAAAAGATTTTATACTGTAGCATAGTGTGTTTTCATTTGGCTTGGAGGTCATGAAAGTAGTAAGTAGTTCTTCACTAGGATTTTCATCTGTGGTAGTAGTCAAGCTGGAGATCATGCTAACCCATTTTCCAGCACACTCTCATATGTTTTTTGAGCTAAAGTGGTTATTATTACACATGGTGTCTAAAACACAGCTGGTATACAAGAGGAAAAAATACTGCTAACATGATTGCATGTATGTATAAGTAAAATATTAGAACATCAATCTGCAATAGCACTTTGGGAAGAATCATTTCTCTCTCAGAATCTGAAAAAAAAAAAAAAAGTGGTATTTTCAACTCCAATGCATATATATGTTTGAATCAGTTCTTGCAACATGACATCAGCTAAGTGAATACAATGGTACACAAATCCAGAATAACATTTCTGTACTTAACATACAAAATTTCTATAACAGAATAACATTTATGTATTTGCATTCTGTGCAGCCCAGTATGCTCATCTGTTCTCATTATAAAGTTTTGTAACAACCCTGAAGCTTTTGTATTCTGCCCTTTAGCTTAACAGCAGTTTAGTCCATGGTGACCCTCACCAGTCTTCTAATAAAGAACAGAGACTAACTCCAGAAAAGAGAACTTGAGTTTCAGTGAAAAGTAGTATGAAAATATCTCTCTTAGCCCTCCAGAAGAGCAAGGAGAATGAAGGAGATTTATCCTTATCTTGATTTTAGAATACTCTTATGAGATGATTAACCATGAAAAACAGCTGTGCTGCTTTATGCCAGTGGAAGCTCCAGCTCAAAATGGTTTAAACACATTGGTTTATATGTGTTGAAAGCATAAGAACACTATCAGCTGTATTTTCCATCCACAGGCTGGGGCCACCTCCCTGAACATGTAAACAACAGGCAACCTGAATTTGTGGGTTACTTACTGAATGCTGTGAAAGTTTGTGCTACTTTCTGTGCTGCAAAAATCTATCCTCCACTAAACATATAGTGTCTAATTTAAAAAAATTCGACATCATTTCTGCAGCAGCAGTGTTTCACTAAGCACCTTTACAGCTGAAAATTTCATCAGTCAGACTCTCTGCCATCTCCATGTTATGGAGTGATGTTGCATTAGTTGTTCTGGATAAAGAGAAACAGAAAAATATAAATAATTTACAAGCAGGGATGTATTAAAAAAATCTTATTAGATCCTATGGGAATGAGACTGTTAGGAAAATCCATGAATTTCCATTGAGCAAATAAAGAGTAAGAAAAAGGACGCAAATAAGACTAGTAACGATGAAAAAGTGGAGAATAGAGAAAAGAAGCCTTGAACAGCCAGGTACTGAGAGGATGTGCATTAGAGCATCCATTTGAAACCCAGTGGGGCACAGCACAGCAATTCTACCATTTTTAAGAGTGTCAGTTTAATACCTGAAAATTAAGTATAAGCTGAGCGTGACTCAGTTCAGTACAGCTGCCTCATCCGAGTACTGTACCTCAGTCCTCAGAGGAAGACTAAGTGGGGAATTGTTCATCTTAAGAGCCATGAACAAACATGTAGGGAGGAAGGCAGGATTCAGGAAGTCCAGGCTTCTGTGCTTGTTTGGATCCTGCATCCCAGTGTGGGAAGTGTGTCCCCATCTTTGCACAGAGACCAATCAATGTGTGTAAATGGAAGTGTTTTGTGCGTGCAGCTGTTGGCAGCCACACTGCAGATGCACGCAGTGAAGCCATCTGAGGGCTGTTCTGTTCTGTTCTGTAAAGGAATTGAGTCTGAATTAGGCATTTTACTTATTTTACCCTCATAATTGCATTAACTACCCTCATAATTGTCAAGTGTCTGTATCATTATTAAGTACTGATTGATACAGTATTAAAGTTCAAATTTGAATTTAGAGGACAATTCTGCAAAAGGCTGTGGATTTGCAAGCATTCAGTGGATACTTTTAAAAGGTATGTTTTTATGATGTGGCAGAATTTACATTTGTCACAGCATGTGGTATTCTTTTTAGTTATTCTTTTCATTTATCATGGGCAATGATATCTTATCACCACTAATTTTCTACTGACAGTGCATCTAGTTTTTAACAGTCCTTCTTTAGTAATAACACATTAAAGCCATGTTTAGCATGGCTGATTTTATCACATCTGCTACCTCAAGTAAAATTCATAATTTCAAGGGAAGCCTGAGGAAGCTCGTTCTTCATTGAACTCTCTCTTATTGCCACTCTGTCACCTAAGAGATCCGCAACAACTTGTACCTGTAGCACGTTAAGCAAAAGAAAGCCTGCACCACATCTCGTCAGCTCTCCAAAGATGACCACAAGTGCTTAGCAGGCTACAGTTTAGGAGTGTGTGTGTTAAAAATATCACTGTGGCAGTGAAAGGTACTTTATTCATAGAAGACATTCCTGTTTAACCTTACTGTGGTATATAACATAGTAAGTCACTGAATGGATATTTTACAAAGACATGGCACTACCTGGCAGTAGCTCTAGGCATGTTATACTAGGCAGAAGTATTATGGTGCTTTTACTGCTTCATCCACACTTTCCCTTTCTTTGCTTTTAAGCTTATTTATGACAACATAAAGTTAGCTCACCCTCCACCTGCAATCAGAACAGGAAACAGTTTCTTGAGTAAACGTGTTTTAATTTGAATAAGCTGTTTGTGTTATCCATTACTGTCACAGTCTGGTTGCTCACTTACCAACTGAATGAGTCATGAAAACCAGTTAGAATCAAGAGTTAATGTTAAAAAAACTTTGGCATTTCCACTTCCACATCTCACTTAAAAAAAAAAGAAAAAAAAAAAGAAAATGACACATTGCCCGTCCCTTTTTCTTGAGATACCTAAAAGTCTAGCTTAACTGTACTGTATGAGGTCAGGCTGTTCATTGGCACTGGTCTGACATGCAAGAAAACAGACTGCTGGTTGATACAGAGTAAATAAAGCTCAGAGAATAGCTTGCTTGGATTTTTTTTTTTCTTTTAATTTGCCACAGATGACTGAGAAATTATTTCTGCTCAGGAAGYAATTGGATAATGAGGAAAGGCCTGAGGCTTTTAAATGCAGCACCTTCTACCTCCCTTAGTGGAGTTCATGATAATGGCCAGTAAGTTTCTGGCAAGTTGCCTGTTACAGCAATGCCATTTACTTGCTTTAGAAGGGGAGATTTCTGAGTCTAGAGGTAGTTTATTTAATTTTTAAGGTAGGTTTAAACATTGAATAAAAAGCCAGCACTTCTGTGGGCATCAAATTCTGTTTCCAGGACTGATTCCTGCTAAAGACCAAAAACCCACATCTTCCCAATAGCAGCATCAGCAGCAACTTACTGACATCCCATCAGCAAGGAGTGCATGTGGTGTCTTAGAGTGTGTTTCCAAGACTGCTTGCAAGCAGTCCTGAGTTTTCTCTCTCTGCTATCAAAACACATTCTGTGTTGATATAGCTCTATGCCTGTGAAAGCAAGCATGTACTAAATCAAGCACAGACAATGTCATTAGGGCCGCATAGCACCCGGACTCAAGATGGATTACATCTGGCCTGCCTAGAGAACACATGTAGATGTATGAGGACCTATTCATAAAGGCCGTCCTCAGGTATCTATCTGAAGGACCAAAACGATGTACCTAAAGCCCTTTCTGAAATTCAGAGGCTTAAAAAAAAAAAAAAAAAAATCTCTACTTGAAGGAGGCATTGTGAAGGATGGCAATGTTTTGGGATAGATTTTTGGAAGGCATTAGCTTTAGTGTCTGAGGAGAAGCATGCACTAGGCTCCTAAATCTATCATTTCAATACTAGTAGGAAGTGGCTTCTTATTCAAAAGATTCAGAGAAGTCAATGGATGCTAAACAACTGGGAATTTTGGTCACTTTGCAGAAGCATGTAAGTGGGATTTGAAACCTCTAAATATTCAGTAGCTTTCAAAAGGTACAATTTTGGAAGTAAGAACAATGCAGTTAATGTTTATGACAATCTGTGAACATGCCCCTGAGGAAACCTAAACAATATCAAGTAATTATTTCTAAATTTGCATGCTCAGGGTTAAGGGTCCTAAGAAGAGACCTGATTTTCAGAGCTGCTAAATATCTGCAGGTCCCAGTTGCTTCAACAGAAGCTATAGATGATTCTGATTGTTCTTTTAGATAATATTTCCGTACTATAGTTACAGAAAAAATTACAAATCCTTAGATAGTATCCTTTCTTTTGATGACAGAGTCTAACATCAAAGATACAAGTCTGATGATTTTGGCTCTAGCATTTTATTTTGTTAGGAAGTGTAGGGCTTTGTTGTAACCCAAGAGAACTCTAATGCTAGAGAGTTGCCTCTATATATAATCATGGAAAGAAGGCTGGAAGGGATCCCTGGAGGCCATCTAGCCCAACTCCCTCTACTCCAAGCAGATCGAATATCAGCTACACAAAGTCCATTAGGGAACATGAAGAAGGGTATTTCTGTATTGTGTCTGTTTCAAACATGAAGTATGTTGCACTTATGCATACCAAATAAATATTTTTCCACTGGGCTTCTGTATCAGGCCAATTTTTCAATATGATATGTCTAAGGAGACAGGTTCAAATTAGATTTCTGTAAGGCAATTCTTTAAGTGTTCACCATAAAATATTCAAAGATTGTACAGTTTCTATTACAACATCTTCTCTAAAAATGAAAGAAGAAAAAGAAAAAGGAAAAGAGAAAGAGAAAGAAAAAGGAAAATGAAAAAGAAAAAGAAAAAAGAAAAAGAAAAAGAAGAAGAAAGAAAAATGTTCATTTTGGTTCCTTTGGGAAGCAAGATTAGTTTATTGTAAAGTTTAAATGTGTCACATGTGGAAACACAGCTGATACATAAAGAACTATAATTTAAAATGTTCCACATGGCTGTCATATTAGGGAGCAATAACATGAATTATGGCAACTACATTTGTTTGTTTTAAAAAAGGCGTAGAGATACATTAACTGAAAACAATACATTTTCCCAAGCTTCTCCAGTCATGAAACACCCTCCATATAATAATATAATCTCTGGTATGCTCTCAAATAGCTTGACAAGTTGCTATTTCAGTCAATTTTTGCTTTCAATGCTTGCTGTCATGGGAAGAAGAGCTGTTTGAAAGAAAAGACATGAGATGAGAGGAGTGAATCTGGGATGAGGTTCTTTAGAAAAATGACCTTTCAACTAAGGGTAGATATTGTTATTGTTTAATTGGCTAAAAAGGATAGATTATGAATATTTAATCAACAAGACTCCAATGCAAGCCAGAGGCTGAAACAGAGTTAGGGAGATCTTAGCCCATGATTAAACCTCTCTTTCACCTCTTAATTAGAACCTTACTCCATGCTCTTTTGTTGTGTTTGTACCGTCTCTTATTCTAATTGTATAGCTTTAGTCTTCCTTATGGAATTGTAATTTACAATTATAACATTTCACTGCTTGTCTGCTTTAGCCATTCATTTGGCCTTTCTGTGCATGGGAGTACTCCCTGGTTCTTTACAGGGGATATCTTTGAAGATCAGTCAGCTCTCCTTTACCTTCCAAGGCTGTCTGTCACAGTATCCCACCAACAAGATCCTTGAACTAGCTGAAATCTGCTCTTCTGAAATCCAGGATTGTTCTGCTTTTTGCTGTGGTCACTTCTCACAAGATTTTCAGCTCTATCAGCTCATGGTGGTTGAAGCCAAGGCTACCCTCAGTCTTCATCTCAACCCTTTTTCCCTTGTTTTATGAGTAGCAGATGCAGAAGAACATTTCCCTGTTCAGGCTTGTCAATCACCTACATTAAGATATAGTCTTTAACAAACTCCAGAGATCTCATGGTTTGCTTGTGCCCAGCCATGTTACTCTTCCAGCAAGTGCTGGGGTGGTCAGTTGAGGACAGATGTTCACTGTGCAGTATGCCAGTGTCACAGTGTTTTCTACCAGAGAGGTACAAGCAAAACCCCTGGTACTCCCACTGTTTAAAGGAAGCAGAGCCACAGAGCTGGATCCAAATCATAGAATCATAAATTCATTCAGGTTGGAAGGGACATTAGGAAGTCATCAGTTTTACCTATTAGTCAAATTGATGGAGCCCAAGCAGGGAAGGTTTAGGAGAGCTAGAAAGCAGCCCACAGGCTGCTCCTCTCCCTCTTGACCTCTGAGACTTGGTGGGACCTGTCAGCCCTGCCTTATAAAGTCTTGGCCTCTGCTCTGTGCTTGATGACCTCACAGTGCCTGCCTGCCTGCCATTGGCCAGTCAGGTTGCTGTGACAGAAATGGCATCACAGTCTACACCTCAGCCATGTCTCCTTTGCCTCCACCTTCTCTCTCCCAAGCTGTCAACTCTGGTGTGCTCATCCTTCTTTTTTTATCCTGGGTCCTTTGTGGTTTTGGTTATGGCATGTCTGTAGATTTCTACCCTAGAACCACCATCTAGTTATTCCTTTGTGTCTGCCCATCCCTGTGAAGCRTGGCCTCATTCTCCTTCCCATTCTGTGAGACAGCCCTGTGTGTCTGAGAGGGTCTTTCGGAAATGGTCTCCTGATTCTGTCAGCTATAGGCTATTTTTCTTTCTCATGCTCTGCCCTAAAGACACCACTGTGGAGGTCATTTCTCCTTTGTTCATGTTGTGAGGTTGTCTCTCCATCTCTCTGAGGTTAAATTGAACCCCAGGTTTGGGGCAAAGTTTGTGCAAAGGTTTGTGTAGAAGCAGCCCTCATTAGGAAGGACTAAGTTATTGAAGTAATAAATGTGGATGTTTTGGTCCTGAAAAATGGATTATTTTCATCCATTCTTGAACAGATTGTTTCCTAGTAGCTGGAAAAATCGTTTTGGGTTGATCGGGAATGATCACATTTTCACATTTTAAGTTTGTTTTTATATCTCTGGAAGAAATGCAGTCCACAGAACTTGGACATTTTTATGCTTTTCCAGTTTCTTTTTACTTGGGTAGCTGAATAGCAAGACTATTCCTTCTAGCTGTTGCTGTTTGGCAGAGTAGAATGTAATAGGATTAGAAGAAGGAATTATTACATACAGAAACTATAGCTCAGGAAGATCAGGAAAACTTATAATATCAACTCCTAAACAAATGTTTTTCCTACATCATCTTTTTTTTTAAATCTGATGAAGATTGAAGATGACTTCCATTATTGATGAATATGAGGTAAGCAAATAAGCCTAACTGTTTATTGTTCTGTTCACTCAGCTCTATCAAATTAGTGGTTGTTTGAGTTTTGGCTGATTCACAGGTAGGAATTTAATGTCTTCATAGATGGAACAATGAGGTGATTTAATGTAAGTGGGCAGGTTAGTGTACCAAAACTGAAATAATAATCCATGATGGAAAGCAGAATTTTCAAAGGATATGAAGTCTCATTGCCTTTTAATAGGTTTTGAATACTCTTGAAATTTTACATTTCATCTTTAGCATGGTAAGAAGAGACCAAAGCACATTTATCCAAATTATGATACTGCCATGGATCTTTCATTGTTATTTCCTGAGAATCTGGAGTATAAGCACAGAATTTTAACAAACTTGGCTATGGTGATAGTCTATGAATAGGCCCTGCTCATGAAAATGGCTAGACTCCAGAGCTTCCTGGGTCTTAAGTACATGAAGGTAGAAGTCTACTTTGAAAAAAACAAAATGAGGGCTTTGAGGACACTATTGTATGTCCAACCTGTATTCAAAACATCAAGAAAGATTGCTGAGGAGACCACAAAATTCCAAACTAGTTGACTGTAATCTTTAAATATTCTAAGAGTTACTTACAAAGGACAAGAAACTATAGATTTTGCTGGAGAAACAGAAGAGAAAGCATGTCTTGATACTTGCAGTTCACAGGAGGAAGGTCAAAAAAGCAAAGATACAGTGCTTGATTTTCTAAGGATTAGAAACAAAATATAAACCCTCAGTTAGGATAGAAAATTCAGGAAAAAGCAACGAAAAATGTGTCATGGTAACAAATGAAAAAGCTGATATAAACAAGAGATAAAGGTATTTGTTAATTCTGTAACCACCTGGACTTATTTGGCTATTGAAAGCATAGAAGAGAGGGAGAAGAAGCTAAAGCAGTACAGAAGTGCAGGACTGAAAGGAACTGGTCCCCTTCCCTGTATTCAGAGCCTGCACAGGGCTTGAGCTGTTTACTCGACACGGATGCTGAGCTACGACGTGTTGCAGAGGGCTAGTGTGGAGACCATCCCAGAGGTTAATGCCTACAGGGAGTATTTCAGAGTGCAGGTAGGCAGCAGAAAGATAGGTGTCTATGGGCTTTCTGAAGTTTTTATCATATGGGTAGCCTGCTTTAATACAGGTATTTTAGGCAGCTTTATCATGCTACTAGAGGAAATAAGCTATTCATGGTTAATAATTTTAACTAATCTAGTAGAATAATCCTGAAAGAGAAATTTAGTTAAAACCACACCCTTAGGTCTATGTAGTGATGCTGTGGTATTCTATTACCTCTACTGAGACTCTCCAGAGTAAAGCTGTTAAAGATTTATAAGGAAAAAGCACTGAGAGAAAAATACTTAATTTCATGCAGTGTCATCTGCCTAAGAGTAAAAATTTTTCCTGGGAAGCTTGAAAAAATAACACTGTATTAGCTGGGTAGTTCAGAAGCATTTCTCTACCTGAGTGAATGCAATTCTGAAATTACACATCACCCAGCTTGGGTGGGATGGACAATTTTTATGAGCCTATCTTATTGTTTATGGGCAGTTATTGTCTATCATAGCCTTTGAAAAAAGATTGGCCTATCATTGAGTGGGTCATTGGAAAGCAGACCTACATATACACAAGGGAGGAACAAAAAATATGTGCCTTATGGTTGCAGCAGACTTGACAGAAGATGCTAAGAGATAAAAGCCAAAATCAAACAATATTTAACAATGGAGCATTAGCACAGCAAAGTTATGATCAATATTGCTATGATAAGCATTGATTTTTACCAGTTATATCACCAATTAATTGCATATTTAATGAATAATATCTTTACTAGTACTATTATCAACATTGTTTTGTCACAGTTATGTTTATATATTAACTGTAATTATATAATGATTATGATTTTTATAACTATATTACAACTGTAATTTTATAATAACCAAAAGTGATGATGTTATTAACATAGGTTTATTTGTATCAGTGCCAACAATATTTCACCTATAGCCATTCTTAAAAATATTTCTATTAACAACCTGAAGCGCCAGACTAGGAGATTGTGATGGCTGGGATGGAAGATGAATTGCCAATGACAGAATGTGGTTCAGAGCAGCCTGAGGCAGAATGGCATGATAAACTAAAACACTCAGAGCATTTTCAAAAGAAACCAGAGTTAAATTGTAAGATACAAAATGTAGGTGCCTGCAGTTGTTTTAAATGTTTCCAGCAAAATGGCCACTGAGGCAAAATTGCTCAGTATTAGACAGTCAAGCAGTCAAGAAGTCCTCTGGAAAAATAAGAGTTAGAGGGAGACATTGACAACTTAATGCAATCTTTTTGATACATCTTCCACTGATGTCTGACGGTTTTGAAGTGAGAGCCAGACTCTGAAAGACTAATGTGAAACACAGGCTGCTTTTGCTTGAATAAAGGGACACCGGAACTGGAAAGACAGTAAAACGTAAGAAAAGGAACTATAAAATGTGGAAAGGTTTTATTATGTTGCAGATCAAGAAAAATAAAAGCTAGATCTATCTCTCTCAGAGCAGTTGTTTGAGCACTTGAAATATGTAATAGAAAAAGCCAGTCAATAGCAATGTTTTAGGTACTTTATCAGATTCTGTTCTGCATTTTGGAAAGAAAACCTGTCTCCTATGGGAGATGTAAGTTTTAGGTTGTGACAACAGCATTCTTTTTATTTGCTAGCACTTGATCTGTGTATCATATACCTTTAAAAAAGGGAAACTGGCTGAGGTGAAGCCTGCTGGTGAGGGTGATTGCTCCTGAGCTGGAAGCCAGGGCTGGGAGAGAGGCAATAAGGAACCTCTTGGGAGTTATAAACCAACAAGGAAAAAGCATCTTGTGTATACAAAATTTCAAAGAACTTATTACATTGATGCCATTTTGCTACTAATAGTGAACTCAAGTCAGAAACAATGGTGATGCTCAATAAGACTTTAAATCAAAGTCAAAGAACTATTTTACTGCCTACAAACAGGGTAATGTTGGCACTGACGCATAGTTAAAACTAATATTAATACTAAACTGTAAGGAAGGTCCTGGTTTGTGTTATTCCTTCTCACTCATGGAGCATGTTTTATGTGGGTTGAGTTTCAAAAGAGATTTACTGAGATATCATTTTAAGAAAAGAGGCAATGGAAAAGAACATCGGGGGAAAAAAAAAGCATTTGAAAGGGGCTGTCAATAAGCCACTACTAATATATTTCATTCCTACCTCAGGTTTTCAAATTCTGGTCAGAGTCTTGTGCACATGTTAAAGGATAATAAACAAGAGAAAATGGTATCATTTCTTATCTTTGAAGTTTTACTAAAAGTGGGTGCTAACAATGGCTTTAGGTACTGAAAGAGCATCTTTTTTTTCTTTTTTTTTTCTCCCTGTGGCAATGATAATGGAAAATAACCTTAAATCAGAAATGCGAGATAGCTCCAGGCTTTGCTAACATTATGTGGGGTTAAACATTTTTATATATGTGCTGTTACGGCAAAGCAGCAATATGCAAAAAATTGTTGTACACCACTGTGTTGCCAACTGCAAAGGCAGTTGCAAGTTTATAACTGTCCTTTATTGATAACCCACATTATATGTTATTACATGAAAATGATGTCAGAAGTTCTGCCATTAGCTATTTAGGAGATTTGAAGTAAGGGGATTAGAAAAAACAAGATCCTTTACAACTTGTTTTTGAGAAAGGGAATTGCGTAGGTGAATTGATATCTTTCCTATGGGTGAGTGGGTAATACATTAACAGCTGAGCTCATCATCAGTTCTGGCGAATTTGACTGTGATTCTGTGTGCTAATGTTTTTTGGGTTCAGTCTTTTTTGTTTTGTTTTGTGTTTTTTTTCCTCACAAAGGTCATTCTTTGTAAAAGCTTTCATCTCTATTTTGTATTTCCAGTAATAAAATAGTTGAGGATCTTTGTTGTGATCACGGTACCTTACTACAGCTATAAAAAGGATCAGACTTTAAAATAACATCTGATTTACCAGAGAATGATCAGTGTAGTTTACACCAGACAAGGTTCAACATGCCTAATCCTGTATAATTTCCTGTGAATTTAAAGGTATACAGCAGCAAAGCTGCTCCCTGATAGGGTTTAAAAACAAAGTGATTTCTGTTCACACATTCAATTTGCAGCATCAAGTGAGTAATCAATTAAGTATTTTAAAATAACAGATTTTTGAGAGGAGGAACATTTCATGGCAGCCACTATTTAAAAAGAATTGAGCTTTAAAGTGTCTGTGTTCTTCCAGGGGTCCAAGCTATTAAGTGTTCAAAAAGGTCTGTGCAGGTACCTGCCTCTGCTTTCTGATTTGTGTGCCAGGAAGCATTTTTTTAGTACTGTTAACCAGAGATTGACAGAACAAATTATGTTAGGGCAGGCAGCTTCTCAGCTGATTACCACACAGTGTGTCTAATGTGCACGTGCTGAAGTGGATGGAGATAGATTCTTGCTTGCACACACTGTGGTCCTCTAGCTTTCTGGAAAACTAGTGTCTGAATGTCAAAACCATAGGAATAGACCTGTTCTTTATTATTTAATTATTTCCAAACCACATTATAAAGTTCATGCAGCTAGTACAAGACCTCCAGTTTTATAAAATGTTGGTAGAAGCCTATAGGTTTGGAAAGTTTTTTTCAAGATGAAGGTTGAACACTGTTTTTTCTTAAGCTTATACTGCTTCCCATTCCTATTCCTGTTGCATCCTTGTCTCACAACTTTCCTTTGAAATTGTCAGCTTTAATGGACCTAATGGATCAGTTTTACAGCTTCCCATATATCACATAACCTGTGTCTGCTGTAATCAATGTCAGCAGCAACAGTTTCCCATGGTTTCAGCATTTTTCTGCAAAATGGTGGTAATGTTTGAGAAATGGACAGCATATGTTTTCAAAGTTCTTTGTGGAAACTGTAGATGTCTGAGCTGTTTAACTGTATGAGATCATCCAAACCCATTTGGTTATTGACCCTCTCTTCAGTCTTGAACACATCTTGAATGCATCTGTGGAAAGCTTAGGGAAGGGTGTGATTCTGTCCAAACCAGCAGCAGTAAATGTGTGAAAATAGCCATCACTGTTAAATGCTAGACTAGCTTCAGTTCAGTCTCCTCCTTTCTCATAGGTCCCAGATAATGTGGTTTTCTATTCGGATTCATCAAGAATAGGACATTTCACTTTTGTCTTTTCAGAGCAGTCTGGTAGGTAAGGGAACATGTTCACTCCTCCTTATGACACTTGAGTTGTGTTCATTTCAAATTAGTTCTAAATGAAATAGAAAGCAATACAAGAACAAAAGCTTTTGGAAAGAAGGAATGGCACAGCTCATATCATTTCCTCTTCTGCTTCTCACAAACAGTTTGATAATTGCATAATGAGGTCCTTTAAGAATTAGACAATATTATCTGTACACAGAAGACTTTAACCTGTGATATATGTGCTGATAAATGCTTTATTTAGAAACAGCAGAGTTTAAGAAAATTCTTTAATGTTTAAATTCTGGTCTTCCGTAACTCAGCTGAATAGCTGCACCCCCAAAATACTGAGTAAATGAAACTGGAATGATTAGTCAATATTCCCCATACGTGGAACCTTAGGGTCTTGCATCAGAATGCTTGCATATTGACATTCAGAGTAAACATAATCATGCTGATGAAGTTCATTTACAGGGTAAAAGGAAAAGGTGTAAAATAGCTTTTTGGAAGCTTTACTATTCTGATCAAAATATTATATGGTGTTCTGCAAATTTTCAGAAGTAGTGATGCTGTCTTGAATTTGACAGCTATTTTAGTGTATGTGACAGAGGAACAAGTGTTTGTTTGTTTTTTTCCTCCCCCTCAGGAAAAATACAACACAAAAGAAAAATTAGCAAAATTTGCCAGTTTCTTGTAGAGTTTGCAGAAGTTCCAGGAGAGCCTCACTAATCTTTTCAGAATATAAATATATGCTGTTCCTTTCAATACTCACAGTTATGAAACATCGAAATCACAGATTATATATAAAAATAAATATTCTACCATCACATTGTTTCCCTTTGTGGTGAAATTCATTGGCAGAATTCCTTAATTTCTATTTGGCAGTGTTCCCATATTCCTACAACCTCTAAATAAGAAAGAAAATAATGAATTAAAGAAATAAACTTCTGAAACTTACACAGAAAGACAAATACTACTTTCTCCCCCATACCTCAACACTCTTCAAGGAGTAACTGGCAGAGCTGGAAATAATATTGCATAGCAAACATCTTTATTTTTTCATATGTGGCTTTTTTAGATACTTGCAGAGGGGAAAAAGTGTGAGGGGAGGAAGGCACTGGAATAGGGAACTACTTTTTTATGAAGTTAAAATTCATCAAGAATGGGAAGATAAGGAGAGACAGACTATCTTTCCCCTTTTATGAGCCCTTCTACAGTCATAACTTGTAGCTTCAGCTGATGAATGGCAAACTGTCCTGTAAAAAACCTTTAAGGGAAAAGAAAGTTGTTTTGAATCTTAACAGGAACACCTGTGCAACCTTTTACTAGTATTAAGAAGGTGGCTGAACCAAAAGTTGATGGTTTTAATATGTATAAATATTCCTCTCTTTTATGACAGTATTTAAAGAGATACAAATGAAAAAGTGATATTGTGCAAAAAAGCTATGAAGAGAGGAAAAATCCGGACCCAGAATGAGGTTCATTTTAGCAGTCTCTGATACATATGATGTAGTTATAAGATTGTACCCAGTAAGAATAAAGGCCTTTGGTTTCTGATGCTCAGTAAGGTGAACCTCTCTTAAACCCCTTCTTTAATAACAGCTCAGTAGAGTACTTTGTTATTTAATATCTGTAGCTTTCCTGCAGCTTTTCATTGACTTCAATTTATGTACCTGCTACAACTCTGCACATCATTTATAAAACAGAGGTATTTGCCCATTTTTGTATTTATTCCCATCTGCATAAAGCAATAGTTTCTCTAAAGATGAGGAAAGTATAGGCTGTACGTTATGCAGTCTTTTCATTGTAGGGCAGGTATAGCTCATCTATTCTTACTTAATTCCCAGCTGTGTGGACCTAATAATAAGCACACCTTCATGGTTCAAATATATCTTTGTCCTTCACTGTCCTAAATTAAACCTCTTCCAAACCCATTAAAACAACCTCCTCATTCTGCTGCATATGATTTACAGTCATTTATTTGCTGTGTTTGTTCAGTATTATCTCATCTGTACAGTAAAACAAACCAAAGAGTTATTCACAGCCTCCGGAGCACTGTGATTTCAACATCATAGTTGGAAATGTCTCAACCTACAGGTGAAGAAAAGGGAGGGAAAAACAAAAGGAAACTGCTTACATTGATATTAACTTGTGTGCAGTTGACGAGCTGTTGGTTTTTCTACCTTTCACACATCAGGGATTTCCAGTCTGCCTTATTCTCTGCTAGGTAGAGATTCTCCCTAAAGGGTAAAACTGGTTATTTTTTTATAGCCAACATCTGTTCTGATATAGCATCATGCAGACAGATTGAATCTTTATGAAATTTGGTACTTGTATCAAGAGATGGCTTAGTCATCTTATGTTAATTTTTTTCGGAACTGACTTCTGTATTTTCTGCAAGTGCTGAGGGGCAGGAACAGGAAATCAAAGGAAGGAAGACGAAACTGCAGCAAGACATACAACTGCACTCTCACACACAAGCTTATTCAATATCTATCTTCAGGTTAAAAAACAGTCTTGGTAAAAACATCTAACCAAGATACTTCTGTATAGTCCAGCTACAATTAAGATAGTAAGCAATTAACTGCATTTTTTTTGTTTGTTTCCTATCTGTTCTGGAACAGAAGGAACTGCAAACGGCAAAACTCCCCTGAAACACAAATTCTAGTTCTCGTCTGTCCTTAATGATATTGTTGATTAATGACCATGTACTCTTAGTTTATTTTTCTAGTCAAATGAAGTTGATCAAATTAAGTCCAATTTTCTAATTATTATTCATTTTCTTTTACTTTATGAAACTTTTATAGTGGGCATTAATTACAAAAGAATTCAGTGATGGTATAATCTTAGTTCTAATCTCTGTTGCTTTTCAAGCCTAACCTATTTATTTGCTGTAATTTTAATTCTTTCCTTTACTGGCTGAAAGTTCTCTTGTGAAGACAGACACTCCATTATTTTAGGATAATTAATTTTTTTTAATTCATGCTCCTGTGTGATACTTTTATTAAGGTTATTTAATACTTTTATTATTCAAGGTATTTCTTATGCCTGCCTTATTGCATTACTTGGACCTCCCAACTCTCTTTGATTCAACAGGCACTCTTCTGCTGCAAAGTCGTTTCGCTTACTCAGCTCTCCTTGACAATGTTTAATATCTTGTTTATTGTACACTGTTGCTCTTCTGTTAGATCTCCTTGTGATAGCTTAATCTTACTGTTTTTAAATTAACCTCTCCCATTCAAGACAATAGCTGAGCAGAGAAAATCATCTCTGGGAGGCAGTCTGATCCTGCAGCTTTTTCGTAAGCAGAAGATAGGTGGGGAGGGGAAGATGAATATCATTTGTTATTGTTGTTGTTGTTAGTGCTTAAAACCATTTGCTCAGTTCAGCTTAACAGCTGTCCCCGAGACTTGCCACCACGGATCATATGCACAGCAGCACTTCCTCCATTTGATAAAGAAGAGTGGCTTTTAGAGCACACCTTACAAACACTGTCTGCAAGAGGGAAAAAAGCAGCAGCTGGAATTGTTCATTGTTTAGCTTCAGAATCAAAGGAAGTATTCTTGGGTTTTATACTAAATTGCTCATAGAAATGTGCATGTATTTACAATGTATGCTATGTAATAAAATTATATGGATTTTAGGAAAATGATCTAAGAATTTAAATACAGCTAGGGTAGTTGCAGTGAGAGCTTCAGTAACCTGAGGCAAACCTAATTTCAAAACTGGTAGACTCATTTTTGAAGCCGCTTCCCTCCATGTATTTATCTATTTCCAGTCTAGTTTTACAGTCTTGCAGTCTGGCTCTTCTACAGCAGTGTTGCACAGAATTCTTCTGGCTGATCTCAACCATATGTTTGAGAATCAATCATTTTTAGCAAAAGAAGACCATCCTTATACAGAAATTGTAAGATGCAAAAGGTCCCATGCTGTACCAACTATTTCAGACTTTAGTTTTTTATTTTACTTTACTTAAATTAGTACCTTGAGAAAAGTCTCAGTTTTGAACTTAGCATGCAAAATTTTATGAATTTGCATCCAATATTAATTTGGTCATTGGTATGTCTTCTTTGCTCAAGAGTTTAGTGGGAATAATCTCCATGCATGTGAGTTCCCAGGATAAGGAAACAAAGAATGCAGTTTATTTCTGACAGATGTTTACAATAATTTCACTATAACTTTTGTTGTGATTATTTCATGACTAACCTAGGTAAGATAGTTAATATTTTTTATATACAGTTACTCTTACAACACCTTCTGGCTTGCATTTCACATTTCATATTGTCGCAAAAGCTATCCTTATAAAAGGCTCCCCTTTGCTGGAGTGAAAGGAGGAGTTTTGCAGGAAAAATGAGTGATTATGAAATACAGGCTGACTTCTGAACACCATCTGGGGAAGCTTTGCTTGCATTAGGTTTGCACATTCTAAATTATTGCTTTCAAAAGCCCGAGGCTATTTTGCAGAAACCACAGAATAATAATGAAGTCCAGCACTTGTAGAGTTATCAAGTGTAGAAGAAAGACTGCTTTCCCCTTCCTCCTGAATTTTGCCTCATTGAATTTGACCTCCATCTTAGATGCTGAATGATAGTTACCATGTAAAGCGTGAAGCTTATTTCGTTCTTGTTCCCTAGAGAATATCACTGGTAAAGCTTACAGCTGAATCAACCAGTTTTGAAACTTGCTGTTACTTCTGCTCAAGTGAAAAATAAGACTGTAAGGTGAAGTTTGAAAGAGAATACACACACATCCCTCTGTGTGTATTCCCACATACCCGAAGCTGAAGAAAACTTTAGAACTCAATTAAATGATTTTAAATATCAAATTAAAATTAGTCATTAGCATCTCTTGTGGAAAAATCACCTTTAATGAAAGATCACTTCTGATGCCTTTTCTTTGTGTAAAAATGCTTCAAAATTCAAACAGTAGCTTCTGACATACATATACGTTCAAACACTTGATGCCTCAAATTTCTGGGAAATCCTTAGGAAGTAATTTTGAAGGATCCATGTAGACAAACCCAATTAAAATGTCATTTTTGTTCTTTAATTGAAACATCTTTTATTTGCTCTGTGGTAGAATTATTCTGAGACTTAGAGAGAATTCTTGGTTTCCTCCATGCAGAGAATCATTGGAAGGGGCCTCATTTATTCCATTACAGGGTTAAAGTACTCTTGAACTTATGTCATTCCTGACAGATGCCTTTCTATCCTGATCTGAAAGACCTCTAGCAATGAAGAATTCACATCCACTCTATCCCACTCTTCTGCTGTTCTTAGCAGCTGAAATCTTGTCTGAATATCTAATCAGAATCTCCTTTGCATAAGTCCACTGCCTTTTGTCCAGTTTGGGCAGATGAAAAGCAACAGGTTTAGCCTACCTTGACTTCAGTGGAGCTTTTGAAAGGGAAAGGTTACAAAATGACTTTGAGACAAATATGAAAAAAGATGAAATTCAGCAGATGCCGGTGAAAAATATTAAACATAGGCAGGAATAATAAACTGCATAAAGATAGGATGGGGTAAGTAGAAATGTCTTTCTAGCAGTTACGCAGAAAAGTATATGGGAGGATACAGTGGATGATGAGATGACTGACAAAACAATGTCATGATACTGTGAAAAGAGATAAACATCACTCTGGGATGTATAAATAGATATATTAAGCAATTCTGCTATGTAGTTCAAAGTAAGGTAAGGCTAGAGTACTGTGCTTATTAGGAAAGACATTTTCAAGAAATGTATAAAGCAAATAATGGAAGCTGAGCAGGAAAAGATGAAAAGAAGATCAAGTGTAGAAAATATGAGCTGAAAAAGTCAAAAAAATGGAATTTCTTAGCTTAAAGAAAAGAATGCTCAAGGAGGACATGATAGCCATCATAAAATAAGCGAAACAGTGTTGCGAGGAGAAAGAATATATGATCATTTTGAAGAGTTTGTAGTTGTTCTCTTAGCTTCTTCTAGCAGATCTTGCGTTAAACTGCAATCATAAAAGGATTTTTCAGGAGTTGGTGATATGTCAGGAGAGTCAGGTCATAGTTTGAAGTTATCTTGCCATTCTTAGCATGTACGTTGATCTACTTTGAGGGTATCCTCAGAGTCAGCAAGACCATCTTCTTTGGGGTGCCTTAAGCACATTAAGCAGTTGATTTGGGGACTTCCACATTGGTGAAATGTTTAAAAGCTAAAAGTTGCACATATTTACCAGAAAAAGGATACTCGTAAATGAAAACAGGGTCGTTTAAATAGTGATGTTGTGAATATTAATAATAGATGTTAATAGAAGTAAACATGTAATGCAAGAACACTAGATATTGACAATGCTTTTTTTTTTTATTGAATAGACTGAAAATGGTATTTGTTTAATAACTAATTTGTTCATATCTTTATTTCTGAAAGTAGTAAGTAATGTTACTTCTGAAAGAGGGATACTGTTATTTTTAAAGCATTATTATTTAGACATTAATAAAGCAATATTGCTGTATTAGCAACATTGAGCATTCATAATTTCATTCATTCAGCAACAAACAGCATTCATAAACTAGGCAGATGGTTGGTAGATAATTTCCAACTTCAGAGGAAACACTGCTTAAAGCACAGAAATTATCTCTTGCTCTTTCAAAAAGTGCACTTGGGAGAGGTACTGCAATCAACAGAACAAACTTCAATTTAAAACTCTTCCCTCCCAAGGAAAGTACCATACCTGCATTGTACCAACCTGAAAGTGGAAACAAGCAGTGTGATGACACAGTGTAGCGATATTGAAAGTTCCTGCAATAGCTTGGACCAAGAGAGGTCAAGAAGGAACAAGACAGTTCTCATAGTTTGGTACATGACTGTCTTTCACAAGTAGTGTGGTAATTTAAGTTGTACAACAAATTAAGAGCAATGTGTTTTTTAGGGCAAGATTCAACTGCCTGGGAGCTTGCGAATATTTTGTACTTGCTCAGCTGGATAATTATTCCCACATATTTATTGCTAGATCTAACTCATATGCCAAAGTCAGATCTAAACCAAGTGAGAATTGCCATTACAGATTTATTTGATGTTATGCTTTCATCTAGCAGCTTCAGATTTGAGCTATCATTAACATAAAGTCTCTGTGTGCAAAGCTGTATTTTTATAATGCTTTCAGTTTAAGGTATGGCATGTGCATTTGCCTTTTTATTTTAAATCCAGTAAATAGTTTGTATCTACTCTTTCTATTTTATGTCATGTTTAATCTCAAAGCTAGGTTGAAAATTCCTCATCCATTCTGGTTAATAATAATCTACAAAAGCAGTGAAAGTTTTTGTGGAACTTTCTTAGGGGGAGACGTGAACTATCAGATGTCAACCTGAGCAAAGCAAATGTGATACTGGATCTGCAGCACTCTCTATGTTGGCCTAACATCTGTTAAAAATAAACTTCGATTGTCTCATCTAGTCATGGATTAAAATCTATAAAAGCACAAAAAAATAGGTGCTTCTGGTGACATTGACCATCATAGAAACAATCCACTTCCTGTCTTCAATAATGGGGGACTGCCGAGAAACAGCAGGTGCATTTGGGTAGAGTTTCCAGGATTTGGATGTTGTAAAAATTTCGTCTACCTTACAAACTGAATAAAACCATTGCTTGGCTGTATTCATTCAGACTGTGGCACCATACTAAGAGCACCTTCACTTCACCCCTGAATTCTAGGATCTTTTTATAGATGAAGGCAAAAGAATGCACGTTTCTTCTTCTTCCTTTTCCCTGGATAAGTTGGTCATTAACCCAATCAACCTATTGAATTCTTTAAAACTCTTTGACAAGGTCCACCATTTGACTGGCTGTACTGCCACCATGCTTTGCATGTGAGTAAAAACATGGCTTGTTACATAGCCCAGGATACTTCTTTATATATTTTCTTAGAAACAAATATATGAGAGTTCAAAAAAGAAAAAGGTCAAAACGTGATCATATGCTATCAACAGAGCTAAAAAAAGAATAAAAATTACCATTTRGAAAAAAATCACACAGGAAATACTACCAATGCATCTACAGCAAAGGGGGGCTGCCCACTGCCACCCAAAACGCAGGTGGAAACCAGTGCCTTGGCACTGCCACCACTGCCAGCACCGACCTCCACCACACCTAGCACAGCCATGCCTGCACATGGCGTGCTCTCGCCTTGCCYGGCTGCCGCACGCACGTGGGGTCACTGGACACCGGCACGGGGGAGCAACTGACAGAGCCTGCAAGTGGCAGGAAGAGAGACCTGCGCTGCGCAGCCCTTGCAGGCCACTCTTGCCTTGCCTTTCCTCCTGCAAGCCACTGCTTGCCTAAGCACCTTGTGCACAGCAAGACATCAGCCCCTCCAGAGGCATCTGCCAACTCCATACCTGCCCAGCTCAAAACAGCCCCTCTCCACAGGGCCTTCCTTTGCCCAAAGAGCTCCCAGCAAGCAAACGCCAAGCCTACAACAAGCATCTCCCACTGCCTCCTCCTCCCTCAGCAAACACTGCTGCAGACCAAAGCTTGCACTAGCAAAAGCAAACGACAAGGAAGGAAGGAGGGGAAAAGCATGCTGGGGACACATCTCAGAGCATGCAGAAACACTCCTGCGCCTTTAGGCACCATCCTGCCTGGACATCCTGGCAGGAGCTGAGGAAACTCAAGGCCTCAGCCTGCGTGGACAGAGCCCAGCACACTGCCAGCAGCCCTGGCTCGCACRCACCACCAGGGCAGCCTGGGCCCTGCCAGCCAAGGCACAGCCTCACCTCCGAGTGCTCCCAAGCTCCCCACGCTGCCGGCACTGCCCACGCACAGCACCGATCTCTCCGGCCACCTCCTCCTGCACCCAGCATCAGGACACTGGGGCCACCACCCATCCCCACCACAGCCCACCCCACACCACCACTGTGACACRCCGCACCCCCGCCCCTCTCCTCATAGCGGGTTGCCAGACAACACGYGCCTGGGCAACAGGGACGCACTGCGGACAGGATGGGACACGGCAGCAGCCAGGGCACCCCAAAGGCCCCCAGACACACCAAGGACAACTCTCCAGCCCTTCCACTCCCTTCTGTGGCCGCAACAGGCGCTTCCTCTCAGCAGCCTTGCACAGCCCTGCTCAGAGTCAGGTCCCACCTCAACCAAGCAGAGGGCAAGGGCTCTCACGGGGGCTCCTCAGGACAGCTCTTGCCTCCATCTTGGGCCTCTGCTTCCCTCCAGGCACTCCCCCAGGGGGCCTGCCTCCCGCAGGAGTACATGTTCATATATCATAGCTATGTATGCACCAGTTATAGGCAGCAGGTTTGTCTTCTGATGCTGTGTTGTGCCTCTATCAAGCCGTGTTGAGGAGTTTTTAGGAGGGAGCAGTCAGTAGAGCAGGTATATTTATAAAATAAACATATATGTTTTTTATGCAATCTGGAAGTGAGTCTGTCAAACAGCCTGCTAGCCAAATGCTCTTTCCAGGACTCTTAATGTTATTCCAAAGGCTGATTGTTAAACGTAATTCTGCCTCTACAGACACCTTTGCATAGCCCCCACAAGTATTTCCAAGACTACCACGTGCTCAGGTGGTATGGCAACACTTGGGAAGGTTATGTGTAACAGCACTGCCTGGTGAATTATTTTTAAAGGCTACATAAGGCAGTGGTAACAGGCAGTAGTCTTTGTGAAAAATAAAACAGTATAGAATCGAGCTTTTCAAAAAATAGTTTTTCTAATTTATTATATTTTTTGGAGTTACACTGAAGAGTTCAAGTGAGAAAACCAAACATTTTGTATGGAACTTGTGATTATTTTAATTTCATGGTTGTGCCATTGCAGTAGTAGTCATAGGACTGGAAGAGAAGGCCTGAGCATAGTGTCCCAACTGCTGCCCTACCAGTGCTGAGTGGAGCAGTAGAACCACTGACTAGGATTTACAGCCTATATTTCTGTTTATAAACTCCAGCAGACATGTACATTTTTGAGGAAACATATCATGATTCATGTTCTGCAACAACCTTTAGATCCATTTTTGCAGGCTGTACCAAACTATGTGTTTTCTATTTCCTATATGAAGGGGATTACTCCTGCCTACATTTGAAACCATATGCTTCTCCAAGCTCAGCTCCAAGCTCCATCCTACTTTTTATACCATATCTCCAGTTTCTTAAGTTTTGGTTTCAGTTCAAATATACTTGAGTTCTCCTTCAGCTTGATCTCACTTGCAGATTTAATAAACTTATTCTCTTATCTCACCCCCAGGCTAGCCATGAAAATATCATGCAGAAGCAGACTTAGGACAGACTTGCACAGAATCTTACTAGCTCATTCCATTCATTCTGACAGCGAGTCATCAATAACTGCTCTCTTGGTACAGGATTTTTCATCTATAGCAATTCTGCACTTACTCTGTAATATTTTAATCTGTGGATTGCTTTCCTGGTTTACATAAGAGAATATCATCTGAGATGGTATCAAAAACATTATTCAACCATCTTCTTTGTCCAGAGTCTGTTACCTTGTCATGGACCAAAATTACATGCCATCACCAGACCCTAAGATGAAATTAAATCACATGAAGCAGATCTGGAAACACTGGTTTTATCCAGATATTCCCTACCTATTACATGCTGGAATCTTAAATTTTTCTTAATGATGTTAACTTTGATAGCCACCTGATTGCAGCTGACTTTGAAAACAAATTATAACTAACCAACAGGGCTCTCCACAAGGCCATTATGTAGCATTCTCTCATTGTTCACTAAGTCCCTAGTTTTGATTTCACAACACAGGTCTTTATAAAATCATTTCTTACTACAGATGTTACTATTACATTTCTCATACCTCATTTCATGCCTTAATCTTTTTGATTTTGTTCCTACATATTAATATTTCTCTATTTATTAATCTGGCCCATTTTTTTCTGTATTTTTTTTTAAAGCAGAAAATGCATTTTCTAAAAATTGCTCGAAGTTGTGCAAAAGGAAAGTATAAAAATTACTATAAATATTAGAGTTCCTGGTCACTTCCTCTGTGGACACAGAAATAAAGTTTCTAACACGGGTAACACAGAACAAAAAAATGGAAGAAAAAAAAAACAAAGAAAAAACAAGGGAAGCAGAAGCATAGAAGAAGCCTTGTGTTTAGCCTATTTGGCTGCTATTAAACCTGTGAGGGGAAAGAAATCATAGAAAGAAACAGCAGCATTTTTGAGGATTTGATTTTTGGATTATTGTGCACATGATATAGAAACAGCTGTAGAAATAGAGTATGATCAATATTCTGTAAGATAGGCACAATATTGAAGTCAAATTATAGGAAAAACAAAAATTCACTTATTCAAGGATGAAAATCCAGGACCAATCTTCCATGGACAGGTAATGAATAGTACCAGGATGGAAAGCCAGAGAGGAAGCTCTGGAGAACTCATTCCCTATTTCTACAACCATCAGAAAGATAGCTTGGGTGAAAGAGGCAACTGCTCCTTTACACTCTCACTGAATAGCAGAGGTGATAGCTGAACCATTACATGGTCCATGGCCTTGTACAGTAAAATAGTGTTAGGGCCCTGAGGGCACTAATTGCCCTAAATGGCCCTGACAAGCCTCACCTGAATCCTCCACCCACACTCTGTGACCAGGCACTCCATTAAGCTTGGCCTTATGGTCAACCTCAGCTCCTGGCTCATCTTCCCTTTGGGAGCAATCCCAATCTTGTTGGTCCCAGACAAATAGGAAAGACGATGTGTGACTTTTTGTTGTATCCAGCCATCTGCTGCCACAGCCAAACGTCTGTTCTTCTTATGCTTGCATCCAGCTCTGCTGGTGATCTGGAGTCATATGGCTTTGATTGTTTTGTATGTCTTTCAGACTGTAAAGGCGTATATAATTTTTCATGGCTTTTCTTGAGACTGTTTAAACATTATAAAGCTATTGCTTTTTACACTGTTCTTAGTAATATGGCCATCAGTACCTGACAAATACTACAATATTATGTTAATATATATATATCTTCATGACAGTTTTGGGAAGCAGGGAAGAAATTACTTCCCTGAAATCATTCTGTTTCAGAAATTCATAGCAAATCCAGAATTGCACCACTTTGTCTTGGGTCATAGCTGGAGCTGTTAACCACAAACATCATCTTTTCTCTTCTGAGAAATGTTAATGCTTTTCCTGAGGTTAGCTGTGCTGATCCCCAGGAATGCTCAAACCTATTGCCTTTTTCTATAAGTAGTAGCCTCATCAAGGCATCAGGAAGACAGAACCTTTGCATTATCCATCCATTTGTGATCAGTGAGGTATGCAACTCTCTCCACACTTGTGAACGTGCTTTTGTTGCAAAAGTGAACGATGTTCTTTGTCATTGACCTACTGGCAGAATCTGTAAATTAAGTTGCATGTTTTACTCTTTCATACTTCAGTTGATTGTATGACACCCTATCTATAATTCACACTGCTGTATATTTTGTTACCAGTTTTTTCCTTTTTTCCTGATACTCGTCTCTGCACCACTTTGCTGCATACTTTCTTATTTAATTATTTGGCACCAGTCTACCTCTTCATTTTTCTTCATTCCAAGTAGCAAACCATTCACACAATAAATCTTTCTCATTTCTTTTGGACAGAACAAAAGCTTGAAGCATAAGAAATTCTCCTATTAAAAAATTCTCTTTTGAAATTTTACTTTTTAACTATTCCTTTTCTATTATGCTTATTTCCAACTTTTCTTAAACATGGCATACTTTGTAGACCACACAAATCCTCAAAGCTAACACATTTTCAAAGAATATATGCCCCATATATTGGTTTGTTATGCTGGATTAGATGTTCCAGGTTGGTTTATAATCTTTTACTGCTTCTTAGGGATATAAACCCAAACTGTATTTTAGATATAAATACCAGAGGTGTGGTTAAAGTTTTCAGTATTTGCTCTGGAATTTTTGGCACTTGATTTTTCATCTTTCTGATTGCATTAATGCCATCGTCTTACTTACAATAATAGTAACAATGTTATGATAGTCACATCTCCTGTTTAAGCAAAGTGAAGCAATATTTTCAGTAGTAAAACAAAGTAAAGAGATTATTCATATATGAGAGAAGAGAAAAAGGCTACCTCAGCAAAAATGTTAGTGAATATTTTATATTAGGAATGACCATATTATCAAGGAGAATATATTTACCCAAAAGGGATTTGAATCAGGATAAATATTAATTCTGAGCTAAATCGTCTGGTCTCAGTTCTTATGTATCCTGGAAAACTGAAATAGGAAGTTTTCTTCCCAGGTTGAAGACTGCTTTATTTTTCATTCAGGTTCATGCAAAGCCTAGAACTCAGCGACAACATTCAAAGAGTCTGAGGACCTTCAAACTCAGTCATCCTTGTCGCAGTTTCTTGCTTCCCACGCCTGATTTCCTCAGGCAATAAGAAGGCCCACTGTTCACATTATAGAAAATCCTTTGCTTTTACCACTAGCACCAAGTCATATACTAAGTATACATTTACTCACTCTTACAGCTTTTCTGCTGCTAATCCTTTACCTTAGCCTGCAACAGCAGCCTACATGTGATGTTAATCAGAGCAAATTCTTCGGCATTTACAGAGATTCCAAGTTCCACTTAGGAGTTCCTCAAGCTAATAGGCATTTACTGCGTTTACTGTTTTGATGCTATCTAAATGACAAAGTATAATTAATGTTACCAGTATGCTGGGGAGGGGGGGCATTAGTTCAAATCCACTATGATCTGTCATGGTTAACTATTTTTCAAATGAATGACATTTTTAAAGTTACAGATGATTTTCTCCAAATATGTCCTTATCTCAGAGGAAGGGCTGAGAGTGTCCGAGTTGTATCAAGGGTCTGACACTGCTTATCCCTTCAACAATGAGTGTATCGCTCATTCTGCTTCTTCTTTTTTCCATCTGCAAAATGGTGATGACACTCTTTCTCCTAGAAATTTCCTGTAAATCTCTGTTAATCTCTGTAAAGAATTTTGACATAAACAACAGAGGAATGGATTCAGTTACCTCTGAATAACATGGCACTGGTATCTCACAAATGAAATGTTCTTTTTCTATGCTTCTCTTTTGAATCAGAATCCCACCTGCTGGAAAACTCTGAAACTATGCCCTTGCCTTTGGAAATTCCAGATTTTTTGATTGGTACCAAATGGCTATGATCACTAAGAGCTTATTTTCCATTAGTCACTAGAATAGCTTTATGCATCATCTGCCCATGTAAAATGTTCCAGAATTTTGTAGGAATTCAAATRAGTGAAGTTGTTAGCCATGGAATATTTCAAAGGTTTTTAAATTTTGTAAATTAATTTTCTAAATTAAAATATAGAAGTTACTTAACCCATTTAAGTTCTTCATACAGAAGGCTTTTTACCTGCTAGAAATCCATATGGCTGAGAGAAAACACAAAGCCAAATTAGAGCCATTTTTCTCTTGATCTGATATGTTCTATAAATCACATCCCCAGGAATGCTGAACATCTCCTACAGAAACAGTTTATATTGAGGTGTTCATGCTCTGCCCCTTTGAGGACTGCGAGACTCTTTTCAGTGGGAGCTATTGGTATTTAGGCAGCCTCAGGAATTGACCAACAATACTACTTTAAAAATAAGGTCATTGTTATGTTTTCTAGTACTAATTGTGTAACATATATTGTTTTGCCTTTAACAAAATTTTTTTCATAGGTTGCCCTTTCTATTTGCTGTTCCATTCTTCCATTTAAAAATTGCTGATACAATGCTAAGACTAATATTTTCTGTGCTTGTTCATCATTGTTATGGATGTGTCTTTCTAGAGAAAAAAGACTGTTCTTCACAGTATATTGCAGCTGTGTTTATGTCATTTCAATATAGAAATCAGAGGGGAGGATGATGAAAGGTATACTTGATCTAAACTTTTCTTGGACAACACAGGCCCTTCTTAGATGGCAAGAAGACATCTGGTCAGCTTTGCGATCAGATATTTTTCAGCTTCTGGTTGGATTCAGCCTCACTGAATAAAGATTTGTTTTTGATTCAACAGCAAATTTGTTGATAATTGTCTAGCAAAAGTGTAAGAGTGAAAGGGAATGGTTTTGTAACTCTTTTTGGAATGACGTATACATAGCGTTGTATTTAATTACTGTTGAAGCAATGAAACTGGAATTTTGAATCAGAGTACAGGGTGGGTTAGAACTTAAATTGAATCCCTTGATCTGTTTGGTGAAAAGATTTCTATTTTCTATGACCAGTCTTAATGACTATCCTCTAAGATTTCTGAAACACATCAGAAACTCAAATTATAAAGCAGGAACATTGCAATATATGCAGATTGCTCCTGTCTGGGATGAGAGAACTCTAAATTGAGTTGAGAGGAATATTCTGTGTACCTTGTTACTGCAAAGAGGCTTTGAGAGAATTATCATAAATGTCCTCCTAAGTGAGATCAGAGGTCCAGCTGTCCTGGCAACCTATCTCCAACAGTGGCCAATACTGGATGCTTAGTATTAAGCACAAAATTTCATGACAAGCAACCAACAAACCACACCTTATTTGAGGAGCCAAGAATCGGAATTTATTGCTTGTCTAATGCTGTAACAGTCTAATCAAAATATAACAACCATTTATTATTAGTCCAGTTATAATAGTGATACCACTTACAATGCAAATCTCTTAATTCTATCAAAGATCATTAGTAATACAATAAAACAAATCAACACAGTATCTGCTCCCCTGAGCTCTCACCTTTCCAAGGGGCTATGTTGTTTGTTTTGAATGTGCCATCTGACCATTTCATTCAAACCAAGACAAGCCAATGGATAAATCCTTTTCTATTCATCTTCATGCTGCTTATTATTTTATAAAGTACTTACATGCCTGATCTATGAAATTAGCTACCAAATTCTCATGTGGATAAATGGGACGCTTTTTTGGAGATGGCTTTATTATATAAACAACTGTATATGGAGAAGCTAAAGCTATGAACCAATGCTCATTTGCTTGCTTTCTTCCTGTCTTTGTAGTTGCTCTATCTGCCTTGTTACATCTTGCTCTGTTCCTTTTCAGCAAGAGCATGTTTCTATATTATCCTTCCATTTTCTGGCTGGTTGACAAAGCTTACTTTACACGGTATACACAACATTTACTTACTCCACGTAGGTATACATTTCCAGAAGACATGCATCTAGTCTGGTTTCCTTCTGCCCTCTGAAGTTGTTGGTGATTTTACTGCACACACTATGGTCAGTTGTTCACAGACTATAGATGATCTTTCTATGCATCTCTTTCCTTCAGCTGTCCCCAAAATTCATCTCAACATAATTTTCTAATGCTTTCTAGATGTATTTCTTCCTTGTTAATAAGTTTTCGGGTTCTCTAATAGATGAAAACCAATAGCTGTTAAAATACCCATGTACAGCTGAAACTTCATTTCTAATTTGCTAAAACAATATTTTGGGAAATTAAAACAGACTTTCCCACTTTGCATATCTGTCTTAATTTCATTTTTTAACAAGTTGTTATTGGCAATCAGTATTCCCAGACATTTCAACTTTTAACATAGAAATATATTTTCCTGTACTAGCTGGTAGGTGTTTGTCCCATGTCATCATCGTCCTGGATTACAAATGTGTACTTATTTTTTTTATCAACAGCACTGCTACCATTGTGCTAGCAGTTTTCCCCACAAATCACCTTCTGATAATACCTCAGCTGCTAATTATCCTTTTCCCTCAAATTATCTGGTTAACATAATTTAAACTCAGGACAATTTTTGCAATCTATGTTTAACATAAAGTCTGCTACTTTTGATTCATACCAGAAAAATGATGTAGAGCATGTAGATTTGAAAGGCTTTCCAGTTTTCCCCAGTAAATCATATAGGTTTAATAAACATACATTCTTCTTCTTATTCGGACAGGTTTGTTTTTAAGTCCTATTTTTCTTATAAATTCTTTAAACATTTTGTTATGCCATATCCTGTCTTTTTTTTTACAGCAACAAAGATCATTAGTCTTATAAGATCTGGTGCAGGTCATTATTTTCTTCCAGTTCTGTGAATTTGAAAATGAAAGGTATGATATAGAAATTATATATTTTGTGTAGCTACTTCAGATACTTCAGAGACAAAGGCAGAAAAATAGTTGCCTACCTTAATTAGCTATTGAAAGCAGACAAAACAAATACTGCTCTCTGTACAACTTCATAATGTATTACTATAACCTTTTTTAATCAAAATACCTCTGCAGATTTTATAAATTTTATTTTTTCCCAAAAAACTCAATGAATGGAATACATTTAATTCAAAATAGATCAGTTTTTTTTCCCAGATCCAGACTAGTTCTATTTTTCTCCTGTTTCAAATGTAAGATTATCGTCCAATAACAAAAATAGGATTTCATAGGCTATGTGTCAGGAAACATTACAAAACTTTTCTTTCATGTAATCCTCTTTTTTTGAAATCAGGCATGTTATCCTTCTCTGTTTCTTTGGATATTTTCAAAACTGCAGACTAACACAATCAGTTTATGAAGAATTTGCAATATATTCTTCCCTCTTGCTTTTAATAATTCAGCATGACCATTATGAACACTTCATGCTTTGTTCCTGGGAATCCTGATTGCCTTTTGAAATTTTCACTTGTACTTGAACTTACACTTGCAAATTTGACTCTTCACTAAATGGCTCAGCTGCCTTGAAAGTGGCCATTTTTTGTTTATCTGCTTTGCTATGAAGGAGCTCCCTGAAGTACTTTCTTAATTATTTTATAATTGGATTTTTTTATAACCAGAAGATTTTTAATTTTGTTCTTTATTAGATTACCTTATAAGTCAAATCCTTTTCTCTATACATTGATAACTTTCTAAAATATTCTTACTGTCTTACTATTCTGACTGTCACAACTGTCTCTGAATTTTCTCCACTGAGTAATGTCTCCACCTAGCAGTTATATCCTGCTTCTTGTATTTTGTTGTCAGTCTATTGCCCTCTTGTGACTTTAATGCTCATTAGGAGACTGATGCTCGTCTTAGGGCAACTAATCCAGGCTTCATATTGATCCTGAATTGATTTCCTGTAGCTGTCATCAAGCTATTGCTTGTTCTTTATTCCTGAGTCTACTTACTTCAAACTCTCTGTTTTGTGGTTCTTCTTACCCTATCTTTGAAAGTAAAAGTACTGATTTCCTCATAAATTTCCTTTAGTTTCCAAAGCCTCAAATTTGTTTTTAACTAGTGCTTGATACAGTCTCGTCTATATTTTGTATCCTGCAATTATTTTTGTATCACATTTGTTTTGTTCATTTTGTTGCTCTCAGCTGTATATGAATTTTAGATGCTGCATTGCCTGGAATCAGTCAGTATTGGCCAGTCTGACCATATACAACCCCATTACTAGATAACCACATGCTTCATAATGCATTTATAAGAGAACACATTGCTAGTGAAAATCATGTCAATAGCTAACTCATCTGCATCACAAAGAACTTACTTGTCTATGATCAAAAGAAAAGCTTTTTTTTTTTTTGCAGGCAGAGACCTAAATGGAAGTGTCATATAACTTAATATAATAGGTATGAAGTTAGGAGCTTAAAATGAAACAGGACTTCATAATAAAAATACGATAACATAATACTGATGAGAACTGCTATAATTACTTATGACTTTTATTATCTCTTTCTTACAAGCAGAAAAATCGTAAGACTGTCCATCCTGTCTTGCACAAGTTCCTGCCTATGGCAGTGCAAACTAGAGAAAGAGCATAAGAACAGGACATGCGCAGAATGAATACCCCCCTCTGGTGTAACTATTTAGTTTCCACAAATCAACCTGTTTGAGTCTTCCTGCGCTAGTAGTTATATCCTCATTATCATGTTTAATCGCCCTTGATTTAACTAATTCTTTAAATTTTTTTAGTCCATTTTAACACATTTACACTTTTGGTCTCCATAAAACTGCCTAGCAGTGAATACCACAATTTAATTATCTTGTGGCGTTTGGTTTGTTTTAAAAAGAAGTGCTTTGTTTAAGCCTGCAGTATGGCAGTTCCATCAAGTGTCCATTAGTTTTTGCATTGCAGAAAATAATGAACCATTATTTCCTATTCACTGCCACTACGGCTTTCATATTTCACAAGTCTTAAGAAGATTGGAAGGATATGTCTTCTTTCGAACAGAGTCCTTTTCCATTCAGTCTCTTCTCTAGCTCAGATCATCATCTTTTTCCATACCTTTTCATGTTCAATACTTTTTTTCCTTTATTTTTTTGGAGATGAGGAACTGCACAGAGTGATCAAGATGTCAGGCAGGGATACATGAACTTCTGTATTAACATAATGTCTTTGGTTTTGTTTTCATTGTTTCTTAATTCCTGGTGTTCTGTTTGTTAATTGATGGTCAATGAGCTGATGCTTAGACAGAATTATTTACAGTGTGATCAAGATGTCTTTTCTGAGTCATTAAAATCTGTCATTACATATATATGTCTAGGTTTGTCTTTTCCTTGGTGTATTATTTTGTATTGCCTTATGTGGAGGGTCATGACAGGGTTAAACTGGTGGAAAGTTGCAAGTAGCAAGCAACAGGAGCCTCAGACAAACATACCCAAGGACACCGGTGCAGCTGGGAATGATACATCCTGAGAAAGTACAGAYAAACTAGCAGAAGCCAGTGGGAACCAAGGTTAAGGGCAAGACAGCCTTTCCAAACAAGTAGCAGAGTACAAGGCATGACCGCTGCGTGCGTGATCGGTGTAATGATTGGCTACCTGTGACATAATCTGYRTGATGATTGGCYTAGCAAAGTGTGTCTGTGAAACCACTGAAGCAGCTAACTTTTAAATAT
Organism: Apteryx rowi; assembly: GCF_003343035.1. NCBI lineage: Eukaryota > Metazoa > Chordata > Aves > Apterygiformes > Apterygidae > Apteryx > Apteryx rowi. Next base: position 220,121 of record NW_020450854.1, read on the forward strand.
GCTCAGAAATAAACAATAAATGTCTCAGGATRCAAATCCTCCTGAGTCTGTGCCATTCATCCGCCACAGCCTTATACATAGAAGTTGATAATTTTGTGGTTAAGAATCACTGATTCTGCCCTAAAAGTGAAAATGAGATAATGCACAAATATTCTAACAGACTAGAGTGTGAAGACAGATATTACATATGATTTACTGTAGTAAGCATAATATAATGAAATTAGTCCAATGTTCACCTAATTACCGTGGCTTCTAGAGCAGTTTACTAAGTAATTATTTCAAACTAACATAGGTGGTTTCCCAGCAACAAGGTAAATAACTCATATGACCAATAAACATGCATCTGATAAGCATAAGTGATGGTATTGGTTTAAAATGAAGGATCAGGTTTTATTCTGTATTTAAATTAGAAAACCCATTTACTGGATGGTTTCTTATGGAAGACAGGTCTAGCACTGTGTTTTAACCATAGAAAGCATATAATGTAGTAATGAAAGTTCTAAATGCTTGACTATTAAAACAACGTTCTTCAATAGTTATAATTATTTGACAGACATATTGCATAAAAATGTGCACAAAACAAAATTCAGTTACTGAATGACCAGCATCATTTAAAAAAGGTGACTTTAAAAAAACAATTTAGTGCAGTTCAGAGGTACCTTGTGCCATTTATGTACTGGATATTGGTATGGCACAGAAAAATATATAATAATATTTGCTGAAGCACCTTGTGGAAAGTGTTTCAGTTTTGTACAAATAGAAAGAACATCTTTAATTATGGTGAGATGATTGGCTTGGTGAATGAGGGGAGAGCAGTAGGTGTTGTTTCTGCTGACTTTGGCCAGGTTTTCAACGCTGTTTCTATGCTGTCTCCTGTAACATCCTCGTTAGATGAAGTGATGAACTACAGACTAAATAAGTGGCCAGTGAGGTGGATGGAAAAGTGGCTGTACTGCCAGGCTCAGAGGGCTGTGGTCAGCGRCACGAATTCCGGCTGGAGGCCAGTCAACAGTGCTGTCCCCAAGGGGTCGATACTGGGTCCGGTACGGTTTAGCATCTTCATTAAGGACTTGGATGATGCGACTGAGGGCACCCCCAGCAAGTCTGCAGATGATGCAAAACTGGTGGGAGTGGCTGATACACCAGATGGTTGCACTGCTATTCAGAGGGACTTTGAGAGGCTGGAGAATTGGGCCAACATCAGCCTCATGAAGTTCAACAAAGGGAAGTGCAAAGTCCGGCACCTGGGGATGAATAACCCCCTGCACCAGTACAGGCTGGGGGCTGACCTGCTGCGCAGCAGCTCTGCAGAGAAGGGCCTGGGAGTCCTGGTGGACAACAAGTTGACCATGAGCCAGCAGTGTGCCCTTGTGGCAAAGAGGGCCAGCAAGATCCTGGGTTGTATTAGGCAGAGCATTGCCAGCAGGGCGAGGGAGGTGATCCTTCCCCTCTACTCAGCCCTGGTGAAGCCACATCCGCAATGCTGTGTCCAGTTCTGGGCTCCCCAGTACAAGAGAGACATAGAGCTCCTGGAGTGAGTCCAGCAAAAGGCTACTAAGATGAAGAAGGGACTGGAGCATCTCTCATATGAGGAAAGGCTGAGAGAGCTGGGCCTGTTCAGCCTGGAGAAGAGAAGGCTGATGAGAGGTAGAAAAGAAGACAAAGCCAGTCACTTCYCAGTGGTGCTCAGTGACAGGACAAGAGGTAATGGGCACAAACTAAAGCACAATAGGTCATTTGCTCTACAGTTCCCCTTTCGTTAGCAGTAGCTGCAGCAGGATCAAGCTGTGCTTTCAGCCTACAATAGCTATGTTTAAGGTGTGATTCAGTGCCAGGACTTGACTCAACCTGCACACGCAAAACCTCCCTTCCCAAAAACATTTCAGTTTACCTCCAGCGGCCCAGTCTATCATTCATTCAATACTATTATAGAATCACAGAATGGTTGAGGTTGGAAGGGACTTCTGGAGATCATCTAGTCCAACCCCCCTGATCAAGCAGGGTCACCTACAGCACGTTGCACAGGATTGCGTCCAGGCGGGTTTTGAAAGTCTCCAGAGAAGGAGACTCCACAACCTCTCTGGGCAACCTGT